>NC_042616.1:512732460-513061673 GCF_901001135.1 Rhinatrema bivittatum
TACTTCCAGTTTGTGGTTGGGACAGCTCATTACCAGTACAAGGTGCTGCTTTTGAGTTGGCCTCAGCCCCTCGAGTCTTCAAATGTTAGAAGTGGTGGCTGTGTTCCTCGGACGTGCACGTTTTACCATACCTAGACACTTGGCTGATCAAGAATGATTCCCACGCAGAGGCTTTGAGATCTTTAGCCCTGATGGTGCAGACTTTGCGTCTTTTGGGATTGTAATCAACTACCCTATATCTCACCTCTGGACTTTATAGGAGCCAGGCTGGAACACAACACAGGCAAAAGCGTTTCTGCCCACGATCGGGCTCTGGTCCTCGACTCATTGTAGCCTTTGTGCACAGCAGCTAGCAGGTGGTGACAACCCACCTTCTGCTCCATTTGTTAGGCCACATGGGGGTTTCAGTCCGTGTTACCCCTCTCGTCAGCTTGTGCATGCAGAGGATACAATGGAACTTGAGGTCGCAGAGGCAACAGGCTTCCCAGGACCTCAAGAGCTGTCTCTTGGTCACAAAACCTCTGAGAACATCTCTATCCTGGTGGGAAAACCTCTGCAATTTAGAGCAGGGAATTCCCTTCCAGGCTGCCTTGCCTCAAGTGGTTCTCACCACTGATGCCTCTCCTCAGGGCTGGGGATCCCATGTAGACGGCCTCCACACACAAGGGTCTCTGGACTGCCCACAAAGCCTGCTGTCAAACTTCTTGGAGCTTCAGGAAATCCACTATGCCCTCTGAGCGTTCAGGGACTGGTTGTCGTGCAAGGCTGTCCTGATCGGGACGGACAACCAGGTTGCAAAGTGGTATATCAATAAACAGGGAGGCATGGGATCGTCGTTCCTCTGCCTCAAGGTGGTTCAGGTATGGTCCTGGCTCTGGCACAGGGGATGCCTCTGCGAGCAACGTACCTACGGGGGCTCTGAACATGCTAGTGGACTGGCTGAGCTGCTCTTTTTAGCCGCATGAGTGGTCCCTCAATCCGGAGGTGGCGGCCAGGATTTTCCATTAGAGGGGGTAGCCCAGATGTGGATTCCTTCACCTCCCTGTGTAACTACAAGGTGAGCAACTTCTGGTCCCTGTCACCAGGGGGCGGACATCTGGCCTGTGACACCTTCTCCCTTCACTGGGGGAAGGATCTGCTGTACGCATACCCTCCTCTCCTGCTCCTCTTGAAGACCCTGCTGAAGCTTCAACAAGTTGGAGGGACCATGATACTCGTGGCACCTCGTGGCCCGACAGGTCTGGTTCCCTCTATCAGTCAGAACCCCCATTCGGCTGGGGACAGCGCCTGACCTGATAACTCAAGAACCAGGGTACTCTGCACCATCTGAAGCTTTGGTCTTAGCCCTCATGGCATGGATGTTGAACACCTAGTTCTTGAGCCCCTAGACCTCTTGACAGTGTCTCCGGGTGCTGGTGGCTTCTAGGAAGCCTTCCATCAGGGAAGTCTTATAGTTTGAAATGGAGAAGATAAGAACATAAGAACAATGCCATGCTGGGTCAGACCAAGGATCCATTGAAGCCCAGCATCCTGTTTCCAACAGTGGCCAATCCAGGCCATAAGAACCTGGCAAGTACCCAGAAACTAAGTCTATTCCATGTTACTGTTGCTAGTAATAGCAGTGGCTATTTTCTAAGTCAACTTAATTAATAGCAGAACTTATCCATTCTCAACCTGGTGTGCAGGACAGGAAGTGTATCCATTCACATGTCCCCTCCCCAAACTGTTAGACTACTTGTGGCACCTTTCTGAGTCTGGGCTTCAAACCAGCTCTGTCGGTCCATCTCAGCACTATTAGTGCATACCTTTTGGGGTGTCGCCGGCTCACCCATCTCTGTGCAGCCCTTAGTAGGTTGCTTTATGAAGGGTCTGCATTTCCATTGGAAAGAAATCACTAGAACTAGGGCTCATGATTGAAATTCCAGGAGGATGACTCAGAACCAATGTCAGGAAATATAAATTTCTTCATCAGGGTTATATCTCAGCCCAAGGTGCCTTTCATATAAATATTTCATCATCCCCAGCGTGTGTGTGATGTAAGCACCCCCTTCACTCGCTTTCCCAATGCTTTTGGGAATGTCCTTCTATACACAGTCTTTGGGTTAGGGTGGTTCGATACATTGAGACATTACTGGGGGTTTATGTTCCACTCTCACCCTTATAGCTACTTTTTGGTTGCTTTTCTCCATTACAGGTACGAGGTTTGGGATCTCGGTTGCTATTCGTAAGCCTGTTTGGTAGCGAAGAAGGTCATTTTGGCTGCAGTGGAGGGATGATACACCTCCATCCTACTGGACATGGCACAACTCACTCCATCGTATGATGCTCCTGGATGCGGCGGTGATGTGGCAATCTCCACATCATAAGAAACGGTTCTTGGATATCTGGGACTCTTATCTGCAATCTCTCCCACAGCGATCTCGCAGTTCCATTTTAAAATGAGTGACGGTGGCTCGGTTGGTCATCTAAAACGTGTTCCCATGTGCCTTGAGTGGTGGACAGCTACTTTTTCATACATGGACCTTTGCTTACTTTCTTGTGGGTTGGGGAGTGAGTGGGGTGGGGGTGGGGAGGATGGGAAGGTGGGGGGGGGGGATTATCAATTGGGTTGGGGTTTCCTTTGTTTCTGGGGAGTGGCTCAGGAACCTGCCACTGTATGTTGTATTGTTGTCATAAAACAATAAAAATTGTTTTAAAGTAAAGGCACAGCCTAAAGCTACAAGCTGACAAGTTAAAAGTATCAATCAGAGTTGACATTTTACAGCCACGTTCCCTAGCTGACATATGTGTGCATCTGAAGATATGCACCTGTACATTGGATGCATTGTGTCACATAGGCCTGCAAAGACACAGATGCCAGCATTGCCTCAGCTGTTTCAGAGGCAGTGTTAACATCACAGTGCTCACCTAGCATGCCTTCACTTACAGGCTTTAGAAAAGTGCATGTCAAAACTTATGGCATTCCTAAAATGCTCACAGGTCATTGCAAGGTAGTATACCTTATTGTGGTTGCATGCACCCATACACAGCTGGACCCTGCTACATCTACTTAGGCAAACTGTCAACTCATGTACAGATGGTGAGGGAGGGCCTTGGCCATTGGGATGTCATGTTGGTTATGTAAGCTGCTCAGGGAGCCTAGACAAGGATGCTGGTCACTGTCATGCCTTCACTTGTAATTGAAAGTCAACTCTGAAATGTGTAGGTCAGAGTATATTTTGTAATGACTATAAGAGCATTTGCATGTCCCCTAAGAAAAGGTTCATCTCAATGAACCCAAGGCAAAAATGTGTTAAAAGCTATTTGCCTAGCCTGACATGTCACAGGTAGCCTTTGTCAAATATGGAGATGGCACAGTGCTGCAAGGCCTTTGGCCTGTCCAGCTCAGGACTAGTGATATTGTCCTGCTGTATGTATGTTCATAGAAAATATACAGAGTAGTTTGTTTGTTCCGATTGCTAGTATCAGTTTACACTCCTTATCCTATCTGGGGCCACCCTTAAAGCACATAGGCTGACTCCGCCAGGGGAGAGCAGCTTGCAGAATAGTCATTTTCCAAGGTGAGTTGGCACCCTTGAGGTGTTTTCTGGTTTGAGGCCCTTGTCCATATGATGATTATGACTTATGGCCAACAATGAAGAGTTGCTGTCCTATAGGATGTTTCATGTGGTGTTTGTGGATACTGTGAATAACTATCAATCAGCTCTGTGTTTAGCATTAAGGCTAGAAAAGGTGTTGTCAGCTGATGACCTCAGGAGCCAACCATCAGCCTCTGGCTAAAGCCTGCTGCTGTGAAAATGTATAGGCCAACTACTCCCAGAGAAATCAGGTGTTTAGCAGGATGGCTTCTGCACTTTCAGTGTTATGAAGAAAGAGAACCATTAGCACCACGTAGGGCTGGATGGGGCCCATGTCTGTAATTCTATTAATTGTGTAATTATGTATGCTTCTGACAGATGTCTGTCATGCTGCCAGGTTTAGATAATCTTCTGTGGGGAGTCATAACTCAGACTTCCTCATTAGCAGGTAGGGGACAAGCTTGGCAGAGGTATCGATGATGAACAGGCCAGGAAATCCACATTGGGAATATGTAGGTGAAGAAAGTGCTGGAGGTAGTCTGTACAAAACTATGGAAAAACAGATGTGTGTATGTGTGCGTCTGGGTGAGGGATGTGCTGTGTTAGCCTCTGTCTATAGCTATAGCTGGGGGGGTGGTATGACTGTTGTTTCCTCCCTTATCACACCTCTGCATAACTTAGAGCATGCAGTGTGTGTACTCATTTAGCACATACTGACTTTAGACTGTGCTTCTACTCTTTACAATGGGTGCCTCAAAGATGGTGTTGTATAGGATGGGGAGAAAGTGGCCTCACACTTAGTAAACTAACATGCCACCTTGCTCTGACACTGTTTTATTACTTCCGTCAATAGTGGGATTTTGAAAATTGCCTGCGTCAGACTTTAGATATGCTGTGACACTTTTCTGGATGAGTAGATATCCACCTGTAGTGTACGTCTCCCCCCACCCTGGAAGCTCTTCCACTTTAGTACCTTGAGAGGGCCTAATTGTACTGGTATTTGGGAGTGTGCATGGTTCAAAGAGCTTCAGCTGGAAGGGAGGCTTTGGTGGGTTGGGGGGTGTTTAGAGCCTGTCCACTTAATCTGGGGATGCAGGGATGGCAGGAACAGTGAGTGCCAATGCCAGCCTAATGCCATCAATTTTTTGGTTCTACAGATAAATGGGTTGGGGAGGGATGAGTGGAGCATGTTGACTATACCGGGGGGGGGGGAAGAAAGGAGCACCCCAATACAGCTTCCTTTTTTGGAGACAGTAGCCTACTTACCCTCTTTTCTGTAAAACATATCCTGCTAACTCATGCAAGAGACTGCCACACAAGGCTGCAGCATTTGAGGTTTACTTGGCTTAACCTGCCACTGTATACATATGGCAAACAAATAATCTGCTATATGTTTTGTGTGCATACACTGAAGGGGTGGCATATTTCTCCAGTTGATTTTAGTTGACAGGTTTTGCTGCAGACTTTCACCTGGTCCCAAGCAACTGCAGGCCTCATCACTGTGTGCTCCTGGCCAGTGGGCAATCTTGAAACTGCGTACCTCCCTGACGACTCCTCAGTTGTCAGATAGCAGCTAACACGGTGTTCGAGCAGCCTGCAAGTAGATGACATCTTTGGTAAAGTGCCTCACCTAAAAAGCATTTTATATTGTGTGCCTTTTAAGTGGAGTGAGGGCACAATGGACCCTAAGTAATCTCCTGTGGGGTGCTTAGTGTCAATTCACCTAACACCACACAAGAGATACATGTAGACCATGTACTTTCTAGGCCTGACACCTGCAGCTGCACATTTCTGTTCTCAAGAAATTAACAAATCCTAGTTCTTTTTGTACTTTGCAAGTCAGTTCCTGACTAAAGCCTTACGTGAGGACAGCATTCGGTACTCAACCCAGAAATAAGGCCCATTGTTTGGTCAGATGAGCTATCTTCACCATGGAAGAGGCCAATGGTTTGTTATAGCTGCACTATGGGGCGGATTTTAAAAGCCCTGCGTGTGTAAATCCGGAAGGATTTACGCGCGCAGGGCACTCGCGCGCCAGTGCACCTATTTTGCATAGGCCGCCAGCGTGCGTAAAGCCCCGGGACGCACGTAAGTCCCGTGGCTTTCTAAAAGGGGCGTGTTGGGGCGTGGCTGGAGTGACACGACATTTTAGGGGCGGTGACGCGCTTGATGCATTTCAGGGGCGGCAACGTGGGCGTGGTTTCAGCCCGGGGGTGTTCCAGGGGCGTGGCCGCAGCCTCCGGACCAGCCCCCGGGACCGGAGGCTTCGATACCTCTGTAGGCAAGGTCTTCCTCACTCGGGAGAGGAGGCTCAAGTTAGTGGCATTGATCCTTCATCTCATGTCATTACCCCTGCACATAGTATGGGATTATTTGATGGTACTTGGTTCCATGGCATCTACTCTGGAGGTGGTTCCCTGGGCATGGGCACATATGAGACCATTACAACGCGCATTGCTTTCTCGGTGGGATCCGAAATCGGAGGAGTTTCGCCTGCCTTTGCCACTGATGGAACCAACCAGGTCCAGTCTCGATTGGTGGTTGATTCTGGCCCACTTGTTACAGGGGATGGACCTGGAGGAGCAGCAGTGGGTAATAGTCACGACGGATGCCAGCCTCACTGGTTGGGGAGCAGTTTGCCAGTCACAATCCGCTCAGGGTCGTTGGACAAGTTATCAGGCAACGTGGTCAATCAATCAATTGGAAACCAGGGTGGTACGCCTGGCATTACGTGTTTTTCTCCCTCTGGTAGCCCAGTGTGCGGTACGAGTCTTGTCAGACAACGTGATGACGGTAGCCTACATCAACCGCCAAGGGGGAACCTGGAGCCGGTCGGTGGCCCGGGAGGCCGAAAGGCTCATGACATGGGCAGAGCGACATCTAGTCCAGTTGGCGGCCTCGCACATAGCCGGGATGGACAATGTACAGGCAGACTCTCTCAGCCACCAGCATCTAGATCCCGGCAAGTGGGAATTGTTCGACGCAGCTTTCCAGCTGATCACTCGTCGTTGGGGGGGTTCCACACCTCGACCTGATGGCATCTCAGACAAATGCAAAGACGCCCCGGTTTTTCAGTCGTCAGACCACGGGTCGGAAGGAGTGGATGCTCTTGTTCTTCCATGGCCTCACGGCGTACTACTGTATGTGTTTCGGCCTTGGCCACTAGTGGGCAAGATCGTGCGTCAGATTGACAGACCCCACGTGGTTCTCTTTCTGGTAGCAGAGTGGCCCCGAAGTCCGTGGTTTGCGGATCTGATCTTGTTGGCGCTCGACGGTCCGGTGCGTCTCACCCACCTTCCGAATCTTCTTCGACAAGGTCCAGTATTTTTAGATTGAGCGGATTGCTTTTGTCTAGTGGCCTGGCTTATGAGAGGAGGCAATTGAGAAAGAGGGGATATTCAGATTCGGTTATTTCTACCCTCTTGCAAGCACGGAAATCGTCCACATCATTGGCCTATATTCGTGTTTGGAGAGTTTTCGACTCCTGGTGCCAAGGTTTGAACGTCCCCCCGCATCTGGCTTCGGTAGCACACATCCTATCCTTCCTACAGGAGGGACTGAAGAAAGGTCTAGCTTGCAGTTCTCTCCGGGTGCAGGTCGTGGCACTGGGTTGCCTGCAGGGCAAGATTTGATGGCTTTTCGCTGGCAGCTCATCCAGATGTGTCCCATTTTTTGAAGGAAGCCAAGCATTTGCGCCCGCTGGTACGACAAATTTGTCCTGCTTGGAGCTTGAATCTAGTTCGGCAGAGTTCTTTACAGGCATGGGAAGGAATCTTCTTGATTGATATGTTATGCGGTGGTACAGTTTGTTTTGTACCGCCCATATTGTTGTAGCCACTGGTTGTTATGTTTGGGGATTTGTTCTCCTTTATTGGTTATTCTGCTTTGATATCATGAATATACTGAGGGATCGCAGGTGGCACACCAGGTTAAGAGGGGTGCATTTTCAGTTTTTTTTTCTCTGACTCCCTCTGCTGGAAGGGAGACACAACCCAGCGGTCTGGACTGATCCTGGTATGTACAGGGAATTAATTTTTTTTGATTGGGTGACTAAAGAATTGAATCGAGGAAGAGTGCTCAATGTGATCTACTTGGATTTCAGCAAAGCTTTTGATATTTTTTTATTTATTTATTTTGGGTTTTTATATACCGGCATTCGGGAACGCAGTCCCATCATGCTGGTTCACATAGAACAGGGGTGCATCATAAAACATAAACTAAAAACAGTGGTGCGGAAAATGCAGTTACATATAACAGGGAGATTGGAACTTGGCAGAGAAAGAAGAGAAAGGACAGGTTATTAATTCAAACATGTAAACAATAATGGAGATGGTTAATCATTGGAGATAAGGATTGGCGAGGATGAGATATATTAGTTTGAGTCCGGGAATGCTTGTATGAATATCCATGTCTTTAGTCTTTTTTTGAAGGTTGAGATGCATGTTTCCAGTCTGATGTTAGAGGGGATAGAGTTCCATAACGGTGGAATGGCTGTAGAGAATGCCCGATCTCTTAGCGTGATGTGTCTGGTGGATTTGGGCGGTGGTACCTGTAGTGATCCTTTGTATGCATCTCTTGTCGGTCTTGACGAGTTATGTAGTTGGAGAGGGATCTGTAGGTCAATGGGAGCCAGTAGATGGATATTTTTGTATGTGGTAAGAATGGCCTTGTATATTATTCTAAAGTGTATGGGTAACCAGTGGAGGTTCTTTAAGATGGGGGTTATGTGATCCCTTCTCCTGGAGTTTGTCAGTATTCGTGCAGCTGCATTTTGTACCATCTGCAGCGGTTTGGTGTAAGAGGCGGGAAGACCAAGTAGGATGCTGTTACAATAGTCCAGTTTTGAAAAAAATGATTGCTTGCAGTATGGTTCTGAAATCTTGGGCATGGAAAAGAGGTCTAATTCTTTTCAGCACCTGTAGTTGGTAGAAACAGTCTTTGGTTGTTTTGTTGATAGTAGCTTTGAAATTCAGACGATTGTCAATTAGGACTCCTAGGTCTCTCACTTGTGTAATTGTTGGTGTGTCTTGCTGTGTTGGGATGATGGTGCTGTTCTCAGAGGTGATGAGTAGGAGTTCTGTTTTGCCTGAATTTAGTACCAGGTTCAGGCTGGTGAGGAGGAGTTGAATTTTTTGAAGGCATGTGTTCCAGTAAGACAGCGTTTTTGCGAGGGAATCCTTAATGGGGATCAGGACCTGTATATCATCAGCGTACAGGAAATGTTTGAGGTTGAGGTCGGTGAGAAGTTGGCATAATGGTGTGAGGTAAATGTTAAATAAAGTAGGAGACAGGGAAGAGCCCTGTGGGACTCCTACTGATGAAGGGTGTTGTGAGGATTCTTTGTTCTGTAGCTTGACCTTGTATCCTCTATTGCTGAGAAATGATATGAACAGGAGAGTGCTGTGCCTGATATACCTAAGGAGGCTAGCTGGTTAATGAGTAGGGAATGGTTAACGGTGTCAAAGGCTGACGAGAGGTCCAGTAGGATCAGTAAGAATGATTGACCTTTATCAAGGCCCAAGATGAGGTGATCTGTTAAGGAGATGAGGAGTGACTCCGTGCTAAGTGTTTTGCGGAATCCGTATTGTGATGGGAATAGGAGGTTGTTTTCTTCAATGTAATTTGAGAGACGGGTATTCATCAATTTCTCCATGATCTTGGCTATGAAGGGGAGGTTGGCGATCGGTCGGTAGTTGTTTGGGTCATTAGGATCTAGGTTTGGTTTCTTGAGTAGTGGTTTGAGCGAGGCCATTTTGAGGTCATCTGGGTAAGATCCTTGTTGTATTGAGCAGTTTATGATGTCTGACAGGGATTTGGAGATGGCGTCAGGAGTTGATAGAAGCAATTTCGAGGGGATGTGATCCGATGGGTGAGAGGAAGGTTTCATTTTCCGTAGGATATCTTGGATCTCGATGGAGGAAGTGAGTTCCAGTTCAGCTAAGCGGGTGTTGTTGACGGCGGTCTGAGGTGAGGTTGATGTATAAACGGTGTTAGAGGGAAGCTGGGTTAGAAGTTTGCTGATTTTGTTGTTGAAAAATATTGCTAGTTCTTCCGCTTTAGATTTAGCTTGGGTGAGAGCTATTTCTGGAGGGCTTGTTTGTGTGAGGTTAGAAACGTAGCTAAAGAGGGCTTTAGCATCGAAGACTAGGTGGTGGATCTTGGATGCGTAATAGTTCCTCTTGGATCTTAGTGTATTGGATTTGTATTGTTGAAGGGTTGATTTATAGGTAGATAGCGTGGTGGTGCTTGGGTTTTTGCGCCATTTAGCCTCGTTTTGTCTTAGCAGTAGTTTGAGATTTTTTAGCTCTGGGGTAAACCACGGTTGTCTTTTGGATGAATTCGGGTGCGGTTTTTTTGTTGTTAGAGGGCATAGCTTGTTGGCAATGGATTCCGTGATGTTGTTCCAAGAACGTAGAGCTGAATTAGGATTGGTGAGGTCTACTTGAGTGAGATGTGATGATAAGTGATTGCTAAGATCTTCCATGGAGCATGTTTTCCTGTAAGTGAAGCAGGGGGAGGGTATGCGAGGTGGACTGGTGTCTTTTATTGAGAATGAAGATGTTATGAGGGAGTGATCTGACCAAGGGACCTTCGTGTAAGTGGGGTGCTGAACAGGTTTGATTGCTGTATTGACGAAGATGAGGTCAAGCGTGTGGCCAGCTTTGTGTGTGGGTTTGTTGACTAGTTGAGTGAAACCTAGAGCGGAGTATGCTGTGAGTAAGGCTTCGCAGTTGGGTGATAGTTTAGAGTTGTCGACGTGGAGGTTAAAGTCTCCTAAGATTATGGTTGGAGCATCCAGATTGATGAGGGATGTGGTTAGTTCGACCAGAGGAGAGGCGTCCGTTTCCAGGACACCTGGAGGGGCGTAGACAAGTAGAATTTGTAGTTTGTCTGAAGAGAAGAAGCCAATTTCAAGTTTAGAGTTTGTATTGGTGGAGTGCTGAGTGAATCTGAAGTCCTTTTTTGTGGCTAGGAGGATACCTCCTCCATTTTTTCTTCCCTGGCGTGGAATGGAGAAGAAGTTATATGTCTCTGTGGGTAGTTGGTTAATTATTGCAGAGTCTGAGGGTTTAAGCCAGGTCTCAGTAATTGCGCATATATCCGGTTTCACATCGGTGAGGTAGTCGTTTAGTATTACTGATTTCTTTGTTAGTGATTGCGCATTGAATAATGTTAACGAAAATAGTGTGAGGCCTAGCAGTTGGGTGAAGGGAGTGATCATGATTGGAGATAGGGTTTTAAGGTTGTGGTGCTGGGCCTGTCGAGTTGAATGTCCTTTGGAAGGTGGCCAGTGTGGGAGGATTGGGATCGGAAAAGATGGAGACATTCTGAGATTGCTGTGGCAGGCGATGAATATTGGCCGCTGAGGGTGAAGCGTTTGTGGTCCTTAAAGGGACAGTGTGATATGTGATTTTGTTTGTTGACTGGTGAAGCCAAATGTTTGGGGGATGTTTGTAGGTGAGGGAGACGTATTGAAGTGGGATAACGTTTGACGAGTCCACGGTCCTCTGTCCTCAGGGGCTGCACGAAGGGGCGCACAAAGGGGCAGGCCCCTTTGTCGCGCTCCTTCGGCGCACGGCGCGCGGCGCCTGGTAGAGTGAGGCTTAAATGTCTGTCTGGCTGACCCTGATTGGGTCTCAGGTAGTGGTGTGGGCGGGCCTTGGCGCGGTTATGCGCCGGTTTTGTTTTGCAGGTTTTCGGCGCTTTGGGAGCGCGGCTGGCGCTGGGGTCTCCCGGGTGTGGAGGGCGGGCAGTGACCTTACCTTCCCCCGGCGGGGCTTTGGCGCTGGTCGCGCAGGTCTGCAGTCACGATCGGGAGCGGCAGCGAAGAGGAAGATGGCGCTTCTCAGCGCTGGATTTAAAAGGTCTGCCCGGCTGACCCTGATTGGGTCTCAGGTAGTGGTGTGGGCGGGCCTTGGCGCGGTTATGCGCCGGTTTTGTTTTGCAGGTTTTCGGCGCTTTGGGAGCGCGGCTGGCGCTGGGGTCTCCCGGGTGTGGAGGGCGGGCAGTGACCTTACCTTCCCCCGGCGGGGCTTTGGCGCCGGTCGCGCAGGTCTGCAGTCACGATCGGGAGCGGCAGCGAAGAGGAAGATGGCGCTTCTCAGCGCTGGATTTAAAAGGTCTGCCCGGCTGACCCTGATTGGGTCTCAGGTAGTGGTGTGGGCGGGCCTTGGCGCGGTTATGCGCCGGTTTTGTTTTGCAGGTTTTCGGCGCTTTGGGAGCGCGGCTGGTGCTGGGGTCTCCCGGGTGTGGAGGGCGGGCAGTGACCTTACCTTCCCCCGGCGGGGCTTTGGCGCCGGTCGCGCAGGTCTGCAGTCACGATCGGGAGCGGCAGCGAAGAGGAAGATGGCGCTTCTCAGCGCTGGATTTAAAAGGTCTGCCCGGCTGACCCTGATTGGGTCTCAGGTAGTGGTGTGGGCGGGCCTTGGCGCGGTTATGCGCCGGTTTTGTTTTGCAGGTTTTCGGCGCTTTGGGAGCGCGGCTGGCGCTGGGGTCTCCCGGGTGTGGAGGGCGGGCAGTGACCTTACCTTCCCCCGGCGGGGCTTTGGCGCCGGTCGCGCAGGTCTGCAGTCACGATCGGGAGCGGCAGCGAAGAGGAAGATGGCGCTTCTCAGCGCTGGATTTAAAAGGTCTGCCCGGCTGACCCTGATTGGGTCTCAGGTAGTGGTGTGGGCGGGCCTTGGCGCGGTTATGCGCCGGTTTTGTTTTGCAGGTTTTCGGCGCTTTGGGAGCGCGGCTGGCGCTGGGGTCTCCCGGGTGTGGAGGGCGGGCAGTGACCTTACCTTCCCCCGGCGGGGCTTTGGCGCTGGTCGCGCAGGTCTGCAGTCACGATCGGGAGCGGCAGCGAAGAGGAAGATGGCGCTTCTCAGCGCTGGATTTAAAAGGTCTGCCCGGCTGACCCTGATTGGGTCTCAGGTAGTGGTGTGGGCGGGCCTTGGCGCGGTTATGCGCCGGTTTTGTTTTGCAGGTTTTCGGCGCTTTGGGAGCGCGGCTGGCGCTGGGGTCTCCCGGGTGTGGAGGGCGGGCAGTGACCTTACCTTCCCCCGGCGGGGCTTTGGCGCCGGTCGCGCAGGTCTGCAGTCACGATCGGGAGCGGCAGCGAAGAGGAAGATGGCGCTTCTCAGCGCTGGATTTAAAAGGTCTGCCCGGCTGACCCTGATTGGGTCTCAGGTAGTGGTGTGGGCGGGCCTTGGCGCGGTTATGCGCCGGTTTTGTTTTGCAGGTTTTCGGCGCTTTGGGAGCGCGGCTGGCGCTGGGGTCTCCCGGGTGTGGAGGGCGGGCAGTGACCTTACCTTCCCCCGGCGGGGCTTTGGCGCTGGTCGCGCAGGTCTGCAGTCACGATCGGGAGCGGCAGCGAAGAGGAAGATGGCGCTTCTCAGCGCTGGATTTAAAAGGTCTGCCCGGCTGACCCTGATTGGGTCTCAGGTAGTGGTGTGGGCGGGCCTTGGCGCGGTTATGCGCCGGTTTTGTTTTGCAGGTTTTCGGCGCTTTGGGAGCGCGGCTGGCGCTGGGGTCTCCCGGGTGTGGAGGGCGGGCAGTGACCTTACCTTCCCCCGGCGGGGCTTTGGCGCTGGTCGCGCAGGTCTGCAGTCACGATCTGGAGCAGCAGCGAAGAGGAAGATGGCGCTTCTCAGCGCTGGATTTAAAAGGTCTGCCCGGCTGACCCTGATTGGGTCTCAGGTAGTGGGGTGGGCGGGCCTTGGCGCGGTTATGCGCCGGTTTTGTTTTGCAGGTTTTCGGCGCTTTGGGAGCGCGGCTGGCGCTGGGGTCTCCCGGGTGTGGAGGGCGGGCAGTGACCTTACCTTCCCCCGGCGGGGCTTTGGCGCTGGTCGCGCAGGTCTGCAGTCACGATCGGGAGCGGCAGCGAAGAGGAAGATGGCGCTTCTCAGCGCTGGATTTAAAAGGTCTGCCCGGCTGACCCTGATTGGGTCTCAGGTAGTGGTGTGGGCGGGCCTTGGCGCGGTTATGCGCCGGTTTTGTTTTGCAGGTTTTCGGCGCTTTGGGAGCGCGGCTGGTGCTGGGGTCTCCCGGGTGTGGAGGGCGGGCAGTGACCTTACCTTCCCCCGGCGGGGCTTTGGCGCCGGTCGCGCAGGTCTGCAGTCACGATCTGGAGCAGCAGCAAAGAGGAAGATGGCGCTTCTCAGCGCTGGATTTAAAAGGTCTGCCCGGCTGACCCTGATTGGGTCTCAGGTAGTGGTGTGGGCGGGCCTTGGCGCGGTTATGCGCCGGTTTTGTTTTGCAGGTTTTCGGCGCTTTGGGAGCGCGGCTGGCGCTGGGGTCTCCCGGGTGTGGAGGGCGGGCAGTGACCTTACCTTCCCCCGGCGGGGCTTTGGCGCCGGTCGCGCAGGTCTGCAGTCACGATCGGGAGCGGCAGCGAAGAGGAAGATGGCGCTTCTCAGCGCTGGATTTAAAAGGTCTGCCCGGCTGACCCTGATTGGGTCTCAGGTAGTGGTGTGGGCGGGCCTTGGCGCGGTTATGCGCCGGTTTTGTTTTGCAGGTTTTCGGCGCTTTGGGAGCGCGGCTGGCGCTGGGGTCTCCCGGGTGTGGAGGGCGGGCAGTGACCTTACCTTCCCCCAGCGGGGCTTTGGCGCCGGTCGCGCAGGTCTGCAGTCACGATCGGGAGCGGCAGCGATATAGTCTTGCATAGGAGGCTTATGAATAAAATGAGAAGTTTAAGAATAAGCACCAAGGTGGTGGGATGGATTACGAACTGGCTGACGGACAGAAGAGTGTGTGATGGTAAATGAAACCTACTCTGAAGAGAGAACAGTGCCACAAGGATCAGTGTTGGGACCAGTTCTGTTCAATATCTCTGTGAGCAACAGTGCAGAAGGGATAGAAAGTAAAGTTTGTCTATTTGGGGATTATACTAAGATCTGCAAGAGTGGACACACTGGAAGGAGTAGATAGAATGAGATGTGATGTAAGGAAGCTTGAACAGTGGTTGAAGATATGGGAGCTGAGATTCAATGCCAAGAAATGCAGAGTCCTGCATCTAGGGTGTGGTAATCCAAAAGAGCTGTATGTGATGGGGGGTGAAAGGTTGTTGTGCACGGACCAAGAGAGGGACCTTGAGGTGAGAGTGATCTGAAGATGGCAAAGCAATGTAACAAGGTGATAGCTCAAGCCAGAAGAATGTTGGGCTGTATAGAAAGAGGGATAACCAGTAAGAAAAAGGAGGTGATAATCCCCTTGTACAGGTCCTTATGAAGCCTCACCTGGCATACCATGTTCAGTGCTGGAGACCATATCTCAAAAGGGACAGAGACAGGTTAGAGGCAATCCAGAGAAAGGTGACCAAAATGGTGGGGGGTCATCAAATGACTTATGAGGAGAGGTTGAAGGACCTAAATATGTATATCCTGGAGCAGAGCAGCTGCAGGGGACATATGATACAGATCTTCAGATACCTGAAAGATTTTAATGATGCACAATCGCCAAACCTTTTCTATTGGAAAGAAATCAGAACTAGGGGTCATGGAATGAAACTCCAGGGAGGACTCAAGAACCAACATCAGGAAATATTTTTTCATGGAGAGTGTGGTGGATGCCTGGAATGCCCTTCCGTAGGAGGTGAAGACAAAAACAGTGAAAGAATTCAAAGGTGCATGGGATAAACACTGTGCAGTCGAATTTAAAAGGCGTGCACACATGGACATGCCAATTTTATAACTTGTGCAATTCGCTGCGCTTATTATAAAATATGATATCCGTGCGCACATGCGTGCCCGATTTTATAATTGGTGAGTGCAAGTGCAGGCAGGTGTCAGTCAAGCGCGCAATGGGGGGACTTTTAAAAAAAAAATACGTGCGGCGATGCAGGTAGGCCTTTCCAAGTTCCCTCCCAGTCCACTCCAATTAAGGAGCACATCTGAATTTACGAGATCTGAATTTATGATTCCTGAATTTTCCCAAAATTATGGGCAAACTTCCTATTATGACTTTAAAGAGATTTTTTGAAATTGCCAGCTCATGTTTTACCATCTATTAATAAGGCTGTTTTTCTACCTGTACCTTCACATTCTAGCCAGTCTTTCTTTAATGTATCAATTTCTTGCAACATCTGGATATGAAACTATTGAGTATGGCACTTTGCTTGTTTCTTTTGTTCCAGATGGTGATTTAAGTAAGGTTATGTCTCTATTTTCATAATCTTAATTCTGAATTTCATGGTCAGAAAGTTTGTATTTCTACAGATTTATCTAGAATTACTCAGGAACAAAGAAGAGGTTTTCTTGTGCTTAGACAGGAGATGTTAGCATTGGGGGCTTCCTTTATGCTATGCTACCCTAGTAAATGTCATGTTAAATTTTATTTTGATAATTAGGATGAAGCACTACTCTGTCATGGAGAAATTTTATGTAAGGTGGGTATGTTACCAACGTCTGTAGCTCACTAACTCTGCGAGCTGACATAGCTAGGAGAAAAGGCATTTTCCAAGTGAGATAACGCAGTTCGCAGGAATGGGGAGGCTCAAACAGAGGTTTCATAAACTGTGCTAATACCATTGACGTCCCAGTGAGGGCTTTAGATGTAGTAAACCCCTCAAAGCGCACCACTAAGGGTTGTGTCGATATTGAGACATCTCCTATACCTTTATGGAAAGTGGCCGCTGCACTGACATGAACTCTAATGGAGGAAGTTTGTAGACCAGACTGACTGGTGCCAGAGGTAGTCTAAGAAGTTCATTGCGGGGGCAGTCTGTTCTGCGCAATTTATTCTCAGCTTAATAACCCAACTTCCTTCCAGCGACCCACTGGGAATTTCAGGCTGCCCTCTTAACCAAACCCACCCCTTTTGTTGTGCCTGTTGCACATCTTTGGTGCTTTTGGTATATTTCTCTGGCATCCTTAGCTCGCTATTCACCCATTTGTGAGGTCTACCATCCTGCTTGTCCTGTGAGAAATTACTTACCTGATAATTTCATTTTCCTTAGCGTAGACAAATGGACTCGGGACCAATGGGTTATATGCTCCTCTGCTAGCAGATGGAGACGGAGTCATGTTTCAAAGCTGACATCACCTTAGATATACCCCTGCTCTTCAGTATTCTCTTCAAAAGCCACTGTGGACATACTACTGAAAAACAATTAAAATTGATTAAAAACAGATAACCATAACTATACTCAACCAAACATATGCGCTGAATCCCAGCAAAATTATAGAGGTCCTGATCTAGGGATTGGGTGATAGCTTACCCATAACCTCTTGGAATAGAGATTCACCTTATGGGTGATTCTTTGGCAACATTCTTGGGCAGCCGTGGGTGGGATGCTGAGTCCATCTCTCTACACTAAAGAAAATGAAATTATCAGGTAAGTAATTTCTCCATTTCCTAGTGTGCAGCCAGATAAGACTCAGGACCAATGGGATGTACAAAAGCTACTCCCAAACGGGGCGGGAGGCTGCCCGCAGTCCGGTTAGCACTGCCTTTGCAAAGACTGTCTTCTCAGGGCCGAACGTCCCTGTTATAGAAACCTGGAGAAGGTGTGCAAGGAGGAACACATCGCCGCTCGGCCGATGTGGACGGGAAACAGTGGCTTAGCTTCTGCCCAGGATACTGCCTGGGCCCGAGTGAAATGAGCTTTAACCTGAAAGGGTAATGGCTTCCCTGCCTCTACATAAGTTCTCATGATCACCTCCTTGATCCAGCGAGCTATGGTAGCTCACAAGGCTGGTTCGCCTTGTTTTCCTTTCACTGTGAAGAACAAATAAGCAGTCCATCTTGTGCACCAGTTCTGAGAGTTCCAGGTACTGCACTAAAAGCCTGACGTCTAATGGTGCAGGAGGCAGTAGCCTTCCGTGTCCTTGTGTCTAAGGACAGTAAGGAAATGGACTGATTCAAGTAAAACTCCAAGACTACCTTGGGCAAGAAGGAAGGAACGGTGCAAAACTAACTCTCCTGGTGTCATCCAGAGGAATGGTTCCCAGCACAATGCCTGTAGTTCAGAGATGCAACAAGCTGAGCATATCACCACCAAGAACAGAGTCTTTAGTGTTAATAGGCGTAGGGATAGACTGCACAGCGGCCGAAAGGAAGGTCCCACTAAAAAGTCCAATATTAGATTAAGATTCCACAGGGATCCGGCCACCATAGGGGTAGTCAGACGTGTTTAACCTCTTTTAGGAAGTGGGCCAAGTCCGGGTGCGCCGACAGCTGGGCTCCATTACCTCGCCTCTGAAACAGGAGAGAGCCACTACCTGGACCTTTAAGGAGTTAAGGGACAACCCTTTATTCAGGCCGTCCTGTAAAAATTCCAGAACCAGAGGGATTTTGGCCATCCGAGGGGCAACCCTGTGTTCCTCACACCAGGCCTCAAATATTCTCCAGATCTGCACATACGCTAAGGACGTCGAGAACTTCTATGCGCGGAGCAAGGTGGGAATTACTGCAGCCAAATACCTCCACTTCATCAAGTGAGCCCTCTCAAGGGCCAGACCATAAGACAAAAAGAGTCGGGTCCTTGTGAAGGATTGAACCTTGTTGGAGCAGGTCCCTGTGTGAAGGAAGGAAGAAGGGGGGGGTGTCTCCACCAGAAGCCTCCACATGTCTGCATACCATGGGCGTCTGGGCCAATCTGGAGCCACTAGAAGGACTAGTCCTCTGTGGCGCTTAATCTTACAAATGACCATGGCCCCAGCAGGGGCCATGGAGGGAAGGCATACAAATAAGTCCTCCTCTGGCCAGGCCTTAAAAAGGGTGTCTATCCCCAGGGATCACTGATCTCTTCTGTTACTGAAGAAATCAGGAGACGTTTGTATTGTGAGATGTGGCCAGCAGGTCAATGGATGGGACGTCCCAGCAATCTACTAGCAGCTGAAAGGATCTGGCCGACAAAGTCCATTCTCCTGGATCCACTCTCTCTGCTTAGAATCTGCTCTGATGTTGTCTTTTTCTGCGATGTGGGAGGCCGAGATCACCCGTAGGTTCAATTCCATCCAGTCCATAAGGGGGATCTATCTCCAGGGACACCTGCTGGCTCTTGGTTCCTCCCTGGCAGTTGATGTAGGCTACTGCTGTTGTATTGTCAGACATCACACAGACCGCCTGACCCTGAAGCCTGCAACTGAACTGTAGACACGCTAATCTAACTGCCCGGGCATCCAGGTGGTTTATGTTCCAGCGTGCCTCTTCCTTGGTCCAATGCCCCTGGGTCGCTAGTTCCTTACAGTAAGCTCCCACGCCCGGAGGCTCATGAGAACTAGCCAGTCCAGTGGGGATAGGCTTGTACCCTTGCTCAGCCACCATTGAAGCAGAGAACACACTTCCATTGGTAGGCGAACTGAATAGTCCTGGGACAGCAGGTTCCAACATGACAGTAGGGAGCGTTAGAGTTGACACATGTTGCCCTCACCCACCTCTATGGTTGATGCCAAAAGATTGAGGACCTGAAGAAAGCTCCACATGCCAGGGGTGTATCATGTTCATCAACTGGCACATCATCTTCCTTATCCTGGAGGGTGGAAGGAAGACCTTGTCCTGGTTTGGTGTCAAACTGGACTCCCGGATATTCTAAGGACCGAGAGGGCTTGAGATTGCTCTTGTCCATGTTCACGACCCAACCAAGCTCCTGAAGCAGGGATATCACCCCGTTGGTCACTTGAAGGCTCTCTTCTAACAACTTTGCCCAGATCAACAAGTCGTCCAAGTATGGGTGCACCGGGATTCCTTCTTTCCTCAGTGCTGCTGCCACGACTACCTCCCTGTGCCTCCTTAGTGCTGACATATAATGGACTCCAGGTCAGATTGTGTAGCCCTAATATGGCAGGCACCACAAAGAGAGCGTCGCTTATGCTTCTTTGCTGCTGGAGCCATAATTAACAGTAGCTATGCACTCAGCTGGCTAGCTCTAGGAATTGAGTGTGCACAGATCTGGTACCGGTGCACTAAGTAGAAGCGCAAACTTATGCGTGTACGTATGTGCACCGGTATGCGCAATGTTAGGCACACAGCATGTGAGCAGAGCTGGAACGCATCGCTCGTACCAACAATTATGGAGGGCAACAGAAACACACAAATCCATGCGCAAGACGGCATCACTGTGGCCCGACATGTGGCGTGCCCACCGAGCATGAAGCGGGGCCTAGCCCATTGTGGGGGCCACTCTACCAGCTGGGAAGCCCCCTGCCTTTATCCCAACAGGATCAGGAATGTCATCAGTAAGGCATGCCAAGCAAGGAGACCAGAGGAAGACTTACTGAAGCCCTGCCCAGTCCCTGAATAGGAAGGAATCCTCTTCTCTTTTTACTTACCTGGGTTCAGCACTTACCGGCTGAGTGCAGAGATGGTCTCCGGCTGCGGGGGGAGAGGGCTTTGGCCATCACCACTGCATTCGGCTTCCTGCACCTGCTGCTGCCTTTCTTTTTCAGCAGCAAAGTCCACGCCGGGAACCGGCTACCAGACCAAGGCACATCTGAGGAAATCACCTCAGGAATTTTCAACTGGGGGAGGGACTGTTAGGTATCACTGCAGGAGCACAGGGCTCAACGATCCCCAATTTAAAGGTAAAATTTTCCTATTCCGAGTACAGAAATCCTACTATACCACCAATGCTGGTGCAGGGAAAGCATGTCCACATCTGCAAGGAGACAGAGAGATACTGGAGGTCATTGCAGAGGTATATCTAAGGCGACATCAGCTTTGAAACCAGACTCCATCTCCATCTGTTAGCAAGGGAGCATATAATCCATTGGTCCTGAGTCCATCTGGCTGCACGCTTTGTATATATAAATGCTTAATAAATAAAAAGTAAAAAAAAAAACCCCAAAAAAACAAAAAACCACTCAGCACTGAATAATGTGACAAAGAATATTTGAGGATTTAGATTGGTGGGAGAATGCTACAGAATAATTTCACTGCTAGTGAAAAATAAATTCAGTTCTCATTAGAGAAGTTTATATCAGTTTGGCTGGGCATTTTGTGAGATGAACATGGGCCACTATTAAAAAAAAAAATTGCAGAAAGCAATAATTCTGACATGAACACTAAATGCAGTCCCTGAAATTAACTCACACATACACAGACCTACTGTATTTACAAAAGCCTTAAAACTTGTACATTGACTTTTTATTAAGATACACAAGTCACATCACTGTAGTATAATGTATCTTTAGTTACACAAGGTTAATATTGAAAATGTAAAATCTCAGTACAAAACTGTAAAATACAATGGATTGTACTCTTAAAGGCATTTCACACTAAGCAAGAGGGGCAAGATTTAAGAGTTGAGGAAATCCTGATTATAACCCTAAATCACTCAGGGGTCAAATGTACTAAGGAGTAATCTCATATGTCTCCTGGAAAAATACATGGTAATATTGTTACTAAAAAAAAAAAAAAAAAAGGTACTTAAAAGCACAGTCAATTTCTTGAAAATAAAAAAAAAAATTAAAAATCTGCTATTGTACTTGGTAACATTTTAAAGACTACAAAATTGAGTCTATTTAAAGCAGAACCTATGTTTATTCATTAAAATGCCTGCTAACATACATCATAAGTTTTAAAATCTTATTTTGAAAAAAATTTGCTGTCATACCCCAATCTCTCCAAAAAAAAAAAAAAAATGGAGAGTTAACTATGAATGATTATTTTGCAAACCAATACAGAAAGCCAAAGTATGCTATCAGCGATAGTAAAATTTGTTCCGTTATGATAGCACAAGTTCAGCTTTTAAAAGCAAAAAGGTACAAAGATAGTAGTTTCAAGAAAAATCCTAATGTTTTCAGATTGCTAATCAGTTTAATAATACATAAGCCGAATTCAAACTAGTTATGTAGCTGCATTCTTAGATCTTTGTGGAAAACCATATACATACTGATTATGTTCACAGCAGAAATATTACCCAAAATTCTAATACCAAGTGGCATTAAATATGGTAAGCCCTCAATGTTATTGTAATGTATTTTTCCTATAGCAGTGCATAACAAATCACAGAACAACAAATTCTCAATGTGAGAAAGAAGCGTGTGGAATACCTTTAAAAGATACAAAATGTCAAAATGGGATGAACTACCATTAACTTTAATTTCCCATCCTATTATTGAACACTGTAAGGACTTAGCAAAAATAACATAAAAAATGCTTAACACAACCCCCATTAAAAAAAAAAAAATCTCAAAGAGCTTTATGTACACAAATCTTTAAAAAATACAAAAATAACTTCTATGTGCCAATTTCAGGTTTAAAACAAATCCTTCATTGTGTACACTCACTTGTTTCATGGCAAATATTTATGATATGTATATTAAGTATTCAGAGTAGCACAAATATGAGTACTTTCCTCCAGAATTTTCAGAGCAGATGCCTGTATTCAAATAAAGCAACATGTGAAATACTGTGTTATTACAAAAATTAGGTTCTGCCATTTTTATAGTTACTGCTTCCTTTCTTATGGAATCAAAGTTAAATCTGATAAACCATTACAAGCATACTAAAACTACATTAAGTTCTAGAGGCCATTTTATAACATAGAAAAAGAAATTCAAATATACAACATGCACCTATAACAGAATGTCATTCTAATTCCTTCCCACTTTCATAAACCTTACTTTAAGTACATCTAATAAAGTTTTCAAAAAAAAATTTAAAAGCATACGTTTAATAAAGTAATTTACAATAGCATTCTGGGACACAGAAAAAAGCAGAATTATACCTAATACACAAAAGGTCTACCACAAGTGGTAAAAAAAAAAAAAAAAAAAAGAAAATGAAGAAAAGAACACATTCCATTGCTGGTGTCTGATCTTCAGAGCTTGCAATTCACAGGAACCTGTGTCAGCAGTCTCCATTTCCTCCACAAACAGAAGTCTGATCATGAAATTAACTGAAAGAAACAACAAAACCACTTTTGTCTTTTTCAACATATTGGGGTAGATCTTAAAAACATACGCGCGCGCGAACAAAAGTACGCTGGATTTTATAAGATATCTTATAAAATCCGGAGTCGGCGCGCGCAAGGGGGTGCACATTTGTGCAACCTGTGCGCGCCGAGCCCAGCGCGCGCTGCCTGTTCCCTCCGAGGCCACTCCGATTTTGGAGCGGCCTCGGAGGGAACTTTCCTTCGCCCTCCCCCCCACCTTTCCCTCCCTTCCCCTACCTAACCCACCCCCCCGGCCCTATCTAAACCCCCCCCCCTTACCTTTGTTGGCAGATTTACGCCTGCTGGCGCGCCATCACCCGAACCGGGGGCTGGTCCGGAGGCCTCGACCACGCCCCTGGGCCGGCACCATGCCCCCGGGCCTGCCCCTGAAACGCTGCGTCATTCCCCAACACCCCCCGACATGCCCCTTTTACGAAGCCCCGGGACTTGCGCGCGCCGGCGGCCTATGCAAAATAGGTGCGCCGGCGCGTGAGGGCCCTGCGCGCGTAAATCCGGCAGGATTTACGCGTGCAGGGCATTTAAAATCCGCCCCATTGCCTTCAAGTTTCTCATGAATAGGGTATAAAGTATTTCCAAAGTATATTACTTCTTTGGTTAATTTCTAGCCCACACAATCCTAAATTACTGGCAGGTTACAGCATACACACATGATAAATACAAAAAAGTTAAATTAAAAGCACAAATAAAATCAGACATTAATTTAATTAAAAACTTGACAAATACAAAATAAAACCGTATACAATGTACAACATAAAATCATAAAAAATTTCTTTAAAAGTCTCAAATGCCTTCATTAAAGAAAAAAACAATTTAATGAAAACCCTAATCAAAAGCTAATCCAAAAAAGGCTTTTTTTTTTAATCCTGCTGTGGAATACTATTGAATGGTACGTATTTCATATGGTAATCTATTCCACAAAGTAGGGCCTGCTACATAAGTTTTTTTCCTGGTTTCATCTAGGCACGCATTACAAATTGAAGGTATATCAAGTAAATTTCGGCCCATAGATCTTAATGGGCAGGTACTCATATTTAGTTTTAGAAGCGAACTGACAATTCTGAAAGCATGATGTACTGTTACAATTTTAAATTATATTCTCCACAGGATTGGGAGGAGTGTGATCTGATAATCTGACACCAATAATAAACTGTGCGGTGGCATTCTGCACTGCTTCCAGACATCTGAACAGATATGCAAGTAATTCACCATAAAGGGAGATAACAATAATCCAATCTAGAGATTACTAATGACTGTAAAATAGTAGGGAAATGTACAGTTGTCAGAAATGGTTTATGATTGCACAATATTCAATTTATTAAAAGCACTTGTAGCCACTGCTTTTACCTGCTCCTTCATTGATAAATCGGACTCACATGCGAAAAGCCCCGTTAACGCATGCGATAGGCCCTTACCGCATGCGAAAACGTGTTTAACGCATGCAATAGCACCATATCGTATGGTGTGATGCAAATATGGAAAATAGGAGGAGTTAGGGGCGGGGAATGGGCTGGGTTTGCTCATCTTGCGTTAGGCTGTGTGATAGCTGCTGCGACCGGGCGGTAAGGTTTTATTGCCTTGCGATGTCTCCCGCAAGGCCTATCTAGATGAATTGAAGCTCCCAGAGCATCCAACTAGCCATAAGAGAGAGAGAGCGAGACTGGCCATAATGTCATCTCCCTAGATAGGTATTTGTATCCCTATGGTAGGCCCACCTAGTAACTCAAGGTAAGGTTTAGGTATCAGTGTAGGGCAGGGGTGGGCAAGTCCGGTCCTCGAGGGCTGCAAACCAGTTGAGTTTTCAGGCTACCCCTAATGAATATGCATGAAATAGATTTGCATACAACTGAGGCAGTGTGTATGCAGGTCTCTCTCATGCATATTCATTAAGGATATCCTGAAAACCCGACTGGTTTGCAGCCCTCGAGGACCGGACTTGCCCACCCCTGGTATAGGGGGTTAGGGGCCCCTTTGACATTCAATGTTAGACGTACGAACAGAACAGTGGTCTCTTGTGAACATTTGATGACCCTTGGAGTGAGAAAACTCACTCCAAGATGAGATTTGGGCATAGTTCTCTCCACCTAGCTTTATGTTACCCAGGTAGAGGAGTCCATCAAGCTAGGTGGAGAGAACATTGCCCAAATCTCATCTTGGAGTGAGTTTCCTCACTCCAAGGGTCATCAAATTTCACAAGAGACCACTGTTCTGTTCGTACGTCTAACACTGAATGTGAAAGGGGCCCCTAACCCCTACACGGATACCTAAACCTCACCTCGAGTTACAACGCCTTGAGGGGCAAGGACCCCTCAAGGTTATTTTCATTCAACCTACAAGAAAGCTATATAAGAACTTCAATTTATTTTAAACCACCAACAAGAGAATTACACAAGAACTATCCAAGTTCAGCTCTGGAACTTCTTTGAAACCCCAAAGAATACCCCCAAAATACCACAAGGAATACCAAAAGAATTTGTCTAACCAACTCCAACTCCTTGGCAGTCCAAATCCCAATACCCACCCTCTTGACAGTCCAACGCCATTGTTTAGTGCCTCTACCCACCTTTAGGCTTTGTATATATTTGTATATAGTACTATTTGTATATAGTACTTTTTATGTAATCAACCCACATATTTATTTCCAAGTTATTTTCTTCCTGTTCCTTGTAAGACATTTACTTGTCACTGTTGTTATTGTTCAAATTGTAAACCGAATTGATCAGTAATTCTGTTACTGGAAAGTCGGTATAGAAAAGTTCTAAATAAATAAATAAATACCTATCTAATGAGATGACATTATGGCCAGTCTCTCTCTCTCTCAAAAACATTGAAGGTGCAGTGTGGGAGGGTTTTTTTGGCAGTTTATGTGAAGGAGAGTGTGTTCTGCAATGAAAGCAGAAGGACTCCAAGTTTCAGAAAGAACCCCGGATCTGGGATCTGAGCCGTGCAATTTCAATGGGTGAAGCGGTGTAGCATTTACTGCTTGGGCAAGAAGGTGTTGTGTTTTCCAGAGGAATCGGTGGGCCAACAATAACTGATTTAGGGAGGCATATCATGACTGTTTGTTTTGACGCTAGAGCGTTAAAACTATGTTCGCGTAATCTGCGATGTAATTCTGGATAGTTCTGGGAAGGCTGATGAGAGCAGACTTTCTCTCAGTCTATGAGGACTGCGACCTGTGAGAGAGGACGAGCGGTTGGGCAGAGTCAGCAAAATAGGTAGAGTATATTGTGCCAGACACTAAGAGGTCGAGATGGAAAAAAACGCCTAGTGCAGCTTTCCATTCTTTTTTTTTTTTTTTTTTAATTGACGCCACCTGGAAGTACCCAGTCGAGGGTATGGAAAAGTAAAGTGGGATGTCTAGAAGTTATTAACTTCAGGTAGAAAATAGGAACACAGGGAGATGGATCCACTTCCAACTTGTTGGATGATTCCTAGTGGAGCTCTGCAAGGAATCCAGAACCTGACAGTCCTTCTTTGGTGAAGCAGACTGGGAAACCGTGATTGTTTAGCAGAGCACAAAGATGAGTCTACGAAGGGTCCGCCCAAATGTCCGAAGAGTGGGTTGGGCCTCGAAGCTCCAGGCATGTGATGTGTCGCTCACACTGTAAGTGGGTTCCATCTGTGAATCCGTACATTGGTGAAATAGGGGACTGTTGCCCATTGAAGTGGTGTATCATGTGGGATGGGGTAAGCCCGCAGGTAACGCAGATGTGCCCCACCATCATTTCGTGTCTCTGCAGCTTCTGGGAGGGAGTGAGCCAGCAGCAGAGGGAAGATGAAGAACTGACTATTGGGTCCAGTGTGAATGGTACTTGTGGACGCGTATGCCGTGCGAGATAGATTGAGGATGTCCTGTAACCGAGAATGGTGAGGACTTGTTGGGCTGACGTCCGTGGTGGTCACTTGTAGTGCGATCAATACACTTTGCCAGGGCCTGTGTTCAGGCCAAAGAAGGAGAATTCTTGTCTGAATGATCGAAAAAAAAGGGGTCATGAAAAACTGCAAGGCCTGTATGTGTCGCAGATGGGATTCTGCATACGTGAGTAGAGTGGATCAGGCAAAAAGAAGAAGTGGTGCATGGGAAGATTGGTCCCAGGGTGGACTGGCTAGCGGCCACCTGCAGGTAGTCGTCCAGGTAGGAAATATATATATATCTCTGAATCCCATGTTGATGAAAGGGGTGCGGCAGTACCACCACAGAATCCTTGGTGACAAAAACTTGTGGTGCCGAGGAGCTGTTCCTCATTGGGTATCTTCTGAGAGAACGAAGGCTCGGGTTCGACGTAGGCTATTGTACTCCATGTCAAGGGGAGTAACTCCAGTGAAGGTTGGGGGGGGGGGGGGGGGCACACCACTGTGGCAGGAGATGATTGATCTCCTGTAGCAGAATCCTGTAGTGTGGATTGCGGTGGGCCCGGCAGTACAGGTAAGGCAAGAAAGAAGGTGAGAGAGTGTACCTCTGTATTACACCGAGAGTAAAGATCGATTGACCTGTGTCCCGGGATAGAATGAAGTGGGAGAGCCTGCTTCCTACTAAATGTGTTGGGAATAGGGAGTCCTAGAAAACTTGATGGCTTGTGGAGGCTGGCAGGGGCTCGAGAACACCACCGCTTCCCCTGCAAATATGAAGGTTGAAGTTGACACCAGTGGGTCAGTAAAACCAATATCGTCGGTATATTCTATAGAGATAAAAAATCATCCAGAAATATGATTTTGGTTAATCCTCCACGGACAGAGACATGACCTTTATTTTTCATTTCCATAGGTCAGAAGGGTTGTTTACCACGTGTAATATTCGAGAGGGAGAGGCAATTTGCCTTTGGTAATTTCCAAGTGGGGATTGAAACCTGGGATTTTTTTTGTTTTTTACTCTGGGTTCATTTTTCTGATCACTAGGTGTTACTTTACTACAGAACCTCGATTGTTTTCGCCAGTTTGTCACCCATAAGAATGTCATAAAGATAAGATGGTTTGCCAGTTAATAGCACAGCTTTGCTCGTCCGTAAGGAAGGACAGCGACTAGCTGTCATGGTGCTGGTGGTAGACTTTTTGGAAAACATCTAAATCTTCATATAAGGTGGTGTCATGAAGTTTCAGCTATGACATGTAGTATTCAAAATTGGGTGTCCTGGGACAGAGAATTCAGAGACTGGAGACCTGCGTGAAAGATTGCACCCCGCAAACCATGTAGTTCTCCATTGTCGTATGCAGTACTGTGTTTTGGAGTGCCCTTCCAATGAAAGGGCCGGGATATACATTTCCCGTGCCAGGGGCACTGGATGAAGGTCAGATTTTGTACGTTCTTGACCCACATCCTTTTTTTTTTTTTTGAGGTCTACTTGATAGGAAGCCGGACGTCCTCAGGAGGGGGATGCTCCCATGCTTGGTTCTTATAGTAAGCAACACTTGGGTGTCGGGAATACTCTGTAGGATTCCAAGCATTTGCTGTGCGGGTCACAGACTCTACGAGTTCCCACGTTGAGGCGGTGCCCTTCTCTTTTCTGGAAGTTAATAAGATGGGCCCGCCAAAGGAGAGATCGGTCACACTGCAGTGCAGCAGGGTGTGAGAAACACCCTGTGGAAACTAGCCCTACGGATAAGAGTGCCTGGAGAAGATTCCTATATGTGAAGATGGCGGGGGGAGCCGGTGGCCGAAGAAGGCTGTAAGATGGCAACCGCAGGATGATCAACTCCCGTCGGGTGGCTATTGAAGTTAGTGCTCTACAAACATTACAAGCTGCAAGAGCCCTGGAAGTTGGATACATCTTGAGGGATCCTGTCTGCAGCTCAGCCATGGTGCTACATTCAGCAGTGTCCATTGGGTGCAATGACGTCAGCTGAAAGTTGCCGTGTAGTATTCTGGCTCAGGATGTGTCCCGAAGGCCATGCATGTCCTCATGGAAGGGGGTCCTTGAGCACTGAACCTTGCCAGTGTCTAAAGAAGAAGAAAAACCCCTTCTCTTCTTTTTTTTAAATTTATTTATTTTTTTTTTACCAACACACTGGAAGAAGGATCCTCGTGCACCCACGCCCCGACCCAATATCCCTGGGGGGTCCAGAGCCATCGCTCACGATGCTTTAACAATGTCAGTGAGCTGCTCGGTTGCCCGACGGCACACATGCTGGCATTGCAATGTAGGGCCGACCGGTCGACGCTGGCCAGTTCTGCATCAGTGCACCGCCGATTGTCTGGGTAGCCAGCGGACGCGGCAGCGTGCTGGTGCGCCGGTGGATGCGCCCTATTGTCTGTGGACACTGTGCTACTGCAAGCGCGCCGGCAAGCCTGCAGACGCGCTAGTGCCTTGGCTCGCCAGCAGAGGTGGTGTCTCGGCGCTCCATACATGTGTCGGGGCTTTGGGGCGCCTGCACCCATTTTGATGCTTTGGCGCCCCCGTGCACACATTGGTGCTTTGTGGCGCCTGCTTCGAAGCCTCAACATCCCCGTGCACACGTCTGTGTTTCGGCGCACCCGCTTTGGTGCTTCGGAGCGCCCGTGCCAATGCCCCGGCGCACATGTCGATTTCTCTGGGTGCCGGCGTACGCTTCGGTGGCTCGGAGATCTGCGCCGGCGGACGCATTGGTGCTTCTGCGTGCCAGTGGGCACATTGGTGAGTCAACCATCGTGAAACTTATGCAGTCCTGGGATACAGAGTTTTCCTCCAGGTGTGGGGAAGCAGTTTGCAGACTCAGTTATATCCCCCTTGCTCTTTCATCAACCTTTGGTGCTGTTTCTTCTCAGCTTTGCGCTCAATGCTCAGAATGAACTAGGAGATTATCTAATTCTGGGCCAATCCTTATGCATTAGCACTGATACTTCCTTTCGTAATACCTTACCTTCAGCAGTCAATGCAGCTCCATGATCTTTGTGCTTAGAGGATGATTTTGACACAGACTGAATGGATCTGGACCTTTTCTTCAAGACTAGAAAATGTTCTCATTTTACAGAGCTCAAAAGCTCTTAGAGACATCTACAGCAGATGTTGCAGTGTGAAACATGATCTTCACGTAAACACTTATAGCAGGTCTTGTGATAAGAAAATTACTTACCACCTGCTAATTTTCCGTTCCTGTAGTACCATGGATCAGTCCAGACGGTGGGTTATGTCCCCCATCCAGCAGATGGAGTCAGAACAGAACTTCTGAGTGTGCTGCTCTATAAGCCAGTGCACCCTCAGTATACAGAATATCAAAGCCAAAGCCAGATAAATGAGGATAGTGATGAATCAAGCTACATAAACACAAAGTGAATGGGTAAACTACAAACTGGTATTAACAACTGAAATCGAACCAACTTGCAAACAGAACTGTGAGGCGAAGCCCCAGTGAAACAACTGCAATGAAGAAGCAGAGACAGAGGTTAGTTTGAGCAGTAAACCCCCCAACTTTTCTGAGGGGGGTATCTGGACTGATCCATGGTACTACAGGAACAAAAATTAGCAGGTAAGAAGTAATTTTCTTTTCCCTGTACGTACCAGGATCAGTCCAGATGGTGGGATGTACCCAAGCGTCCCTAAAGAAGGTGGGCCCCTAAGAACCCTGCTCGAACTACACGGTCCCCAACGTAGCCGTAGGACGGTGACTGAAGCTGTAACAGATAGTGTCGCACGAAAGTATGCAGACACTTCCAGGTCGCTGCTTGGCAGATCTCCTGAACGGAAACAGATTGACTTTCTGCCCAGGAAGCCGCCTGAGAACAAAGAGTGCGCTTTTACCCCCAGCGGGGGCTCCTTACCCGCTCCTATATAAGACGCTACTATGGCCTCCTTGAGCCATCGAGCGATGGTTGTCTTGGTGGCCTTATGACCTTTCCGTGGTCCTGACCAGAGGACAAAGAGATGATCTGAAAGACGAAATTCATTGGTGACTTCCAGGTAGCGAAGCAGAGAGCGCTTGACATCAAGTCTATGGAGATCCCGTGAGTCCTACGCAGGGAAGGAGGGCAACTCCACCATCCGGTTCAAGTGGAAGGCCGAGACCACCTTAGGGAAAAAGGAAGGCACTGTGCGTTATGACACCCCGGAGTCAGTGAAACGGAGGTAAGGTTCTCTGCATGATAAAGCCTGTAGTTCCGAAACTCGACGCGCAGAGCAAATAGCCACGAGAAATACCGTTTTGAGAGTGGGGTCCTTGAGAGTAGAGGACCGCAAAGGTTCAAAGGGAGGTCCTGCGAGGGAGCGAAGGACCAAATTGAGGCTCCAGGATGGACAAGGAGACTGGACCGGAGGCCTCAAGTGCTTGACACCCCGAAGGAAACGAACTATGTCAGGATGAGAAGACAAGGACCTGTGTTCCTGTAGGCGAACCAAGGACCCTAGGGCCGCAACCTGAACTCGTATAGAATTGTAGGCTAGTCCTTTGTCCACGCCGTCCTGAAGAAACTGAGGCACAGAAGCCGCCCTCGGACGTGTGGAGTTTGAAATGCACCAGGACTCAAAGACGTGCCACACACTGACATAAGCGACGGAGGTGGATGTTTTCCTAGCCTTAAGGAGGGTCGCGACTACAGGATCCGGGTAGCCCCGGCGTTGACGTCGCTGCCTTTCAAAAGCCAAGCCGCAAGACAGAAGCGTTCTGCCTGGTCGAAAAATACTGGACCTTGATGCAGGAGATGTGGCAGATGCCCCAGGCGAAGCAGTCCGTCCACCGCTAGGGTGATCAGGTCCGCGAACCATGGCCGGTGCGGCCACTCCGGCGCCACGAGGATGAACGGACCCTGATGCTTCTCTATTCTTCGGAGGACCTTGCCCACTAGTGGCCAGGGAGGGAAATACATAGAGCAGAAGGCGAGGGGGCCAAGGGACTACCAGCGCGTCCTCTCCTTCTGCACAGTGTTCCCTTCTGCGACTGAAGAATCTGACCGCCTTGGCATTTTGAGCCGTGGCCATGAGGTCTATGTGGGGCATCCCCCAGCGTTGAGTGATAAGCTGCATCGCCTTCTCGGAGAGTTCCCAATCTCCCAGATCCAAATGTTGTCGACTCAGAAAGTCCGCCTGGATATAGTCCACTCCCGCGATATAGTCCACTCCCGCAATGTGTGAGGCCGCCAGATGAGAGAGATGCCTCTCCGCCCAGGACATCAGTCTGTTTCCAGGGAGACTTGTTGGCTCCTTGTGCCCCCCTGACGATTGATGTATGCTACCGTGGTTGCGTTGTCTGACAATATCTGGACCGCTCGATGCTTGACGAGTGGGAGAAACTGTTCCAGTGCCAGACGCACCGCCCTTGTTTCCAGCCGATTGATGGTCCACTTGGACTGTTCGAGTCCACAGCCCCTGTGCCGACTTTGACTGGCAGACAGCCCCCCAGCCGGACAGGCTGGCGTCCGTGGTGACCACCACCCAGTCCGGAACCTCCAGGGGCATTCTCCGGGCCAGATGGAGCGGGTCCAACCACCACCGGAAACTGTCCCCGGTGCACTGGGGGAGCGGGAGGACAAGCTGATAGTCTCAAGACACCGGTTTCCAGCGAGAGAGTAGTGCCCTCTGTACCGGGCGTAGATGTGCGAAGGCCCAGGGTACGAGATCTATGGTGGATGCCATAGATCAGAGGAGCTGCAGGTAATTCCAGGCCGTGGGAGCTGTAAGAGCAGAGAAGCGATGTACTTGCTCCCGAACTGATTGCGCCCGATCCGGCCTCAGATAGACCTTGCCGTTGGCCGTGTTGAAGCGAGCTCTCAGGAAATCCAAGATCTGCGACAGGAGGTGTTGATGCTGATGACCCAACCCAGGGATTGGAGAAGATGTACCACCAGAGAGACCGCAGCATGTCCCTGAGCGAGAGTCTTGGCACGAATGAGCCAATCGTCTAGGTATGGGTGCACCAGGATGCTCTCCCGCCGGAGGGCTGCTGCTACCACCACCATTACCTTAGAAAATGTTCGAGGAGTGGTCGCAAGGCCGAACGGGAGGGCTTGGAATTGGAAGTGCTGCCCCAGAATCTTGAATCTAAGGAACCGCTGATGCTCCTGTAGAATGCCTGTGGACCGCTGCTATTACGGACCGTAGGGTCTCCATCCGGAAGTGTAACATCCCTGAGAGATTTGTTAACTGTCTTCAGATCCAGGATCGGACGAAAGGAACCGTCCTTTTTGGGAACCACAAAACAGATTGAATAGTGGCCGGAGCCCACTTCCCATGGGGGTACGGGTATGATAGCCCCCAGATCTAGGAGTCTGTCGAGGGTCTGGCAGACCGCTAGCTGCTTGTGCGGGGACCTGCAGGGGAGAAGAGGAATCGGTCTCTCGGGGGTCTTACAAATTCCAATGCGTAGCCTCGCCTTAAGATGTCCAAGATCCACTGATCCGAAGTGATGCGGGCCCACTCCCTGTGGAAAAGCGAGATGCGTCCCCCGATTCTGGGTGTCGAGGAGTGGGAGACTCTGGCATCATTGGGCGGCCTTGTTGGCAGCCCTGTGGGGCACCCCATCCCTGGAAGGTCTGTGGCCTCGAAAGGACTGAGTCCACAACTGAGACCTGGTGGAAGGAGGTTGGGGTGTCGTCTGCCTGGTGGCGCGGGCTCTACACTGTGTTTGGAAGCGGTTCCTGGAGGGAGTGAAGGACCTGGGGCCGGAAGATCTAGGCCTGTCCTCAGGTAGCCGGTGTACCGCATTTTCCCCCAGGAGCTTGATGATCTGATCCAGATCCTCCCCGAAGAGAAATTTATCCTTGAACGGCAGAGATCCCAACCGCGCCTTAGACGATGAGTCCGCTGACCAGTTTCGGAGCCATAGAAGCCGTCGTGCCGAGACTACCGAGACCATGGATCTAGCTAGTACTCTCACCAGGTCATAAAGGGCATCAGCTCCATAAGCGACAACTGCTTCTAGGCGGTCTGCCTGTGAGGCTTCCTCGGGCGGGAGAGCTTGCGAAGTCAACAACTGTTGCACTCAACGAAGACCCGCCTGCTGCGCCAGGGAAGTGCAGAGTGCTGCCCGCAGCCCAAGGGCGGAGACCTCAAAGACCCTCTTGAGGTAGACCTCCAGCTTCCGGTCCTGCAGGTCTCGCAGCACCGTGCCACCAGTTACTGGAATAGTTGTACGCTTCGTAACTGACGAGACTGCTGAGTCCACCGTTGGGACCCTAAGGAGGTCCAGTAACTCCTCAGGGAGGGGGTAGAGCTTTTCCATCGCCCTGCTGACCTTTAGAGAAGATTTGGGTGCATCCCATTCCCTGGCTATCAGTTGCATAAAGGTGGGGTGGTTAGAGAAGGCTCTAGCTAAAGGGCGGAGACCCGCCAGGACGGGATCCCCTTTCTTCCCCGAAGTGGAGGGTCCTGGCACGACGGGTGCTGGCACTTCCTGTGGCGGATCAAGATCCAGGTCCTGAAGGATATGAGGAATGAGGGCATCTAACTCTTCCTTCTGAAAAATGAGCAACACTCTGGGGTCGTCACCTTCCAGTTGGGCCTTCAGGAGGGGGTTATCCAGACCCTGCAGCGGATCCACGAGATCTGGATCGGACCCTGAAACAACACCCACTGACGGGGGGGAGTGCCAATCCTATCCGGGAAGCCCCTGCCGAAGATCCTGACGTACCAGGCCCCGGGGTGTCCCCCACCCTAGGGACCTTGAGCGGTGGTGGTGCTGACGCTGGGTCAGGAGCATGGCCCATACTTGCCATGTATGCTTGGTGCATTAAAACCACGAATTCCGTAGTAAAATGAGAGGGCCTCGCGGGAGGTAATGCAGGAGGGTCACCAGGCTGCCTCCTGGGGCCCAAGGGCTGTACCGGGGTGAGAATCGGGGTGAAATGTCCCGGAGATCCTCCATCTCCTCTCCCTCCGTTCCTGCGCACACTGCCTCCGCAGCCAAAATGACCGCCGTTCCCGCAAGAGACGGGATAGGGGCCGACCCAGGCAGATGCAGGCGTGCCGTGGCGCGCAAAGATGGCCGCCTCGTCGGCAGTGAGGTGCCCTCCCCACCAGGGAGGCACCGCGAACAGACCCCCCTCACGGGAGAATCGAGACCCCGGCTCTCCGCAGGCAGCGCAGCGCTCTGATCGTGGCATCAGCCCCGCGATTTAGACAACCCGAGCAAGAGGAGGGGGGACCGCGAGGTAACCAGTGATGTGGGCAGCAGGGAAATGCGTCTGCTGTGCCCCAGCCCCACTGTAGAGCGCTCGCTCTCCCCAGTCAGCAGTCCCGAGGAATGCGCGTCTCGGGACCGCGGGCCAAATCGAGGCATGGGGGGGGGGGGGGGGGGCGGGGGGGGGAGAGGCTGAACCAGTCAGCGATCACCCCTGAAGAAAAAACAGGTCCAGCAACCTAGAAAAAGAAAATCTTGAAGAATTCCCAGCACTTACCCCAATAGTCAGGAACAATGAGAAAGAAGTAAAGAAAACAAGCGTAGAGCGGGTTGCAAGTTTTGCAAGGGCAGTACCTGAGAAATAACTGACCTGCCTTTGCCTTTTTTTTTTAAACAAACTTGATTCACCAACAAACTCAATATGAAGTAGAAACAGGGAGAGGAAAAACAAATCCTACAATCCCAGGGGAGCTAAGGCTCCCCAGCTCCTATCTGCTGGAGTCAGAATAATACTGAGAGCATACTGAGGGTGCACTGGCTTATAGAGCAGCACCCTCAGAAGTTCTGTTCTGACTCCATCTGTTGGACGGGGGACATAACCCACCGTCTGGACTGATCCTGGTACGTACAGGGAAGATCAGTTATGGATATATACTGCCTACAGCCCAGGCAAAAAACTTGAATCAGTCTTCACACAATCAAATGAAAAAATTTTGAAAGTGGGTATCGCGACTGGATGGCTATCAGTAACCATCAGCTTAAGGTGAGCCTGACAAATGTTAAATATAAAAAAAACCCCTTAAACAAAATACTGTATAAATGGTTAAAAACCCTATTCTGACTTGGAGGTTTTTTTTCGCAGGGGGTGGCTGTGGAAAGGAAAGATAATACCGATCCAAGAAAAAAAAGAAAGAAAACTGAAGAAAACAGCTCAGTAGAGTCCAGTGCAACAAATATACTGCAGAGGCAGACTGCACACATCTACTGCTTACATTAAATAAAACTGAGACATGCTATGGGAACATGAGAGCTACTAAACATGTACAGAGAGCTCTCCAAGGATTTCACAGAAACCTACGGAAAATCACCACCATATCATAACATAATTCATGTGTGCAACTATAATGAATTGCTCCCCTCCAGGGAAATACACAGAACTAATCAAAAAAATTATAGCAGATATTCCAGCATTGCATTTTATAAAAATCTTAAGACACTTACCTCTTTAACAGCTGCCTTGATGAAGTCTTTCCTATCAGATAAGTCGTATCTGGGATAGGTTTCATTCACCTAGAAGAAGCAAGAAAGCAAAACATTTGTTTCTCAGTATTCTAAGAGGAGGTAGTGAAGATACATTTATATAGATCACCTTTATAAATCAAGTAGATATTTCAAGATCAGCACTGTCAAACACAGAAGCTGGAACGAAACAAACAAAACCATGACAATGGAGAAATTACTTACCTGATAATTTCGTTTTCCTTAGTGTAGCAAGATGGATTCAGAACCAATGGGTATAGTGTGTTAGCAGTTGGAGACGGAGTCAGATTTCAATCTGACGTCAGCACTTCATATACCCGTGCAGGAAGCTCTGCTCTTCAGTATTCTCCTTGAAAAGCAATTGTGGATATATGTGTGTTTGAATAACTTGATTAGCTTGGTTAACTCGATCAACTTGAGTAACTTGATTAACTTGAACTGGTTGACGTGATTTCTAGCTGGAGATCGCCAGTGCACTCAACCAAGAAACTCAGACACCCTGCAATTATGTGTGTCTTAACTAGGGGTAAAGTCTGGCTTACCCGTGCTTGTCTTGCTCTCGGGGATTGTCATCCAAGGTTTCTGGATTTTGGGGCAGCCATGGGCGGGATACTGAGTCCATCTGTCTACACTAAGGAAAACGAAATTATCAGGTAAGTAATTTCTCCATTTCCTAGAGTGTAGCAGATGGACTCAGCTAATCCCGAACCGGGTGGGAGGCTGCCCGTGGCCCACTTAGTACTGCCCTTGCGAATGCTGGGTCCTCTCTGGCCTGAACATTCAGGCGGTAGAACCTCGAGAAGGTGTGAATGAAGGACCATGTCGCCGCCCGACAGATCTCAGCAGGTGACAGCCTCTTGGTTTCTGCCCAGGACACTGCCTAGGCCCTTGTGGAATGGGCCTTGACTTGTAGAGGTGGAGGCTTGCCTGCCTCTACATAGGCCGCCTTGATTACTTCTTTGATCCAGCGGGCTATGGTTGCCCACGAGGCTGCTTCCCCTTGTTTCTTCCCACTGTGAAGGACGAATAGGTGGTCCGTCTTTCGTACGGATTTCGATTTTTCCAGATAGCGGACTAGGAGTCTGCCGACATTTAAGATGGCATAGGTGGTGTGAATCTTCAGAGTCCTTATGCTCGTCTGGAGATGGCAGTGAGATGGTTTGGTATAGATGGAAATGAGAAACCACCTTTGGAAGGAAGGAGGTAAGAGGGAAATCGCCTGACGTTGGGATCAGGCGTAAGTTAGCCATAAGTATTTATATATTAGGCAGGCTAAGGTTTATGGCATGTTTGAAACCAACCATAACACAGAACCTTCTTTAGGGTAAACTAGTTTTTAGTAGCCATGATGTTAAAGACAGAGGGATCCCCACCCTTGAATGACTATAGCTAGATATTCAGCAGGCGCCAATTAGCTGGGAAGCTGACGTATCTGACTTTTTTTTTTAATATTGGGCTCAAAATCTCTAACAGAAGACCTGGGGATCAATCCTATTTTTGAGAACCCCTAAGATTTCCCTCTTATCAGGCCGCTAAATACACAGTCTAGAGAAGAAACTGAAAGAACTTGGGTAAACTCCCAAGAGTAGGAATGCTAGCATTAGAGAAGCTTCCCTGGCCCCATCTCCGACTGGCGATAAAACCAGTCCAAAAATCAACCAAACTGTGCCATTGAGACCATCTGCCCTCCATGTATAATACCTAAGATGGCAACTGCTCCCACAGAAACCAGAGTCTGACATCTCCAGCACCCTGCTTTCCAAACAGGAGAAAGTAGAGTTGCTTATCTGTAACAGGTGTTCTCCTAGAATAGAAGATTGTAAGTCCTCACACAAGGGTGACATCATCAGATGAGCCCGGCATGCCATTATCCACGCGTTCATGCGGGTCCCTCTCTAGTCTCATAGCATATAATTATGAAAAAAATAAAACAAACAGAAGAAACCTAACACCACAGGGTGACAGGCTTACCTATAACAAGTGTTCTCCTGCTGTCCTAGAACACTAGTTATAGGTAAGCAACTCTCCTTTCTCCTAGGACAAGCAGGATGGTAGTCCTCACACATGGGTGAATCCCTAGCTACAGGCTGTTCCCAAATAGGAAGACCAACCAGCATCTAACCAGGTGCCAACGGGCACAACACTGATGCGGTTGGTAACAGAGGGAGACAGCCTGAACCCAAATAATAGGTCATAGGTAGGAAGAGTTGGGTTCTACAGCTGAAAGAGATTCCGGAGGACAGGCTGGCCAAAGCTATCATGTCAGCCATCCCTGTCCAGACCATAGTGGGCTGTGAAAGTGTGGAGAGAACTCCATGTTGCAGCTTTGCAGATCTCACCTATGGGGTTCGCTCTAAAGTGGGCTACCAAAGCTGACATTGCTCTGACAGAATGAGCCTCAACATGGTCCTCAAGCTGCAGTACTGCTTGTGCAGAGCAAAAGGAAATGCAATCCGCTAGCCAGTTAGACAGGGTGAGCTTGGTGACCGCAATTCCTAATCTGTTCTTGTCAAAAGAGATGAAGAGTTGCGTAGACTGCCTGTCGCCTGCTGTTCACTCCAGGTAGAAGGCCAAGGCTCTTGCAATCCAAGCTGTGCAGAGTCTGTTCACCCTGGTGCGAATGGGCCTGGGAAAAAAGGTGGGTAGGACGATGGACTGGTGGTTATGATGAAAATCCTTCACCGCCTTAGGCAGGAATTTTGGGTGCAATCGCAGAACTATCCTGTCATGAAAGAACTTCATGTATGGTGGGTCCGTCACCAACTCTTGAAGCTCACTGACCATGTGCGCTGAAGTGGCCGTGATGAAAAACATGACCTTCCAGGTCAGGTACTTCAGGTCACAGAAGCACAGTGGTTCAAAAGGATCTGTCATGAGTCGAGCCAACTCCACATTGAGGTCCCAGGGCATCTTTGTGAGGTTCGCCTTAGGAGGTTGCATCCGCTGACCAGTTCCGCAACCATAGCTGGCCGCCACCACTATGGCGAGGTGCGCACTAGGTCTGAACTTGCATCTGTCAGGAAGGCTGCGGCGGGTTCAATCGCCTCTCCGGCGTGTGCCCCAGAGCTATTTGCCTCTCTAGTGAGGAGCAAGCAGGAGCGAGCCACCAGGGCACAGCAGGAAGCAATCTGCAGCATCATTGCTGTCACATCGAAGGCTTGCTTAAAGATGGATTCTAACTGCCTGTCGTGAGCATCCTTCAAAGCTGCCCCTCCCTCAACAGCGCAGACCATGGCGTCCACTTTGGGGAAACGCAGACATTCCCTGACCGCTGGGTCCAGAGGATACAAACAAGGCTTCCAAGGCCCGACCTCCTTTAAAGCTTGCCTCTGGGGAATCCCATTCCCGGTCAATCAACTCCTGGATGGCTTCCAGCATTGGGAAGTATAAAGAAGCTTTATGAAGGGACACCAGGATGGGGTTCTTCTTTGGCTCTGCCATAGGGTCCGTGCCTGGAATTCCCAGTCTTCAGGGTCTGGGAGACTAGTGCCGGAAATTCATCTCTGTGGAAGAAACGAAGCATGGTGCAGTATGGTTCCAGGCCTGGAGGGATTTCTCTGTCCTCCAGTGGATCCCCGTAATCATCCGTGGTATCTAGGTCCCTGTCAGGGATACTCTTGGTGAGAAGTGGCATGATTCGCAGCCCGCAGGCAGGGCCGGGAGAGTGAGCCCCCTCGAGTTGGGGCTGACTGCACCTGAACAAAGGCTTGGAGGCCCTGAAAGAATTCCAACCAAGAGAAGGCTGCCGGATCCATATTTGTCCCAGTGGGAACCTGGATAGAGGCCACTGAACTGCCCTCTCCCAGGGAGGACGCCGTCCCAGAATTGCGCAGGTCCAGGGAGCTATCGGATAAGGTCGTGGCTGACCAGTCATCAGACTGGGATGGGCCGGGCTTGGAAAATTTTTGAGAATCCAGCCCTCCCTGGGCCTCCTCACAGTGCTGACACAAGCAGGATTCCAGGTCAGACTGTGCAGCTCTAATATGGCAGGCTGCACAAAGAGTGCCGCTTGAGCTTCTTTGCTGCCGGGGCCATACCCCATGAGGTTTGTGCGTTTAGCCGGTTATTGTATATCGTGAGCGCACCGACTTGCCTCAGCGCGTGAATATTTAAGCGGTCTGCTGTGCGCAAATTTATGTCGCAGTTATGCGCAAAATTATGTGCATATTTATGTGCACGTTAGGCGCACAGAAGGCTGGCCCGCACCACGCGCACCGACGGCCTAAGTGGGAAAATGGCACCGCACCAAACCACGCACTAGATGGCACCACCACGGATTGCCACGTGGAGATTCAACAGAGCCGAAAACGGGGCCTAGCCCATCGGAGGAGCCGTTCAACCCGCTTGTAACACCCCTTCCCTCGCCCGAATGGAGATCAGGAACGAAGTCGGTACGACTTGCTGAGCAAGGAGACCAAAGGAAAGACTTACCGAAGCTCTTCCAAGTCTCTGGATCAGAGTCTCAGCGCTTACTGGCCGAGTACAGAGGCAGTCTCCGGTTGCAGGGTGAGAGGGCTTTGGCCTTCACCGCCACGCTCTGCTTCTGCACCCGCTGCCTTTCAGCTGCTTCAGCAGCTAAGTCCATACCAGGAACTGGCTACCGGAACAAGGTACACCTCTGAGGGATCTCTGAAATCGCTACAGGAATTCTCAACTGGGGGAGGAACCCTTTAGGTATCACTGCAGGAGAGCGAGACTCAATCTTCTTTTAAAGTGAAGGTAAAAATTTCTTTGTGCAGCAATCCCGCTAACACCATGCTATTGTGGGGATATAGCGTCCGCATCTGCTAGGAGACGGAGAGATACTGAAGAGCTAGGGTCACTGCAGGGGTATATCTAGGGTGACATCAGCTTTGAAACCTGACTCAGTCTCCTATCTGCTAGCAGAGGAACACATAACCCGCTGGTCCTGAGTCCATCTGGCTACATGCTAAGAAAAAGAAGAATTTTCACTTTCCCCTTCAACCCCCCTTTATTAGTTGTGATAGAAAGCCCTCAACTGGCCATATAGCAGAAAATAAGTGGGTTAAAATCCCAACCTCTTCTGGCAAAGTGTAAAAGAGTAAAATTTGCCCAACTTGGGATCCAAAAACTCTTTTAAGGGCCAATTTGCAGAGACATGGAAGTTGTGTCTGCCAGGCAATACAGAAGACAGGAACCATGAGGTCCCCCGAAAAGGAAATTGTGGGGAGATGTGCGTTGGCAGGTGCAAATGTTGAGATTACTTACCTGATAATCTCCTTTTCCTTAGTGTATTCAGATGGACTCAAAACAAGTGGGATATAGTGTGCTCGTGCTAGCAGTTGGAGATGGATCTGACGTCAGCAGGGGTACATATACCCCCACAGGAAGTGCAGCAATTCAGTAATCTTCCTTGCAAAAGCTTTATGGATATATGTGTGACTGACCGATCGATTAAATGAACAGGATTACCCATACCAATTGATAGTAGCTGGAGACCGCCAGTGTTCTCAACCGGAAGGCGTCAACACCCGGTAGGGTGGACGCCCTATATAAGAAAAACATGGCTTACCGTGAGTCGGCGAATCCCCATGTATACCGGCAGCCGGGCGGGATGCTGAGTCCATCTGCATACACTAAGCAAAAGGAGATTATCAGGTAAGTAATCTCAACATTTCCTAGCGTGTAGCAGATGGACTCAAAACAAGCGGGATGTACAAAAGCTACTCCCGGACTGGGCGGGAGGCTGCCCGAGGTCCGTTTAGGATTGCCCTCGCAAATGCTGTGTTCTCCCTGGCCTGAACGTCCAGAAGGTAGAATCTGGAGAAGGTATGGAGGGAGGACCACGTCGCCGCTTTACATATCTCTGCAGGCGACAGCATCCTAGTTTCTGCCCAAGAGGCTGCTTGCGCTCTGGTAGAATGAGCCTTGACCTGTAGTGGTGGTGGTTTTCCCGCCTCTACGTAGGCCGCCTTGATAACTTCTTTGATCCAGTGGGCGATGGTTGGCCGTGAGGCCGCTTCTCCTTGCTTCTTCCCGCTGTGAAGGACATTTCCAAGTATCTGGCCAGTATTCTGCCGATGTCGAGATGACGCAGTATTCGACCTTCTTCCGACTTCTTCAAACCTTCCGTGGTTGGCAAGGATATGGTTTGGTTGAGGTGAAATTGTGAGACTACTTTGGGTAAGAAGGAAGGATCTGTGCGAAGATGGATAGCCTCTGGAGTGATTCTGAGGAACGGATCACGGCAGGACAGTGCTTGTAGCTCTGAGATGCGGCGTGCTGAACATACAGCCAGCAAGAACACCATCTTCAAGGTCAACAAACGGAGACACAGGCCTCGAAGGGGTCTGAAGGCGGATCCCGCTAGAAATTCCAACACTAGGTTGAGGTTCCACAGAGGCACCGGCCACTTCAGTGGCGGGCGAATGTGTTTGACTCCTTTCAGGAAACGTGAAACGTCTGGGTGTGTGGCGATGCTGCTGCCGTCACTCCGGGGACCGTAGCAGGATAGCGCTGCCACTTGAACTTTGATGGAACTGAGGGACAGACCCTTCTGAAGTCCATTTTGCAGGAAATCCAAAATGATAGGGATCTTAGCGGCATGTGGATTAGTGCCGTGAGTTTCGCACCAGGCTTCAAACACTCTCCAGATCCTTATATATGTTAGTGATGTGGAGAACTTGCGTGCTCAGAGGAGGGTATCTATTACCGGCCCCGAGTATCCTCGTTTCTTCAATCTAGCCCTCTCAAGGGCCAGACCATAAGAGAGAATTGAGCTGGATCCTCGTGGAGGATGGGACCTTGCCACAGCAGGTCCCTGTGTGGAGGCAGGGGTAGCGGATTCCCTGCCAGTAGTCTTCTCATGTCTGCGTACCAGGGTCTTCTTGGCCAGTCCGGTGCCACTAGAAGAACTAGGCATCTGTGCCGCTGAATCTTGTGTATAATGGTGCCTAGCAGGGGCCATGGAGGAAAGGCATATATAGCAGGATCCCCTGAGGCCATGGCTGTACCAGGGCATCGATCCCCTGGGATAGAGGATCCTGCCTGCGGCTGAAATACCTGGGTACTTGAGCGTTGGACCTGTCCGCTAGTAGGTCCATGCCCGGCGTCCCCCACCGATCCACAATCATCTGGAAAGCTGTGGGTGACAGCTGCCATTCCCCTGGAGTTAGGCTTTCTCTGCTGAGGAAGTCTGCCGTGGTGTTGTCCTTCCCGGCGATGTGGACGGCGGAGATGTCCTGGAGATTTGCTTCCGCCCAAGTCATCAGGGGGGCTATTTCTAGGGATACCTGTTGGCTTCTGGTTCCGCCCTGTCGGTTGATGTATGCCACCGTGGTGGCGTTGTCTGACATCACTCTGACCGCTCTGTTGCGAAGTCTGTGGGCAAATCGCAGGCACGCTAGCCTGACTGCCCGTGCCTCTAGTCTGTTGATGTTCCACCCCGACTCTTCTCTGTTCCACCGCCCTTGGGCGGTGAGTTCTTCGCAATGTGTTCCCCATCCGTTCAGGCTGGCATCTGTAGTGAGCAGGGTCCAGGTTGGGGAGGACATTCTTGACCCCCGGCCCATGTGGCCGGGCTGCAACCACCACCGTATCTGATTCCGCACTCTGGCTGGTAGAGGTAGGTGTGTGGTGTAGTTCTGTGATCGTGGGCTCCATCGAGATAGGAGGGCGCGTGGTAATGGTCTCATATGAGCCCGTGCCCATGGTATCACCTCCATAAGGCCGAGGACCTGTAAGTAATCCCAAGCTGTGGGCCGAGTGGCGCTCAGCAGGGCTTGTAGATGATTCCGGAGCTTTGATCTTCTCTTGGAGGTCAGGCTGACCTTGTCTTCCTGGGTGTCGAATCGGACTCCTAGGTATTCCAGCGACTGAGAAGGCTGTAGGGAACTCTTGTTCAAGTTTACAACCCATCCTAGGCTTTCCAGAAGAGCTATAACTCTGTTGGTTGCCTGGCGGCTCTCCTCTGGTGACTTCGCCTGGATCAGCCAATCGTCCAGGTAGGGATGAATGAGGATTCCCTCCTTCCTGAGGGACGCTGCCACTATTATGACCTTGGTAAAGGTCTGTGGCGCGGTGGCTAACCCGAAGGGTAAAGCTCGGAAGTGGAAGTGCTGGTCCAGGACCTTGAAGCGTAAATAGCGCTGATGATCCCGATGGATTGGGATATGCAGGTAGGCTTCAGACAGATCTAGGGATGTGAGAAACTCCCCTGGCTGTACTGAATTTTTGACAGACCTCAGAGTTTCCATGCGAAAGCTGGGGACCCGTAGGTATCGGTTGACTGACTTGAGGTCCAGGACGGGCCGGAAAGTGCCCTCCTTCTTGGGCACGATGAAATAAATGGAATAATGCCCAGAATTCATCTCCCTTGCAGGCACTGGGATGATGGCCTTTAGGGACAGGAGCCTCCGCAAAGTGACTTCTAGGGCTGTCCTCTTGATGGGCGAACAAGGAGATTTCACAAACCTGTCCGGCGGAAGCCGAAGAAAATCCAGGTATGATGGCGAGGACCCACTGATCCGAGGTAATCTCGACCCACCTGTGGTAGAAGAGGGATAGCTAGCCCCCTATGGCTGCGACCCCCGGATGGGTCGGCTGGTTGTCATTGTGGGGTACGGCCGGGACCCGAACCCGAGCCTGTTCCCCTCTTGTTGTGCTTAAGCCGAAAGGACTGGTTCCTGGCCTGCGAACGAGGTGCTTGGTAGCGAGTCCTGTAAGGGTTGAAGTGCTGAGAGTTTCTACCTCTGGATGGTCTGGGGAAGGGGCGCTGGTTCCTCCTTGACCGGTCTTCTGGTAGACGGGGTAATGGAGAGGCGCCCCATTTATTGGCCAGTTTCTCAAGGTCACTGCCGAACAGGAGGGATCCCTCAAAGGGCATTCTCGTGAGGCGTGTCTTGGAGGAGTCGTCTGACCAATTACGTAGCCAGAGCTGTCTCCTGGCCGCCACTGAGGATGACACTCCCTTGGCTGCCGTACGGACTAGGTCGGAGGCTGCATCAGTGAGGAATGAGAGAGCTGATTCCATTTCTTCTCCCGGGGTGTTGTTCCTAGCCTGTGATAAACAGGAACGTGTCACCACGGTCAGCAGGTCGCAATCCGTAGGGACATGGCTGCCACCTCAAAGGCTTGTTTCAGAATGGTGTTCATGCGCCGGTCATGTGTATCCTTGAGGGCCGTCCCCCCTTCCACCGGAATGGTGGTGCTCTTCACATTTGCGCTAACTATGGCATCTACCTGGGGGCACGCCAGCTTCTCCTTGGTTGCCGGGTCTAAGGGGTACATGCCAGCCAAGGCCCGACCCCCTTTGAATGAGGCTTCCGGCGTATTCCATTCCAGATCGATTAACTGCTGGGCTACTTGTAGGAGGGGAAAATGGTGAGACGTTTGGTGCAGGCCTTCCAACAGGGGGTTCATTCTCGGTGCCTCTGGGGCATCATGGCCCGGGAGAGCCAGTTCCGACAGGCATTGAGAGATCAGGCCTGGGAGATCCCCTTTCAAAAAGAAGCACCTCATGGTCAGATATGGTTCAACCCCCGAGGGAAGTTGTCCCTCCTCGGGGGGACTCGACGTCTTCCTCAGGGCAATCTGAATCCCCATAAGTGGGGGTCCCGGGTGGCGCGTGGCCGTGCCTAGGCCTTGAGGGTCCAGGGGCCGGGTCATCCGGTATGTATGGACCTGCTCGGGGAGCAGCCTGCATTGAGACAAAGGCATGAATCCCCTTGAATAATTCCACCCAGGAGAGCGAAGCAGGATCTGGTCTGAGGGGTACCAGGTCCCTTGGGGTCCCCGGCTGCTCACTACTGCCGGCTAGGTCCGGGGTGTTCCCTAAGGAACTGGCAAGTACGCTGGGCTGTGACCGGTCCTGGCCTGGAACTCCCAGGGCCTCTTCACATTGGGCACATAGGGAGTCTGCTTCCTCGCTCTGTGTGGCTCTGAGGTTGCATGCCGAGCAGAGGCTCATGCCTGATGTTGGAGGGGCCAGCTCCGCTGATGCCTGGGCTCTCTTACGCTCCATGTGCGTCTAGGAACGGACGCTTATCAGCGGGCACCTATGAACGTGCGCTTTACACCGTGCGCCTAACAGCGTGCGCCTAACAAACCAGGCAGAAAAATGGCGACCTCCGTGGCGGATTGCCACCTAGGCAGACTCTGCAAATTCTCACTTCCTCGGAGACCAAGTAAAGATGTATGCCTTACCTTGTCTTCGGCGCTTCCCGGTTGCGACCCGGGCGGTCTCTGGCTGCGGGGGGAGAGGGTAAGTACCATCACCGCCACGCTCGAGGAAGTGCACCCGCTGCCTCTGGGCCACATCCGAACTCGTCTCGCTCGGGGGCCAAGTCCACGCTGGGACCGAGGCTGCCTCTATGCCGCGCCCGAGCCCTTCTCACTCGGGGGCTAGGTCCCTGCCGCGAGCCGGCCACCGGACCGAGGCACTTACCTCCGAGGGACCACGGAAATCGCCTTGGGAAACTCAACTGGGGGAGGGACAGACTGGTATCACCGCAGGAATGCGGGGCTCGTCTTCAGGTAGGTGTCTTCTATGAATTTAGTCGTGTAGAATTTGGAAACACGCTCAGCGAGCGTGAGGGAGCTCCAAACTGGTTTGGAGACGGAAATTACTGAATTGCTGCACTTCCTGTGGGGGTATATGTACCCGTGCTGACGTCAGATCCATCTCCAACTGCTAGCACGAGCACACTATATCCCACTTGTTTTGAGTCCATCTGCTACACGCTAGGAAATTTTCCAATTGCTGCCACAATTTCTCTATAAGTGGGGGAATATTCAAGTGGTACTATTGTATTGGGTTTCTGTGGATGTGAATGCCTAAATATTTGATAGTTTCCCCCTCCCATCTGACAGGGAAGTTGGACCGGTCTTGTTTAAGTATGCCTGATAAATCTAAAGCCTCAATTTTATCGAAATTTAATATGAACCCTGAGACTGCCTGATATTCCTGAAAAATTTGTAAAGCAGCACGGAGTGTACTTCTAGCATTAGATAGAAGCAATAAAATATCATCAGCAAACAAGAGTTTTATATTCTAACAGACCCACAAACAGTCCTGAAACCTCCTGCACATTATGTATCCATATAACTAAGGGCTCCACAATCAAAATGAATAGCAGCGGAGACAGTGGACATCCCTGTCTTGTCCCTCTGGCCAAGGGGAATTCCTCAGATAAGAGGCCATTCATCAAAACTCTCGCTGATGGGATGGAATACAATAAGGTAATATATTGATAAATTTTGCCTAGGAACTCAAATTTATGGAGTACAAAACACAAGAAGGGCCACGCCACTCTGTCTGCAGCATTTTGTAACAGTTGCAAAGGACGAGTAGTGATTTGGGGTAATCCTAGGAGCAGGGAGTTGCAGTAGTCAATACTAGAAAATTAGGGATTGGACAAGTGTGCGAAAGTGGGCTGGATCTGATTTTGAAGAGGTTTTTTTTAATAGTGTTTTGATGTGTGAGTTTAAATCTAGTTTTGGATCTAAGTTGACTCCTAGATTGCATACTTGTTTGACTATATTAACTGAACAGTTGTCATGTTGGATGGACTATGGAATATTCTCAAAACGAGGATTTCCTAATATGAGAATTTCTGTTTTTGAAAGGTTGAGGCTTAATTTGTTGTGACTTAATCAAAAAAATGCTATCGAGAGGCATGGCGTGAGGAATTTGAGTGTGTCTGGCCAGGTATGTTTAGTGGGAAAATAGAATTGTATGTCATCTGCATATATTCTGTAAGTTAGACCAAGAGTAGATAACAGCTGGCAAATTGGAGTGAGATAAATACTGAATTGGGTAGATGAGAGAGCAGATCTCTGTGGCACTCTGATTTCTAAAGCAAAAGGAGTGAAATAGTTGTGATTAAAGAAGATTTGTTGTAAACGGTTAGACGGATAAGATTGAAACCAGTTATAAACTGTTCCTGAGATGCCTATAAGTAAAAGACGAGTTAGTAGAATTTGATGGTGTCAAATGCTGCGGATAGATCAAGGAAGACGGCAATGTAAGATGTTCCAGAGTCGAAACCACGGAGACTAATGACAGTACTGGAAACATTTCAGTGCTGTAGTGTGGTCTGAAACCAAATTGGTATTGGTCAAGGATGGAATATTGGTCAAGGAAGGAGGTTAATTGTTTTAGAGCAACTGATTCAAGAATTTTGGCAAGAAATGGAAATAATGAGATGGGTAGAAAATCAGAAAAGTTTGGATTGGCAACTGTGTTTTTTTGGAATGGTTACTACTGCAATTTTTAAGCTATCAGGAATATGACCATTGATAAGTGAGGAATTGACTATATTAGCTTTGGGGAGTGCAATATTTTCCTTAGTTGCTTTGAATAAACTGAAAGGGCAAGGAGAACAAGGATGCGATGGTTTCATTTTAGAAATTATGTTTAGAATTTTGGTGCTTGCGACACTATCGAAAGAATCCCAGGGCTTGGTTATGACTGGCGGTGTGAGTGTTGGGTGTATAGTTGCAAACGTTGAAATAGTGAAACTTTTTTTTTTTTTTTTTTTTTTTTTTTTTTTTAAATCGAAAAAGTTGCCAAATGAGTTGCAGAGTTCTATTTGAGAGCTGGCATTAGGGTGTTGAATAGAGCCATTATTAAGATTGGTAACAGACTACTATATTAATGTTTGGGGATTGTTATTTGAAGCTTCTATTCGTGATGTATAATTTTTTTTGGGCGTTGTTGACTGCCATACGGTATAGGGCGAGTTCAGCATTAAATAAACATAGGTTATGAGAATTTTTGTCTTTTTTCCATTTAGATTCGAGGGAACGTAATTTACGCTTGTGAGTTAAGAGTGAGTGAGAAAACAAGAAACAAATCTGCACCGTGGTCATCTTAATTGTGCATAAAGGGGCAATAATGTCTAGAGTATTTAAGAGTGGTATTCCAGTTATCTACTAAAGCGCTGGGGTCATCACTAATGGTACTAGTGAGAGAAAGTATGACATTTTTGACAAAGACAGCAGGATCGATGTGTTTTCGATTTTTCATTAACGTAGATGATAATTCAGCATGTACAGTTGGTTGATTGAGTTGAAGAGATATATGTATAAAGCAAATGTTGCTTACCTGATGTAACAGGTGTTCACAGGACAGCAGGATGTTAGTCCTCACAAATGGGTGACATCGAGGATGGAGCCCACCACGGAAAACTTCTGTCAAAGTTTAAACAGAACTTTGACTGGCCCCTACTGGGCATGCCCAGCAAGGCACTGACCCTGCAGCCAGCAGGGGTCTCCCTTCAGTCTGATTTTCAAAGCTACAGGCAGTGCCTAGAAAGTAAAAACAAAACAAACCCAACACCGCGGGGTGGCGGGCGGGTTTCGTGAGGACTAACATCCTGCTGTCCTGTGAGAACACCTGTTACATCAGGTAAGCAACATTTGCTTTCTCACAGGACAAGCAGGATGGTTGTCCTCACAAATGGGTGAGTACCGAGCTGAGGATGTCCTGACTTGCACCAAATGCACCCAATGACGTGCAACAGGCACTACAACTGGGGTGGAATTTGGTAAAGGGCATCCGCACCCTACCGGGAAGGTGGAAGGGTGTTGGTACATCACGTTGGAAAAAGGTTACGCAAGACAGATTGGCCGAAGATGGAGTCCTGTCTTCCAGCTTTGTCCAAACAATAGTGGGCTGCAAAGGTATGGAGAGAACTCCAGGTTGCAGCCCTGCAGATGTCAGGAAGCGGTACTGATCGAAGGTGTGCCACTGACGTCGCCATGGCCCTCACAGAGTGTGCTTTCACACGGTCTTGAAAGGGAATGCCAGCTTGCTGATAGCAAAAAGAAATGCAGTCCGCCAACCAGGAGGAAAGAGCCTGCTTACCCACAGGATGTCCTAACTTGTTAGGATGAAAAGAGACAAATAATTGAGTGCTCTTCCTGTGAGCAACTGTACGGTCTAGATAAAAAGCTAGAGCTCGTTTGCAGTCTAGGGTATGCAGAGTCTGTTCCCCGGAGTTGGAGTGGGGCCTGGGAAAAAAGATAGGTAGTATGATGGATTGATTAATATGAAACTCAGAAACTACCTTAGGTAAAAATTTAGGGTGAGTGCGGAGTACCGCCCGGTCCTGCAGGAGCTTAGTGTAAGGCGGATAGGTAACTAGGGCCTGCAATTCACTAACCCTGCGAGCTGAAGTGATAGCCAAAAGGAATAACACTTTCCATGTGAGATACTTTAACTCACAGGAGTGCAGAGGTTCGAAAGGAGGTTTCATTAGACGACCAAGAACCAGGTTAAGGTCCCAGGATGGGGCCGGAGGACGTAAGGGTGGCTTCAGATGGAGCAAGCCTTTAAGAAAACGTGTTACTAGGGGTTGTACTGAAATAGGGACACCCTGTACACCTTTATGGAAGGCGGCTACCGCACTGACATGCATTCTGATAGAAGAGGTTTTAAGACCTGATTCAGAGAGATGCCATAAATAGTCCAAGAATTTGGAGATTGGACAGGAAAGGGGATCAAGGGACTGAGAAGTGCACCATGATGTGTACCTTTTCCATTTGTATGAGTAAGACTTTCTTGTGGAAGGCTTTCGTGAAGCTATCAGGACCCGAGAAACGGAATCTGAAAGGTTGAAAGGCTGAAGGACTAACCTTTCAACATCCATGCCGTCAGGGACAAGGCTTGGAGGTTGGGATGGAGGAGGCATCCGTCGTTTTGAGTGAGCAGATGCGGGTCCTTTCCCAGAGGAATGTGCCTGCGGATGGAAAGATCCTGGAGTATTGGAAACCATACTTGGCGTGGCCAGTAAGGTGCTATCAGGATCATGGTTCCCCCGTCCTGGCGTAGCTTCACGAGAGTCTTTGACACAAGAGGAAGTGGAGGGAATGCATAGAGCAGACCGGTTGTCCACTTGAGGGAGAATGCATCCCTCGGCCGAGAGTGCTGGCTCCGAAGGAGAGAGCAGTAATCGTCCACTTTGTGGTTCTGAGGGGACGCAAAGAGGTCTATGCGGGGAGAACCCCACTTGTGAAACAGAGAGGTCGCTACCAGAGGATCGAGTGACCACTCGTGCGGTTGGAAGACACGGCTCAGCTGGTCTGCCAATACATTGTCTACTCCCGGCAGGTAAGTGGCCCTGAGGTACATGGAATGGGAGAGGGCTTCCGCCCAGATCTGCGCAGCTTCCTGACACAGAAGGAAGGAGCCTGTGCCTCCCTGCTTGTTTATGTACCACATGGCCACTTGGTTGTCCGTCTGGATTAAGATTATCTGATGAAAGAGATGATCTTTGAAAGTGCGGAGCGCATAGCGGATTGCTCGAAGTTCCAGGAAATTGATCTGGTGTTCGGCTTCCTCGTTGGACCATAACCCTTGGGTTTGAAAGTCGTCCACATGGGCTCCCCAACCGATGTGAGAAGCGTCGGTGATTAGGATTACTTGCGGATCCGGTGGAAGAAAGGGTAAGCCCTGAAGGAGGTTGACCTGAGTCGTCCACCAGGTTAAGGATAGGCGCAGCGCTTGTGTGACTGTGACTATGGAGGACAGAGGCTGAAAAGCTTGAATCCATTGGTGTCGTAGAGTCCATTGTGTTACTCTCATGGTTAGTCGGGTCATGGGAGTGACTTGAACCGAGGATGCCATGTGTCCTAGGAGAATGAGGAACTGGCGAGCCGTGGCAGTGTTCTGAGACTGGAGCTGGCGAGCCAGGGACATTAGGGTGTGGACCCTCTGAAGAGGAAGGTAAGCCTTTGCCTGTAAGGTGTCCAAGTCTGCCCCAATGAAGGATAAGGTTTGAGACGGGACTAAACAAGATTTCTCGTAATTGACGAGAAACCCTAAGGAAAGGAGTGTTTGAATTGTCAATTTTAGGGAGGATTGAGCTATCTGTTGGGTGGAGGCCCTGATTAGCCAATCGTCCAGGTATGGGTAGACGTGGACACCTTCCTTCCTGAGGAATGCTGCTACCACTACGAGACATTTGGTAAAGACTCGTGGGGCAGAAGCTAGACCGAAAGGGAGGACACGGTATTGATAATGGTCGTGGCCAACTAGAAACCGCAGATATTTGCGATGGGATTGTGTGATCGCAATGTGGGTATAAGCGTCCTTGAGGTCGAGAGAGCACAGCCAATCCCCTCTTTGTAGCAGAGGGAGCAGCGCGCCTAGGGTTACCATTTTGAACTTCTCTTTTTGAAGGTATTTGTTGAGGGCTCGAAGGTCCAAAATGGGACGTAGTCCCCCCCGATTTCTTTGGTATTAGGAAGTATCTGGAATAGAATCCCTTGCCTCGTTGAGAGGGAGGAACAGGTTCTATAGCATTTGATTGCAGAAGAAGAGATACTTCCTGTTGTAATTGAGCCAAATGGGTGGATAGACTCCACGCTTGAAGAGGCGGGGAGTCTGCCAGAAGAGTTATGAAGTTGAGGTGGTAACCCTGTGCGATAATTGTTAGCACCCACTGATCTGAGGTGATCTGCAACCAAGGTTGTAGAAAATGGTACAGTCGACCTCCTACAGGGATGTCCGGAAGAGGGGTTTGGCATGTGTTCCCTACAGGGGAGTCAAAGGCCAGCCGCAGGCCCAGGAGGAGGGGCTACAGTAGGCCTTTGTTTCCTAGGCTGACGCGGCTGAGGCCTAGTAGAGGATCGAGCTGGACGAGGCCTGGCCGATGGAGGGTAATAACGGCGTGGTCGAAAGAATGACTTCTTAGAGTCTTTCTTTTGCGGTTGCTTGGAGGTCAGCTCAGGTGGGACAGATGAGAGTTGTTTCAACGTCTCATGGTGGTCTTTCAACTCCGCCACAATCTGCTGAATTTGCTCTCCAAACAAATTATCGCCTAAGCAGGGTAAATCAGCAAGACGATCCTGAACCTCTGGGCGAAGGTTGGATGATTTTAACCAAGCCCAACGTCTGGCTGAGACGGCTGTGGCTGAAACTTTTGTGGAAGCATCGAATATGTCGTAGGCAGTCCTAATCTCGTGCTTCCCTGCCTCAAATCCCTTGTGAAGAAGGGCTTGAAGCTGCGGTTGGTATTGGTCTGGTAACGTGTCAGCAGAGTCTTGCATCTGCTTAAGGATGGCTCTGTTGTACTGAGTCATATAAAGTTGATATGAAGCTATGCGTGAAATCAACATAGCTCCATGATAGACTTTCCGTCCAACACTATCTAGGAACTTGTTGTCCCTGGTAGGTGGGGTAGAAGAGTGTGGCTTAAGACGCTTGGCCTTCTTCTGCGCGGACTCAACCACAACAGAGCGATGATCCAGTTGAGGTTTTTGGAAACCTGGTGCTGACTGGACAAGGTAGGTGGAGTCAGCTTTTTTGTTAACTGGGGACACTGATGAAGGAGATTCCCAGTTTTTCTTGAGCAGATCCAAAAACACCTGGTGTATAGGGATGGAAGCGATGATTTTTTGGAGCATCCAGAAATTGAAGGAGTTCCATCATCTGGTGTCTGTCATCAGCTTCAGATTGTAGTTGAAAAGGTACAACTTCTGACATCTCTTTCACAAAATTAATGAAAGATAGATCCTCAGGAGGAGATCTTTTTCTACTCTCTCGTTATGACCTTCTTGTTTTCTCGTTATGACCTTCTTGTTTTCTATCCTTCATTCTGCCTATTGGTTATCCCCGCGCCCAGTTACTATCCCTGTTGAAATGTACTTTCCAACCTTGCAGTTATTATGTGAACCGGTATGATGTCCCCACAAATACCAGTATATAAAAGTTTCTAAATAAATAAATAAATACTCTCTGTAGGAGATGGAGGCGAAGGCAAATTCGTGTCAGAAGATGTATCATCATCACCCCAGGTATCGTAGGGATCAAGTGGGGTTTGTAACCCTGATGGACCTGGCTGAGGCTCTAAAGGCATCGATGGAAACCGAGGTGGAATCGGTGCCGTAGGTGGAACCAGAAATGGCATCGATGGCTTCGGTGCTGTCGATGGAATCGGTGCCTGGCGTGGAATGGATGGAACCGAAGGATATATCGGTGGAGATATACCAGAAGGCACCGATGGAACCACCCCGGAAGGGGGAATCCGGAACGGTGTTTCTCCTGCCGATGAAAATCCAGTCGGAGACGGTGGTGTTGTCGATGGCACTGGAATCACCGATGGAAGGGCCGTCATGAGCGCCTCCATGCGGCTCAGTAGCGGTGCTAGCGCTTGTATCAACGGCTCGGTGGTCGGTTCCCTCCTCGGTGGCGAAGCCGGTGCCGGTGTCGGTGGCGGCACTGGAACCGGTGCCGGAGACGGTGCCGATGGAGGTTGCAATTTCTTCATCGCTTTCTCGATGGCCTCCTGGACCAGCCGGTCCAGTTCTGCCCGGAGACCAGGGGTAACCATACCCGGCTCGACGGGAGAGGGAGGCTGAGGCAGGGCCGGAGGGACCACCGTAACCGGTGGGATCACGGCCCCCGCACCCCGGGAGGGTGAGGGTTTCCTCGATGCCTGCGAACGAGACGTGGAGGGTGTCCGGTCTGTTCGCGGCTTCTTTGTCGGTGGCTCGGCTTGAGCAGAGGTCGATGGCTGTGGATCCTCGACAGGCCGAGATTTGTGCCGTCGATAGAGGAAAATTAGGTTCTTACCTTTGCTAATTTTCATTCCAGTAGTACCATGGATCAGTCCAGACAGCTGGGTTATGCCTCCCCTCCAGCAGATGGAGTCAGAGAGAAAACTGAAAGCACCCCCTATATACACTGGTGTGCCCCCTGCGATCCTTCAGTATATGTGATATCAAAGCAGAAGTAATTGACGTAAGCACGTTCAACACCGCCCTCAAGAATCCCCCTTGAGTTTTTTTTTGTTTTTTTTTTTTAAACAAGTGACCAGATCACGGAGAAACATCCTTGAAAAAACAGATAAAACAACCTGACACAACAAATAGAACAGTAAAAATGTACAACCACACACGATACACTGGTATAACTGTCACAGAAACCACAATCGTGCGGAAACCGTCATAAAACCACTGAAACGGAAAAACAAAATTGCAGAGAATACGAGCGGAAACCTAGAACTCTGTGGGCGGGCGTCTGGACTGATCCATGGTACTACTGGAATGAAAATTAGCAAAGGTAAGAACCTAATTTTCCTTTCCCAGTACGTACCAGGATCAGTCCAGACAGCTGGGATGTACCCAAGCCGCCTTAACTGGGGTGGGACCCTGAGAGTCCCGCTCGAATCACACTGCTCCCAAAGGACTCTGCAGGAGGTCCCCGGACATCCAGGCGATAATGCCTGGAAAAAGTATGCCATGATTTCCATGTGGCCGCCCTGCATATCTCTTGGCAAGAAACCAAGTGATTCTCTGCCCATGAAGTCGCTTGAGAACGCAGAGAATGAGCCTTAAGCCCAGGGGGAACAGGCTTACCGCAGCCAACATACGTGGCCGCAATAGCACCTTTTAACCAGCGTGCAATCGTAGCTTTGGACGCTTGAAGACCCTTCCTGGGTCCATTCCACAAGACGAAAAGGTGATCCGACTTTCTAAAGTCATTCGTAACCTCCAAATAGCGTAAGATAATCCGACGGACATCCAAACGCCTCAAGTCCCGGCCCTGAACCGACTGTAGCTCCTCGTCCGAAAAGGAAGGTAATTCCACCGTTTGGTTGACATGAAACGGGGAGACCACCTTAGGTAGAAAGGAAGGAACAGTTCGGAGGGAAACTCCTGACGCCGAAATGCGCAAAAACGGTTCCCTGCAAGAGAGAGCCTGAAGCTCCGACACCCGACGAGCCGAGGAAATGGCGACAAGGAAAACAGTCTTGAGCGTGAGATCCTTCAAAGAAGCCGCCTTAAGAGGTTCAAACGGAGCCGCACACAATCCACGGAGAACCAAGTTCAAGTTCCAAGACGGACAGGGAAGCCTGACGGGAGGACGCAAGTTTCTAACCCCTCGCAAAAACCGAGCCACGTCTGGATGACTCGCAAGGGAAGAGCCTTCGACCTTACCCCTCAGGCAGCCCAAAGCCGCCACCTGAACTCGGAGTGAATTATATGCCAACCCCTTCTTTAAGCCATCCTGTAAGAACATAAGGATATCCGCCACTGACGAACGTCCGGCCGAAGTCCCTGCCGTGTCACACCAATCATGGAAAACCTTCCAAACCCTCGTGTAGGCGAGCGTAGTGGAAGACCGACGCGCCCGGAGGAGAGTAGACACTACCGCGTCCGAATAACCTCTCTTCTTCAACCGCTTCCTCTCAAAAGCCAAGCCGCCAGACAAAAACGATCCGCCCGATCGAAAAATACTGGACCCTGCCGAAGAAGATTGGGAAGATGACCGAGACGTAGTGGGCCGTCGACTGCCAGGTTGACCAGATCCGCGAACCACGGGCGCCGCGGCCATTCCGGAGCCACGAGAATCACTGGACCGTAATGGGACTCTATGCGCCTTAACACCTTCCCCACCAGCGGCCACGGAGGGAACACATAAAGAAGAATGTGACGAGGCCACGGAAGGGCTAGCGCGTCCACCCCTTCCGACGCGTGCTCTCTTCTCCGACTGAAGAAGCGTACCGCCTTTGCATTTTGGCGAGTCGCCATGAGGTCCAAGCGCGGAGTCCCCCAACGCTGCGCGATGAGAGCCATCGCCTCCAACGAGATCTCCCATTCTCCTGGATCTAGGTGCTGCCGGCTGAGGTAATCCGCCTGAACATTGTCCACGCCGGCAATGTGGGTGGCCGCGAGACGCTCTAAGTGCCTTTCCGCCCAGGACATCAACAGCGCCGCCTCGATCGCTACTGCTTGGCTTTTTGTGCCTCCTTGTCGATTTATGTACGCCACTGTGGTCGCATTGTCCGACAGAACTCTTACTGCTCGACCACGTACCAGTGGAAGGAGACAACGCAGGGCCAGGCGGACCGCTCTGGTCTCCAATCGGTTGATGGACCAAGTCGCTTGGAGTGCCGACCAGTTGCCCTGGACCGCACGGGACTGGCAGACCGCACCCCAGCCCGACAGGCTGGCATCCGTCGTTACCACCAACCAAGACGGGGGTTCTAGGTCCACCCCCTGTAGGAGATTGGCTGGGGTCAACCACCAAGAGAGACTGGAGCGAGCCGGTTCCAGCAAGGGCAATTCCATCCCGTACTCCTCCGAGCGGGGATCCCAACGAGATAGAAGTGCTCTTTGTAACGGACGCATATGCGCAAAAGCCCATTGTACCATTTCCATAGTAGACACCATATGACCAATGACTTGTAAATAATCCCAGACCGTGGGAATCTCGAGCTCTAACAGGCGCCGTACCTGAGTCATGAGATTGAGCATGCGTTGCTGCGAAAGAAAAACCTTGCCCACCAAGGTGTCGAACCGGGCTCCCAGGAACTCTAGCTGTTGGGTCGGTTCGAGTCTGCTCTTCGCGAAGTTGACTACCCAACCCAACCGCTGCAGCTGGCGCACCACTAAGGAGACCGCCCGGTTGCATGCCGCGGGCGACTTCGCCCGAATGAGCCAATCGTCGAGATAGGGATGTACCAGGACGCCTTGCCGGCGGAGGGAAGCCACTACCACCACGAGAACTTTGGTGAATACCCTCGGCGCGGTGGCCAACCCGAAGGGGAGGGCGCAAAACTGGTAGTGGTCCCCCATCACCATGAACCTCAAGAACCTTTGATGCCGTTCTCTTATTCCGATGTGCAGATAGGCCTCTGTCAGGTCCAAAGAAGCCAAAAATTCTCCCTTGTGGACGGCCGCAATAACAGACCGGAGGGTCTCCATCCGGAAGCGGGGCACACGCAACGCCTTGTTTACTCCTTTGAGATCCAGAATGGGTCGGAAGGTGCCCTCCTTCTTGGGCACCAGGAAATATATGGAATACCGACCCGTCCTGAGCTGGTCCCGGGGAACCGGAACTACCGCCCCCAGAGCCTGTAGATGGGCGACCGTTTGGGCTATAGCTACTTGTTTTTCTACGGGGCCGCACGGCGATATCAGGAAGAGATCCCGGAGGGGACGTACAAAATCCAACTCGTAGCCGTACCGAACCACATCGAGGACCCATTGATCCGAAGTAATTGCGGCCCACTCCTCCCAGAACCGGGACAACCGACCTCCGATAACGGGCACGGAGGAGTGGGCCCGCGCACCTTCATTGTGCGGGCTTGATGGCAGGAAAACCTTGGGAAGATCCCCCGCGTATAGGCCTCCTGCCGCGAAAGGAAGAAGAAGACCAGGCCTGGGATCTCGTCACCTGCTGCCGCTGGGGAAGGGAACCCCCTCTTCCCCCACGGAACCGCCGTTGCCCCCGAAAGCGAGCCCTAGCGTTACCAAACGACCGAGGCTGCCGAGGCTTATCCTCGGGCAACTTGTAAACCTTGTTGTCACCCAGGTCCTTAATGAGCTGGTCCAGCTCCTCGCCAAACAGCAGCTTGCCCTTAAAGGGGAAGGAACCTAACCTCGCCTTAGAGTTGGCATCCGCCGACCAACGACGGAGCCAGAGCAACCTCCTGGCCGAGACCGCCGAGGACATAATGCGAGCCGATGTGCGCAACAAGTCATACAAGGCATCCGCTGTATAAGCGACCGCCGCTTCAACACAATTCGCCTGCTCAGCCTCGCCCGGAGGGAGCTCCTGCATGGTCAGCAGCTGCTGAACCCAGCGGAGGTTGGCCCTCTGTACAAGGCTGCTGCAAGCCGCCGCTCGGACCCCCAGTGCCGCCACGTCAAAAATGCGTTTTAATAAAACCTCAAGCTTGCGGTCTTGGAGGTCCTTTAACGCTATACCCCCCGTCACTGGGATAGTTGTATGCTTCACCACCGCCGTGACAGCCGAATCTACCGCGGGTGTCTTCAAAAGCTCCAGGGAATCCTTGGGTAAGGGATATAGCCTTTCCATGGCTCGAGTTACCCGCAGAGAAGCCTCTGGGAGCTCCCATTCCTTTGAAACGATCTGTAAGACCTTGTGGTGAAAAGGAAAGGTCTGCGGAGGAGCTCGAATCCCTGCCATTGCGATATCCCCTGTAGACGTGTCCGCCTCCTGAGGCGGAGTCGTCAACTCTAGCTCCTGCAACACGTGGAGAATAAGGGAGCTTAATTCTTCTTTCCCAAACAAGCGGAGTACCTGGGGATCATCCCCAGCTACAGCCCCCGGATCGTCGGCCATCAGCAAGTCCGGAGCTCCCGGGGATTCCGGAGCGGCTCCTGTGTCTCCCAGGTCCTCAGCCCCACCCCCCCTCGGGCGGGGACCCTTGATCCCGGAGGACCCCACGTCCGGTGGACTCCCCCCCGAGACGGGGGCGGTCTTGGGAACCTTCGGGGGAGCGGGAGCCTCCGCCTCCCAGCCGGATTCTGCCTGTAAAAAGGCTTTGTGCATTAACAGCACAAAATCAGAAGAAAATGGCACTGACCGTTTCAGACTCTTCTTCTGACCACCCGATGCAGGGGGGCCCCGAGGAGACCCCGAATCGGCCTGGGAGCACGGGCTCTGTGCCTCAGGAGAGGGAGGAGGGGAGATCTCCTCCTCCGACGCTGAACAGGCAGCCTGCCGCGTGTTCAAAATGGCCGCCGCACTCCTCCCCGGTGGAGGAGGGGCCGAAGGACGACTGCCTGAGGCGCTGCTGTGCCGCTCCGGAGAAAGGCGAGACGATCGGCTGCGGGCAGCGCTCGGCCCCCCCGAGGGTCCCTCGCCCCCGGGAACACATCGGGGGCAGAGACCCCCGCGGGAGAGTCGCGCCCCCGCCTCTCCACAGGTCAGGCAGACCGAAGATCGCGGCATCAGCACCGCGAACGGAGCAGCACGACCAAATGGCGCCAAAAAAATCTCCGAGAGGAGAGCCTCACAGAAAACGCGCGCCGGGTGAGCTAGCCACCCCCTCCGGGGTCCGAGCAGGCACGGGCAGGCCGGGGCAGTAGAAAAACGAGCACACTGCCTGTCTCCAACAGGACTTAAACTGCTCTGCAAGTAAAAACTTTTTTTTTTTTTTTTTTTTTTTTAAACCCCCTTCAGGACTAAAGCCTGGAATTTGGGGGGGGAGGGTGACCGGCCCACCGGTAAGCTCTCCCCCAGGCTGCGGACACACTAACCCGGGAATATCAGAAGGGTACTACCCTCCGAGCCTGCCTCACACTAATGCCTAGCTACGCAGCGCAATACACTCACACAGACATTCACACAGACCGACAGGCAGACAGAGGAGAGAAAAGGAAGCATCCAATGATCTTGCCCCCTGTCCTACCTTACTTTTTATAGTGTATTTTATTGTTTTAATTTTACCCCGACCGATAGATAGAAACGACCGGAGCAGGACCGCAGGTTATGCCTCTCAATCTGCTGGAGTCAGAGATTATACTGAAGGATCGCAGGGGGCACACCAGTGTATATAGGGGGTGCTTTCAGTTTTCTCTCTGACTCCATCTGCTGGAGGGGAGGCATAACCCAGCTGTCTGGACTGATCCTGGTACGTACTGGGAACGGTGCTTTTCCTTCCGATCCCCTCGCCCAGCCGGGGAAGGGACGGGAGTCGACGGCCGAGAAGCGATCGATGGCGGACGGTCACCGGAGGGTTGACGATGATGGTACAACTTCGACGGTGCCGGTTCCGATGACGTCGATGCTATCGATGGCGTTGGGGTGGGTGCATGGAAGAGGAGCCCCATCTTCTCCATCCTGGCTTTGCGACCCTTGGGTGTCATTAAGGCACATTTGGTGCAAGTCAGGACATCATGCTCACTACCCAAACACATCACACAAACCCTGTGGGGGTCTGTGATGGACATAGTCCGGGTACAATCCGGACAACGGCGGAACCCCGTTGCCATGGCCTGAAGCCAAAATTTAGGCTGGGGATCGGTAAGTGCCAACAGGCCTCAAGGGCCAAATTCGACGGTAGTCGATGGAAAAAAGGCAAAAAACTTACCGGGTTCCGTAAGATGACTAAAAATTTGTCGAAGGGAGACCCCTGAGGGGCAAATTTTCTTAGGAAATTAACTTCCAAATTCCTGTCAGGAACGTGGTTAGAGAGCTCCTTTCACCGCGTGGCAACTGCTGCGCGGAAAAAAGAAGACTGAAGGGAGACCCCTGCTGGCTGCAGGGTCAGTGCCTTGCTGGGCATGCCCAGTAGGGGCCAGTCAAAGTTCTGTTTAAACTTTGACAGAAGTTTTCCGTGGTGGGCTCCATCCTCGATGTCACCCATTTGTGAGGACAACCATCCTGCTTGTCCTGTGAGAATATGATGATTGGACCAAGGTATGGCTGTAATCACTGTTTTATTGGTATTGTAGTTAAATGTTACAGGGTTTAGGGATATTAAATCTAGTGTATGACCAGCTCTAAGGGTTGTAGCTGATATGATTTGCAGCCAGTTTAAAGCAGTCTTGGTCTCTACAAAATATTCTGTTGCAGAGGACAGGGGAATGGCATCAACATGCAGATTAAAGTCACCTGAGAAATTGTTTTTTTGGAGTGTGGCAATGAAGTGATAAGATACTCAAGTAAAGGAGCAGAATTATTTGTGAGTAGGCCAGGAGGGCAATATGTTAGGCAGAGCTTAAAATTTTGGTTTTCTAGTAATAGTATTTCAAATGATCTAGGAAGGTCCAGATGAGATATGGAAAAGGTAATGGAGGTTTTATGGAATACAACTAGAGGTGCTGGAAAGTGTAATTACTTGGGCAGCATAGATTTAAGAGGGATTAGTCTCCAGGGTTTGTCCAGGATTCGGTTATGCATAAGCAATCAATGGAAGAATCAAAAAGAATATCATGGATGATGGTAGCTTTTTTCTTTAATGACCTTGCGTTTATTAGAGAGATGTTAACATTGGTGGGAGTGTGAGCAGTTTCTTTTTTAGGAATCTGAAGTAAAGGAACATGAGTGAGTACAGGTTTGGGTCTTGGTGTGTTATATCTAAGGCCCAGTGAGCCATATCTGCCTTGGCCTGTAATAGCTGGAATAATCATGGAAAGAAAAACAGATAGAATGAATAAAGAGGTAGATATCAGTATGCTCAGTGCACTCATTCGCGCATGAAGGAGCGAACAGCAGAGAGCAGGGAACACTAAGTGTTCTAAAAACCTCACTATAGCCTCCAGTTCCAGGGGCTCCATAGAGTACAATTCTTGATAGTATTTAGAAAAGGCTTGCGCAATCTTGGTCGCAGAGGTTTTGAACATCCCCTGCGCATCTTTAATGCAGGGAATAAATTTAGACGGCTCTTGATTCTTTAATAATCGGGCCAACATACGACCAGACTTGTTACCAAAGTGAAACAGGTAGTACTTTCTATAACTTAGAACATTCAGCGCCCTGTTATGTAAGATTATTAACCGCCGACTGAGTAGCCTTAAACTGATCCATAAAGGAGTTAGCAGGTTGTCTATCTAGTACGGGGTCCACTATGCAATTGAGGTCACCCCCAAGAGAATTGGGTAGTCCCCAAGCTGGGAGATATGAGAAAGTAGCCTGGAAAAGGAGTGATCATAAGCATTGGGGGATAAGCTGAAACCAAGATTACCATTAATATACCTACAACCCGGATCAGCAACAGACGAGCATGTGAAATGAGATTGTTTTGTGGATAAGGATAGCACCACCACAACTTTTGGGGGTTCCCGTGGCATAGAACACCTGAGCAACCCACTTTTTCCTTAATTTGAGTACTTCCGAAGAGCTTAAGTGAGTTTCTTGAAGGAACACTACCTTGGAATGGAGTTTGTTTAACCATGACAAACTTTTCCCTTTTCACTGGGGTTCTTAATCCAGCCACATTCCAGGTGACTAATTCTAAGGCTACGTTATGGACTAATCATAAAAACTATACGAAAAAGAAGGGAAAACCATCACTCAGAAGTAGGTCCATTCCAAATAATTACCTACATTGCTCTTACCCTGAACATGAAACAAACAGGCTCATACCTGTACCAAGGAATACGACAAACTGATATAAAGACAGCAAAGCTGGTATTCCAGCAACAAACTTTCCCCCCCTCCCCCTTCCCACCCCCCTCAGATACCAATGCAGGAGAACAGGGACTAAAATAGAGGTTGTCACCCCTGAGGAGAATCCCCCATCCTTCATCTGCAACATAATGGTCCCTTATAGAGGGACAAGGAGTCATAGTGGTGTTAGACATGCTCAGCCACCATCCTGTGGGTGGGGGGTGGGAGGAGATTTCACCCCCAAACTAAGATTTTGACCTAACATTTGCTCTGTCTTTATATATACATACATACACACACACACACACACACACGTGGAGATAGGTACCTCCCTTGCTCACCAAACTATGAACCCAAGCAACAACATATCTTTAGAAAAATGGATCTAAGAAGTTAAAAAAACAAAACCCTGAACACCTCAATATCAGCCAGAATGGTTGCACTCTTTGTACAGCACCTGTACAAAGTCTTTTGCTGCTGAGGCCATTTCAAAAGTCTGTGCAGATCCTTGATGCCAAATCTTGAGTTTGGCCGGATATAGCAGTGAAAAACGAATTTTCCTGGAAACTAAATCAGTACAAACAGGAGAAAACTCTCTGCACATGTTTGAGACACGAAGCGAAAAGTCCTGAAACAAGATCTTCCTGTTTTCAAAATGAAATTCTCTGGCTTTCCAGTATTGTTGCAAAATGACGACTTTGTGGGCATAATTCAGGAACAGGGCAATTGGAGAAATTACTTACCTGATAATTTTGTTTTCCTTAGTGTAGACAGATGGACTCAGGACCAATGGGTATAGTGTACTCCTGTTAGAAGTTGGAGACGGATCAGATTTCAATCTGACGTCAGCCCCTAGTACATATACCCCTGCAGGAAGTGTAGCTCTTCAGTATTCTTCTCAAAGCATTGTGGATATATATGTGACTGACTTGATTGATTAACTTAATCAAGTTTAACATTTAACCAAGTTATGAAGTTATCCAAGTTATTAACTTGAACTGGTTGATTGACTATAGCTGGAGACCTCCAGTGTACTCAACAGGAAAGCGTCGACACCCGGCAGGGTGGATGCCCTAAATGAAAACATGGCTTACCCTTGAATCATTTGAAAGACCATGCATGACGGCAGCCAAGGATGGGATGCTGAGTCCATCTGTCTATACTAAGGAAAACGAAATTATCAGGTAAGTAATTTCTCCATTTCCTAGAGTGTAGCAGATGGGACTCAGGACCAATGGGATGTATAAAAGCTACTCCTGAACCGGGTGGGAGGCTGCCCGTGACCCACTCAGTATTGCCCTTGCAAATGCCGTGTCCTCCCGAGCCTGAACGTCCAGACGGTAGAATCTGGAGAAGGTATGGATGGAGGACCATTTATTTATTTATTTATAAACTTTTATATACCGGTATTTGTGGGGACATCATACCGGTTCACATAATAACTGCAAGGTTGGAAAGTACATTTCAACAGGGAGAGTAACTGGGCGCGGGGATAACCAAAAGGCAGAATGAAGGATAGAAAACAAGAAGGTCATAACCAGACCATGTAGCCGCCCTGCAGATCTCGGCAGGTGACAGCATTCTAGTTTCTGCCCAGGATACTGCCTGGGCTCTGGTAGAATGGGCCTTGACCTGTAGAGGTGGTGGCTTGCCAGCTTCTACGTAGGCCACCTTGATGACTTCCTTGATCCAGCGGGCTATGGTTGCCCGCGAGGCCACTTCCCCTTCTCTTTCTGCTGAGAAGGATGAAAAGTTTTTCGTACGGGTTCGGACATTTCCAGGTACCTGGATAGGAGTCTGCCAATGTTGAGGTGGCATAGACTACAGGCTTCTTCTGAATTCTTCAAGCCATCCGTCGTTGATAGTGAGATGGTCTGGTTAAGATGGAAGTGTGAGACCACTTTGGGGAGGAAGGAGGGAACCGTGTGTAGTTGGATGGACCCCGGGGGTGAGCCTAAGGAACGGCTCCCGGCAGGACAGGGCTTGTAGTTCCGATATGCGGCGGGCTGAACACACCGCCAGCAAAAACACCGTCTTTAAGGTTAACAGGCGGAGGGACAGGCCTCGGAGGGGTCTGAAGGCGGTTCCCGCTAGGAAGTCCAAAACGAGATTGAGATTCCACAGAGGTACCGGCCACTTTAGTATTTATTTATTTAAAAACGTTTCTATACCGTCGCTAAGTTATATACCATTGCAACGGTTTACAAATAGGCACATAGACTAAGGTAAGTAAATGTAGGATATCGTACATTCTAACAGGTGCCAATAAAGTTCGGTTACAATTTCATAAATAAAATCATTATTTGAGTAATGTTGGTCAAGTCCAGGTATATTATTGAGTTACTATCGCTTTGAAATATTACTTCTTAAATTTAGGATTGAGTAAATTCATTCTCATCTGCATTACACTGTACTTTCATTCACTACCCTCCACACTCTTTAGTGAAGGCTTTTTTAAAGAGCCATGTTTTTAGATTTTTCTTAAAAGTTTTGAGATTATTCTGTAATCTGAGTTCGGGGGGCATCGTGTTCCATAGTATGGGCCCAGCCAATGATAAAGCCCTTTCTCTCACTTGGGTTAATTTTGCTGACTTTACTGAAGGGATTGTTAGTAGTGCTTTGTTTGCTGAGCGGAGGTTTCTTTGTGGAACGTGTACTCGTAAGGCTGTGTTTAGCCAGTCTGCTTCTTTATCATACATTAGTTTGTGTATGGTGCATAAGGCTTTGTATTTTATCCTGTATTCGATGGGTAACCAATGTAAGTCTGCTAGAGTTTCGGTTATATGGTCCCTCCTCTTTTTTCCCGTTAGTATTTTGGCTGCAGTATTTTGAAGTATCTGGTCTTATCGATGTGCTTGGGAGTCCTAGTAAGAGTGCGTTGCAGTAGTCAGTGCTAGAAAAGATAAGTGTTTGCAATACCTGTTCTGAAGTGGGCAGGTGTGAGTAATGGTTTCAATCTTCTGAGGACCATAAGTTTTGCGTAGCCTTCTCTTACTTTTATAGATATGTGTTGCTTCAGGTTGATTTCTGGGTCCATTACTACTCCCATTCCTTACTTTTTTGGCTAGCTCAATGTTTTGGTTATTTCTTAGGGTTATCTGTGTTTGAATGATTTTAGTATGTTTTCTCTCAAGGTGAAGGAATTCAGTTTTGTCAATGTTGATAACCAGTTCCATCTGGTTTAGTAGTTGTTTAATTATGTCTAGGTACATGTTAGCTAGACAATGTTTTTTCAATTGTGTCGTCTATTGGTAGAATTAATTGAATGTCGTCTGTGTAAATGTAATGTATGCCAGTAGATGACATAAGGGTAGCATATATATGTTAAAGAGGGTAGCAGACAGCGCTGAACCCTGAGGTACTCCTGTTTCAAGTTTAAATTTTTCTGATAATGTGTTTATCTGGACTTGAAAGAACTTGTTTAGGTAGGATCTGAACCAGTTTATTGTTTTGTCACATAATCCAATTTCTTCAAGTATTTTTAGTAGTATTTTGTGGTTTACTGTATCAAAGGCTGCAGATAAGTCGAGCATTATAAGGATGTAATGTTTACTGTTATCAAAACCTCTTAGTATGTTGTCTGTTAGTGAGAGAAGTAATGTCTTGGTGCTGTAGTGTTTTCGGAAGCCGTGTTGTGAAGGGTATAGTATGTTATTATTGTCTAGGTGTTCAGCTAGCTGTTTCTGTACTGTTTTCTCTATTAATTTAGCTAATAATGGGAGGTTTGAGACTGGGCGGTAGTTAATGAGGATTAATGGGTCACTGTTTTTCTTTTTGATGATTGGCTTAATGATTGCCCCTTTTACTGTATCTGGCATTAATCCTTCAGTTAGGGATAGGTTTATGATATTAGTTAGTGTTGGGGTTACTACATTGGTAATCTTTATCGCAGTTGTTGGTATTGTATCAATTTTGTGTGGAGCAGGGTTTATATTTTTTATCATTGATTCAACTTCTTGTTCTGATATTTCTATAAATGAGGACCATATGTTAACATCTCTTTTTTGCATTACGATTGCTTGTTTGCTGTTTTTTGGGAGTTTGTTTCTTAGGTTTAATATTTTGTCACTAAAAAATTTAGCTAATTCATTGCATTTTGATTCAGGAAGACTTTGAGGTGATTCTTGTTTGTCATTTGTGAGATTCGTTACTATGGAGAATAAGGTTCTTGGGTTATTGGCAAACTTTTCTATTTTATTGGAATAGTATTCTTTTTTAGTATTAAGGATCAGTTGTTTGTAGAAAGCTAGTGGGCGAATGTGTTTGACTTTTCAGGAAGCGTGACACGTCCGGGTGAGAGGCTATGCTGTTGCCCTTGCTCTTGGAGCCGTAGCATGACAATGCGGCCACCTGTACCTTGATGGAGTTGAGGGACAGACCCTTCTGTAGTCCATTCTGTAAGAATTCCAGGATTACGGGAACTGTAAATGAGTGTGGTTTGATGTTGTGGTCTTTGCACCAGGCTTCAAATACTCTCCAGATCCTTATGTACGTTAGTGATGTGGAGAACTTGCTTGCTCGGAGGAGAGTGTCGATTACCGCCCCTGAGTATCCGCTCTCTCAGGTGAGCCCTCTCAATGGCCAGACTGTAAGAGAATTGAGCTGGGTCCTCGTGGAGGATCGGCCCTTGTTGTAGCAAGTCCCTGTGTGGGGGCAGGGGTAGGAGGTTCCCTGCCAGCAGTCTTCCCATGTCTGCGTACCAGGGTCTTTTCTTGGCCAGTCCAGAGCCACCAGAAGAACTAGTCCCTTGTGTAGGTGTATCTTGTGAATGATTGCGCCCAGTAGGGGCCATGGCAGGAAGGCTTATAGTAGAGTCCCCGGGGGCCAGGGCTGTACCAGGGCATTGATCCCTTGGGACTGTAGTTCCTGCCTGTGGCTGAAGTATCTGGATACTTGGGCATTGGATCGGTTTGCCAGAAGGTCCACGTCCGGTGTCCCCCACCGATCCACTATCATCTTGAAGGCTGCGGATGACAGCCTCCATTCTCCTGGGTCTAGACTTTCCCTGCTGAGGAAGTCTGCTGTGATGTTGTCTTTCCCGGCGATGTGGACGGCGGAGATCTCCTGGAGGTTTGCTTCCGCCCACGCCATCAGGGGGTCTATTTCTAGGGACACCTGTTGGCTTCTGGTTCCCCCCTGCCGGTTGATGTAGGCCACTGTTGTGGCATTGTCCGACATTACTCTGACTGCTTTGTTTCGAAGTCTGTGAGTGAACCGTAGGCAGGCTAGTCTGACTGCTCGTGCTTCTAGGCGGTTAAGGTTCCATCCCGCCTCTTCTGCGTTCTACTGCCCTTGGGCGATTAGCTCCTCGCAGTGTGCTCCCCAGCCTCGTAGGCTGGCATCTGTGGTGAGTAGAGTCCAAGTTGGGGAGGATAGTCTTGATCCCCGGCTCATGTGGCTGGCCTGCAGCCACCACCGTAGCTGGATCCGAACTCTGCCCGGGAGTGATAGACGTACGGTGTAGTTCTGGGACCGTGGGCTCTACCGTGATAGGAGTGAGCGCTGTAGGGGTCTCATGTGGGCTTGCGCCCATGGCACAACTTCCAGTGTGGATGCTATCAGCCAGAGGACTTGCAGGTAATCCCATGCGGGACGAGGATCGTTCAAGCAAGGTTTGCAGCCGGTTCCACAATTTTGATCTCCTTGTGGGGGTCAGGCTGACCTTGTCCTCTTTGGTGTCTAATCGGACTCCTAGGTATTCCAGCGACTGTGAGGGCTGTAGGGAACTTTTGTTTGTGTTGACTACCCATCCTAGGCTTTCCAGTAGAGTTATGACTCTGTAGGTTGCTTGGCGGCTTTCCTCTAGTGACTTTGCTCTGATCAGCCAATCGTCCAGGTAAGGGTGAGCAAGGATTCCTTCCTTCCTCAGTGTTGCTGCCACCACCACTATTACCTTGGTGAACGTCCGGGGTGCTGTGGCTAACCCGAAGGGTAGTGCCTGGAACTGGTAGTGACGGTTCAGGATTTTGAAGCGTAGGTAGCGCTGATGTTCCTGATGAATGGGGATGTGCAGGTAGGCCTCCAAAAGATGCAGGATGTGAGAAACTATCCTGGTTGTATCGCCCTTATAACGGATTGTAGGATTTCCATGCGGAAGCGAGGGATCCTGAGGTGGTGGTTGACCGACTTGAGATCCAGGATGGGCCTGAATGTTCCCTTTCTTGGGAATGATAAAATAAATGGAATAATGGCCAGTATTTATTTCCTGTGGAGGTACTGGGGTTATGGCCTCGAGGACCAGTAGCCTGGACAGCGTAGCTTCCACTGCCGCATACTTGGAGGGGTCGTGGCAGGGGGACTCCACGTACTTGTCCGGAGGGGTTCGTAGGAAATCCAGGTAGTACCCATCCCGAATGATGGCTAGGACCCACTTGTCAGAGGTTATCTCGACCCATCTGCAGTAGAATAGGGCTAGTCTGCTCCCTATGGCTTCTTCCCTTGGATGGGCCGGCTGAATCTCATTGTGGGGTGCGGCTGGGGCCCGTATCCGAGCTGGCTCCCCTCTTGTTGTGCTTGGCCCGAAAGGACTGGTTCCTGCCTGTAGGGCGGGGCGCTTGATAGTTGCTCCTGTAAGGATTGAAGCACTGCTAACTTCTGCCCCTGGAGGACCTGGGGAAGGGACACTGGTTTCTCATCGTCTTATCTTCCGGCAGTCGCGGCAATGGGGACGCGCCCCATTTGTCGGCCAGTTTCTCTAGTTCGCTGCCGAACAGGAGGGATCCTTTGAAGGGCATCCTTGTGAGGTGCGTTTTGGAAGATGCGTTGGCCGACCAGCTTCGGAGCCAGAGTTGCCTCCTGGCAGCCACCGCAGATGACACTCCTCTGGCCGCTGTGCGCACTAGGTCGGAGGCAGTGTCCGCTAGGAATGATACTGCTAGTTCCATGTCTTCTCCCAGGGTGTTCCTGGTTTGTGATAGGCAGGCACGTGTCACCACGGTGCAGCAGGCCATAATTTGTAGAGACATAGCGGCAACGAATAACTGTGAGGATGGACTCCAGACATCGGTCGTGTGCATCCTTGAGCGCAGCTCCTCCCTCCACTGGGATAGTGGTGTGCTTAGAGACCGCGCAGACCATGGCATCCACTTTTGGGCACGCAAGAAGATCTTTGGTTGCTGGGTCCAGGGGGTACAGGGCTGCCAAGGCTCGTCCCCCTTTGAATGCGGACTCCAGAGCATTCCATTCCAGGTCAATCAGCTGTTGTGCTGCTTGTAACAGAGGGAAATGGCGAGAAGTCTGTCGAAGCCCCTCCAGTAGGGGGTTCGGTTTAGGTTCCCCCGAAGTACCTGGGCCCAGGATAGTGAGCTCAGTCAGACATTGATTGACCAGGTCCAGGAGCTCGTCCTTTGTGAAGAAGCGTCTCATGGTTCGGTGAGGCTCTGTCCCCGGGGGGGAGCTCCCCCTCTTCTAGGGGCTTGGCTTCCTCCTCAGAGATGTCTGAGTCCCCATAGGTGGGGCTTCTGGGCAATGGGAGCCTGTGCCTAGGTCTTGAAGGGCCTGGGGTATGTGGGTCCTCCGGTGCAGCATGTGGCTGGTCAGCCAGAGGTTCAGTTTGCATTTGATCAAAGGCGTGAATCCCCTTGAAGAACACCCATGATATCGACGCTGGATCAAAGCCAAGGGGTGCTGGTTCCTTGGGGGTCCCCGTCTGTGGGGGGGGTCCCCCTGGCTAGGTCCGGGGTGCCCCCTGAGGAGCTAGAACTCTGCCCTGGGTGGGACTGGCCCTGAGCTGGATCTCCCAGGGCCTCCTCGCACTGCGTGCACAGGGCGTCTGCCTCCTCGCTTTGTGCGGCTCTGATGTGGCATGCTGGGCAGAGGCCTTGCGCTTTAATTTCTGTTCCTGGGGGTGCCATGGCTGTCGGCGCATAAATATTATGTGCTCCGTTGTGCTTAAAATGAGTTGTGCACGGCTGTGCCGTAGATATGCGCTCGGCTCTGTGCGTGCAAGTTATGTGCGTAAGGATTTATGCACGCGTAAGTCTATGCGCACAAGTGCTTTGTGCGCCTGACTCAGAGATGCGCGCTCGGAGGCAAATGGCGCGGTGAGTAGGCCAAGATGGCGACGGCGAGCACGCAGGCAATATGGCAACCCCCCTCAGAGAGTCTCCATGTGGGCAGACTCTTGGAATAGATGGGGCCTGGCCCTGCTAGGGCGGATCAACCCGGTGGCACTGGTCCCGGCCGGCGACCTGTGCTCCTCCTTGATCCTCGGAGACTGGATTCAAGTAGAAGATTTCTACCTTACCTCGTCTTCGGCGCTTCCCGGTTTCATCCCGGGCGGTCTCCGGCTGCAGGGGGAGAGGGCAAATACCTTCATCACCGAGCTCGAGGGTGCACCCGCTGCCTCTCAGCCGCGCCCAAAGGATCAGGGGCTAGGTCCTCGCCGCGATTCGGCCGCCGGACCGAGGCTCACCTCCGAGGGACCACGGAAATCTCAACTGGGGGAGGGACCCGAGGGTATTACCGCAGGAGAGCAGGGCTCGTCTTCAGGTAGGTTTTCTTCTTTCAATTTGATCTAACGCTTGAGAGCGTGCAGATAGTCCCTAACTGCTATGGAGACGGAAAATACTGAAGAACTGCACTTCCTGCAGGGGTATATGTACTAGGGGCTGACGTCAGATTGAAATCTGATCCGTCTCCAACTGCTAACAGGAGTACACTATACCCATTGGTCCTGAGTCCATCTGCTACATGCTAGGAAATACCACTTGTGGCTTACGGGCAGGATCTGCAACTATTTTGCGCCCAATCCTATGTGCCCTTTCAATGAGGCCTGGCGTTGAAGACACGAGTGAGGGAACCTCAGTGGTCAGTCATGATTCAATTACACGCAGCAGTTCAGAGTAATGCTTTTGGGAATTCCAACAAACAGAAGATTGTTGCACCGTGACCGGTTCTCCAACTCGTCAATTTTGTCTTCCCGAATCTTAGCGGCCTTCTCCAGCTCTTCTACACTGTGCTCCAGAGACCAGATGTCATCTTCTACCAACACTACTAGCCCCTCCACCTGTTCTATCCGGGTGACATATTCCCCGATGGAGGCTCTCACCTCTGCAACCTGTTCTGATATTTGGTGCAGTCTAACATCCAAGGCGGCTTTTACAGCCTGCAAAATCTTTTCCACCAGGGATTCTTCCCCCGAAGTGTCAGGTGGGTCTACGAGAGCGGCAGCCATTTTGGGGTCTGGGGCCTTTCCTTTTTCTTCAGTGTTTTAGACGCCATGCAGGCAGATGTATCGCCTGATTAACATGGTATCAGCTCGTAAGCAGGTTCAGATGAATGTAGTTAGACTGAGGGTTCAGTCTAGGAAAGCAGTTAGCAGGTTTAAGAGGGTGGCGGCTGGAGCTTGGGCAAAACACGTCTTACGGAGCCCACCTCATCACGTGACCCCTTCAAACCTTTTTTTAATCTTTTTGAAGTAAGGTTGAAGGAAGCATTGGGGGGAGGAGAGGGAGAGGCAGACAGAGTATCCTTCTTTGACTATCCTCTCTCTTTAGTCATTTTTAAATAATGCTGCAATCAACCACTCAGGCTCTACCAAGACAGTCTCGGGCTGGGAACCTTCATAACAGAGCATGCTACCTTGGGAAGCTAAATGTCTGGCTCACAGTGCCAGGAAATAAAGCCCCTACCTTGCCAAACCATTTATTTTACTTAGAAATAAAAAAAAAATTTTTTTTTTAGATCATTTATAACAAAATGATTGGGCTAAGAAACAAATCAGTCCTACTGTACACCTATCATCTATTAGAGGCAGAGAATACATTTTTCTGGACTGTATCATATGTAAGTAGCTGCAATGACATCACAGAGAAAGCTGTGTTTTCTGCTTCCATCTGCTGGTAAGGGGAATCAAACTACTTGTCTGGACTAGTGTAGAATGATGAGTAGGAATTTTTTTTTTTTACGGTACAACATGGTAAATACATTCTTGGAAAGTTTAAAAAACCATAAACATACTTACTTTTCTGCAAATCTGTTTCATTGTGACTTCCTCTAAATTGGCAGAAGCCAGCAACTGCTTGACTGTTTCTTTCAGTTCTTCATCTGAAGGTGGCTTGTTCAGCTTTTTGATAAGAGGTTCATCATCTGAACTGTCGTCAGATTCACTTTCTGAATCTAGCACTTTGGCTTCTTTAAATTAAAAAAATAAAGATTCAGATGTCTCATTTGCGATTTTTTAGACATTTCTGCCTACTCCTTAGCTTCTTTATAATAGTAATGAATCCTACCACCACTAGAAAAAAAAAATCTTATAATAGACAAGTTATAAATCACAATATGCTTCAACCCTTCTTTATAACCAATCTACTATGCACCAGTTCATGAAAGGGACTGATGGGTTATATCATCTTCAGCTACAACATACTATACTATCAGGCAAAAAAGTAATTAACGATCTTTAAATCATTTCTCATACTAGAGAGCCCCCTCTTACTTTAGAATAGTAAAGAAGGGCTGCTGGAATACTCTTAATTACAAACAAAAGCAGCATATCATGCAGAGGGACTTTTTTTTTTTTAATTGTGAATTTAGTGCTCAAGTAAGATGGTGGATTGATAGCACTGGAAACAATGCCTCCATTTCGAAAAGATAAAGCACTTGAATTGGTAGTGTGAGCTTCCCCACATAGCCTTGCCAAAGTGCCCCAACACTGAGTCTTAGAATTGTGCAATACACGTTAGCGCACAATTTCCTAATGCTCAAGCTATTTAATTTTTTTAAATTCCTGATGCAATAAACTACTGTTATGCTAATACATCAGGAATTTAAAAAGAATGGTGCAGACAGGAAAAGCAAAATTGCTTACCTTGTAATAGGTGTTATCCCAGGACAGCAGGATGTAGTCCTCACATATGGGTGACGTCACTGACGGAGCCCTAGTGCGGGAAAACTTTCTGTCAAAGTTTCTAGAAACCTTTGACTGGCACTCTGAGCCCACTGAGCATGCCATGATATTCTCTGCCACAGGGGTCTCTCTTCAGTCTCGTATGTAGCAATAAGCTTTAGCAAAAATAAAATAAAAGGTGACATACCCAACTCCACGGGGTGGCGGGTGGGTTTCATGAGGACTACATCCTGCTGTCCTGGGATAACACCTATTACAAGGTAAGCAATTTTGCTTTATTCCAGGACAAGCAGGATGCAGTCCTCACATATGGGTGATTAGCAAGCTAGAGGCAGAGTCATTGTGTATTGAAGCAACAGTGAAGTATTGTTGGTGAAAATGAGTCAGCCAAAGATCATAGCAGGTTGGATGTAGAAGGAGTTGGGATTATACTGGAAACAAGTTCTTTAAAACAGATTGTCCATAGGCTGAATTTTGTCATCCTTCTTGTCCAAACAGTAGTGAGCTGCAAAGGTGTGAAGAGAACTCCATGTTGCTGCTTTACATATGTCAAGGATTGGCACTGAACGATAGTGTGCTATTGAGGTTGACATTGCTCTTACTGAATGTGCCTTTACTCGTCCTTGGAGAGTAAGGCCTGCTTTTTCATAGCAAAACTGTATGCAGTCTGCTAACCAGTTGGATAGAGTATGTTTACCTACTGCTTTACCCGGTTTGTTTGGATCATAAGATACAGAGAGCTGAGTGGATTTCCTGTGGACTGCAGTGCGGTTTAAGTAAAATGCCAGCGCATGTTTACAGTCCAAGGAGTGTAAGGCTCTTTCTCCTTGACGGGAATGAGGCCTTGGAAAGAATGTGGGTGAAACCATGGATTGGTTCAAGTGGAATTCCGTAACTTCCTTGGGAAGAAATTTTGATGTATTCGGAGAACCACTCTGTCATGTAGAAATTTTGTATAAGGTGAGCACGTGACAAGTGCTTGCAACTCACTAACCCTTCTAGCCGATGTAATGGCTATAAGGAAGATAGTTTTCCATGTGAGAAATTTAAGATCACAGGAATCTATGGGTTCAAAAGGAGAACGCATGAGTCTTGTTAAAACCAAATTCAGGTCCCATTCTGTTACGGGTGGACAAATTGGTGGTTTAAGGTGAGTTAAACCTCTCATAAATATACTGATGAGAGGTTGCGTGGAAATAGGTGCATCTCCCATCTTGTTATGGTAAGCCGAGATTGCACTTAAATGTACCCTTACAGATGACGTCTGGAGACCAGTCTGAAAGATGGTACAAGTATTCTAGTAGAGAAGATGTGGAGCAGGAGAAAGGATCAATACTCTTTTGCGCGCACCACAAACTAAACCTTTTCCATTTTGAAGAATAGTTCTTTCGTGTTAAAGGTTTACGTGAAGCCAAAAGCACTTGAGATACATTGGTGGAAAGATTGAGTGGTTGTAAGATCAAGTTTTCAACATCCATGCTGTCAGGGATAGGGATTGAAGGTTGGGATGGCGCAACCGACCCTGATTCTGAGTTATGAGATTTGGAGCTACACCCAGACGAATTGGATCCCTGACTGAGAGGTCTAGAAGTGCGGGAAACCATACTTGTCGAGGTCAATATGGAGCTATGAGTATCATGGATCCCTTGTCCTGTTGTAGCTTCACTAAGGTTTTGGTTATGAGCGGTATCGGAGGATACACGTATAGTAGGCCTGAGGTCCAAGGGCGAGCAATGGCATCTTTGGTTGGCTGGTTTTTCTGTTTGTGTAAAGAACAGAAGTTGACCACTTTGTGATTCAGGTTTGATGCAAAGAGGTCTATTGTCGGTTGACCCCAACATTGAAAGATCCTGGTCGCTACTGAGGGATCCAGGGACCATTCTTGTGGCTGGAATTGACGACTGAGTCGATCCGCTAGTACAATTTGGATGCCTGCCAGATAAGTGGCCCGGAGAAATATTGAGTGTGTTAGGGCCCAGGCCCAAATTTGTGCAGCTTCTTGACAAAGGAGATATGAGCCCGTACCTCCCTGTTTGTTGATGTACCACATGGCTACTGTGTTGTCTGGATCAGAACAGTCTTGTGTGAAAGGCAGTCCTTGAACACATGCAGCGCATAACGTATAGCTCGAAGTTCTAGAAAATTGATTTGAAATGTTGCTTCGAGTTTTGTCCAAGTCCCTTGGGTTTGGAGATTGTCCATGTGAGCTCCCCAACCCAAGGTGAATGCATCTGTAGTTAGAATTATCTGTGGGACTGGTTGCTGGAAGGGTAGGCCCTTGCTCAAGTTGTCCATGTTTGCCCACCAAAGTAGAGATGAACATAGCTGGTGGGTTACTTGAATTGGATAATGTAGTGGTTGAATGGCTTGGATCCATTGTGATCTTAGAGTCCATTGGGTAACCCTCATGGCGAGCCGTGCCATAGGAGTGACATAAACTGTGGAGGCCATATGGCCTAGTAAGGTCAGAAACTGATGAGCTGTCACTTGGTTTTGTGAGTAAATGGTTTTTGCCTGGAGTGAAAGTGTCTTTGCCCGATTTTCGGGTAGAAAGGCTCTTGATAGGATAGTGTTCAAGTCTGCACCTATGAATTGAAGTAGGTGAGATGGAGTAACTAACTAAGCTTAACATAAAGACAACAAATGTTTACCGTGATTACTATGTAATTCAAATTGTATACTTGGGTTTTTTTTTCTTCTCTTGACAATGTTATTTAAAGTTGTATAAATGTTCATTGTTTCATGTAATGCCATCAGGCAAGTTTTTTTTTGTTCTACGTAAACCGGTTTGATTTGCATCTAATGTAGGAAGAACGGTATATAAAAACTAAAAATAAATAAAAAAAAAATTTAAAAAACCCATGGAGTGAAGTAGGGAAATCGTTCGACTGAGAGAAGTGAGAGCTCCCTGTTGAGAGTGACTTCTGATGAGCCAGTCGTCTAGATATGGAAAGACATGGACACTGTTTGTGCAAGTTTCCTGCTATTACTGCCAGACATTTTGTGAATACTCTGGGAGCAGAGGCTAGTCCAAATGGCAGAACTCTGTACTGGAAATGTTGATGCCCCACCATGAAGCGGAGGTATTTCCGATGAGGAGGGAATATTGGAATGTGAGTGTAAGCGTCTTGAAGATCCAGAGAACAAAGCCAATCTCCTGTTTGAAGAAGTGGAAGCATGGTGCCTAGAGAAACCATCCGGAACTTTTCTTTCTTCAGAAATTTGTTTAGATTTCTGAGGTCTAGGATGGGACGTAGGCCTCCGGTTTTCTTTGGAATGAGGAAATAATGGGAGTAGAATCCTCTGCCCTGCTGAGTCTGGGGCACTAGTTCTACAAGCCCTAGCTCTCAGAAGGATGGATAATTCTGCTTGTAGATTGATTAGCTGAGATTTTTCTTGTAGAGAAAATCTCGGTGGAGATTCTGGTGGAATTGAGAGGAAATTAAGTTTGTAACCTCGAGAGACTATGGAGAGTACCCATTGGTCTGATGTAATTCTTAGCCAATGATTGTGAAAATAGGATATTCTGCCTCCTACTGGTAAGTCTGGTCGAGGATTTAGGAGGTGGTTTTGTTCTCTGGTTTGTGTTTCAAAAACCCGCAGCTGGCTCTGTCTGTGGAGGAGGTTGCAGGCGAGTAGTTCTCGGTTGTCTGGCTTGGGAACGTTGTTGCGGCCTAGTGGACCTGCCCCTGGATGCTTGGGGGTAGTACAGTCTTTGCCGGTAGTATGGGCTTCTGGCTTCTCTCCTGGGAGGACGACGAGGAGGTTGTGTAGCGGGTTCTTGTGGGACCTGTGACAACTGACGTAAGGTCTCTGTATGTTCTTTTAGTTGTTGCACAGCATCCTGGACTTTTGAACCAAAAAGGTTATCCCCAACACATGGCAAGTCAACACGTTTGTCTTGGACCTCAGGCCTAAGGTCAGAGGCCTTAAGCCATGCCCATCATTGAGCGCTAATCCCAGCAGCTGCTGTTCTGGAAGCCGTCTCGAAACTATCATAGGCCGCCCTGACTTCATGTTTCCCAGCCTCTAGGCCTTTATGAATTATGGCCTGTGCTGCTTCCTGAAATTGTGAAGGTAGAGATGTGGTGAATTCCTCCATCTGCTTCCACAGATTCCTCTGATACTGTGTCATGTAAAGTTGATAAAAGGAAATTTTTGGGTTCAGGATAGCCCCCTTGATACACCTTCCTACCCAGGGAATCAAGAAAACTTATCTTTTCCTGGGGATGGGGGGGGGGGGTTGAAGAATGTGGACGAATACGTTTGGATTTCTTCTGTGCAGATTCCACTACCAAAGATTGGTGTGGTAACTGTGATTTTTGATATCCCGGAGCAGCCTGCACTAAGTATGTGGTGTCTACTCGTTTGATGACAGCAGAGACAGAACACGGGTGCTCCCAGATACGATGCTGGAGATCCAGAAGTACCTCATGTATTGGGATAGCTAAAACTTGTTTTGGTGGATCAACAAACTGAAGTATTTCCAAAGTTTGTTGCCTTGTATCTTCTTCTGCAACCAATTTAAAGGGGATGGTATCTGCCATCTCTTGTATGAAGGTGGAAAATGACAAATCCTCTGGTGGGGACTTTTTTCTTTGTTCTGGAGGTGAAGGCTCAGACATGAAGTCCTCAGAGGATGTATCAGTATGATCATCGTCCCAGGTGTCATCCGGATCATCCCTGTATGGAGAAAGCGGGGAAGATCTGGGTGGAAGATGAAGGCCCAAAGGTCCTGGTTGTGGATCATCCGATGGAATTACTGGAGAAGTGTCCTCTAATGTTTTTGGTGGAAGGGTATCGATGACATCTTGGTATCTTTTCAAGAGACGTTGAAAAAATGCCAAATCATATTGTTCTGGAGCTTCTGATAGCGGCTGCATCGATGGCATGGTAGTCTGTATCGATGTAGGCGTCGATAGAAGTGCTAGCAATGGTGTTGAAGAGGTTAACTGTGCTGGCATCAAGATTGGCCTCTATGAACCTGTCGGTATCTGTGCGTAGATCGACGTCGTAATCAACCTCGGTGCAGGCATCGAATTCGAGCCTGGCACCGGTATTGACACCGGCATCGGTAAGTTTACCGGCATTGGTGCTGTGGTCACTGGCATCGGCAGGAGTGCCGGAGTTGCTTGTTGTTCCTGAAGAGCCTGGATGACTGCTTGTCTGATAAGGACAGACAATTCCGGCGTTACAACTGATGGAGTCAGAGCAGTTGTACGCGGTGGCGGAGGCTGTGATGGCAGATCCTGCACAGGGCCCTGTGAAGGTTCTGGAGTCGATGGTTCCTGAGAAACAGGCCCAGGCGTGGTAGGAACAGAGGTATCTTGGCTCTGTGGCCGTTTTGCCATCGATTCTTCTGGGGGAAGAGAAGACTCCGATGTCGATGGACGTCTGTGTCGATGACGATGTTTTGTCTTGTGTTGATCGATGGACTTCAGCGATGCAGTCGATGATGCCGGGGAAGGATGGTCCCCCGATTCTCCCGGGCGATGTTTTTTTGAGTAAGACCCGTTTACTAGCTCCAGCTGGAGACGATTTCGACAACGTCAAGGGAGATGGAAGGAGTTGAAGGTGCAACAAATGTTCCATTTTCTCTTGACGAGCTTTTCTTCCTTTTATTGTCATCTCCGCGCACTTTGGACAGGTGTTAACGTCGTGTTTTTCACCGAGGCACATCACACACTCGAGGTGTGGGTCAGTGATGGACATTGTACGGTTACATATAGGGCATTTTTTGAAGCCCGTAGACATTTTCGATTGACAGCCGTCGATGAGAAAAAATGAGAATTCTTGAGAAAAAATAATTTTACTCTAAGAGTAAAATATGAGACAGAGATACTCACCAGCCGGTAGAGAACCCTGAGAGATCCCGATGGGAGAAAATATGTTTTGAGAAATATGACTTTTCAGTCAGAAATTGTTGAGAGACTCGCAACGGCTCCTGCTCCGCGATGCCTACAGTAGTGCGGAAAAATGAAGACTGACCCCTGTGGCAGAGAATATCATGTCATGCTGGGCATGCTCAGTGGGCTCAGAGTGCCAGTCAAAAGTTTCTAGAAACTTTGACAGAAAGTTTTCCTGCACTAGGGCTCCGTCAGTGACATCACCCATATGTGAGGACTAGCATCCTGCTTGTCCTGGGATAAAAAGTAAAACAAAAAATAGGAGAAACCCAACCCTGCGGGGTGACGGGCATTTCATGAAGACTAACATCTTGCTGTCCTAGGAGAACACCTGCTATAGGTAACTAACTCTGCTTTCTCCTAGAGCAAGCAAGATGGTAGTCCTCACACATGGGTGAATGTCAAGCTATAGGCTGTTCCCCAACACAAAAGAAGACCATCAAGCATCAACCAGGTGCCAATGGGCACAACCACCACAATGCTGTTGGTAACAAAGGGAGAGACAGCCTGAACCCAAACAATGGGCCCTAGGCAGGGAAAATTGGGTTCTACAGCTCAAAGAGATTCCAAAGAACAAACTGGTCAAACCTACTGTCAGATCGGCCATCCCTATCCAGACAGTAGTGAGATGCAAATGTGTGGAGAGCGCTCCATTTTGCAGCCCTGCAGATCTCCTCCACGGGAACTGCTCGCAAGTGGGTCACCGAAATTGCCATGCTTTAACAGAATGAGCCTTGACATGACTCCCAAGATGCATTACCGCCTGGGCATAACAAAAGGAGATGCAGTCTGCTAGCCAACGGCAACTCCCAACCTATTCCTATTAAAAGAAAAAAAATTAGGTGGACTGCATTGACTTTTGTCCGCTCCAGACAGAAGGCTAAGGCTCCCTTGGAATCCAAATTGTGCAGGATTCATTCGCCTTGGTGCAAATGGGGCCTGGGAAAGAATTTTGGCAGGACAATTGACTGGTTAAGATGGAAATCAGTCACCGACTTAGGGTGCGTATGCAAGACCACTCTATCGTGATAAAATTTGGTATAAGGTGGATAAGTCACTAAGGCCTGGAGCTCGCTGACCCTGCACACTGAAGTGATGATCACAAAAAAAAAAACATGACCTTCCAGGTTGGGTACTTCAGGTCACAGGAGCGCAGTGGCTCAAAAAGTGCTTTCATCAGCTGAGCTAGCACCACACTGAGGTCTCAAGATATAGCAGGAGGCCTTATGGGAGGCTTCAATTGAAGCAGACCCCGCATGAAGCATATAGGCTATACAGAGATGGGTGCACCATCTATACCCAGGTGCTAAGCGCCCAGGTGCAATAAGCTGAACTCTGAGTTGGTCTTCAAGCCAGCCTCCGATAGGTGTTGAAGGTAGTCAAACAGTTTTTGCGTGGGGCACGAGAATGGATCTAGAGCCTTCTGCTCACACCACATAGAAAACTCCTCCACTTCAGCCTGTACGACTTTCTAGTGGAAGGCTTTCTGGAAGCCACCAAGACCAGAGACATCCTCAGAAACATCAAGCGGCTGCAGGATCAACCTCTCTACATCCAGGCTGTGAGAGACAGGGCCTGGAGGTTGGGATGCTGCAGCCTGCCCTGATCTTGCATGATGAGATCTGCGAAAGTCTCCAAACTGATTGGTCTCCAGATGGACAACTCCTGAAGGAGTGGAAACCAGATCTGTCTTGGCCAATGAGGGGCTATGAGGATCATAGTCCCTCCATCCTCTCGACGCTTCAGGAGAATCTTCATCACCAGAGGAATTGGGGTATATGCATACAGAAGACCCTTGCCCCAATGGCGAGCAAAGGCATCCAAGACTGGCTCACCGTCTGTCCTGTACAGAGAGCAGAACTGAGTCACCTTTCTGTTGCAAATAAGTCCTTGCTGGGTTTCCCCAAAGGCAGAAGATTTAATTCGTTACCTTCTGGTCCGGCGACCTTTTGGGGGGTCTGAAGGCCTGATTCAGTCTGTCCGCTATCACATTCTTCTTTTTGGCCAGATACATGGCCCTGAATACCATCCTGTGGAACAGGGTCCAGGACCTGATCTGGACCGCTTTCTGACACAGGAGGTACAATCCTATGCCTCCCTGCTTGTTGACACACTACATCACTACTTGGTTCTCTGTTTGGATCAGGATAATTTTGTTGGACAGCCAATCTCTGAAACCACACAGAGCTTACCTGATCACCCAAAAGCTCCAGGAAGTTGATACGACTCCGTGCTTCCTGGGTGAGGAGCCCTCTACAGGAGCTCCCCACCCCAAGGTGGACAGATCCGTGTTTAGGACAATTAATGTAGGGGGAGTTTGGAAAGATATCCCCTGTTCCAAATTCAAGAGAACCCACTACCAGGACAAAGAGTCCCTGAAAGACTGAGAGATTCAGATGCGGGCCTGGAGGCTCTGGGTGGCCTGGTGCCACTGCGACCTCAGAGTCCATTGGACTCTGTGCATGTGTAAGCGTGCCAAGGGAGTAATATGGATGGTTGCGGCCATGTGGTCCAACAGCCTCAACATGTGAGGAACTGACACTTGCTGCCTCTGTTGAATCACTGCCACTATGGACGCCAAGGTGACCCCCCTGGATTGCGACAGGAAGGCTTTTGCCTGAACAGTGCTAACAGGGGTCCTATGAAATCGAATCAAGGTGACGGGCTGAGATGGGACTTTGGGTGGTTGATTAAGAACCCTAGTGACTCCAACACCCGGATGGTCAAGTGCATGGATCGATCTGCCCCTGCCTGAGAAACACTCTTGACCAGCCAGTCATTCAAGTAAGGGAAAACATGCACTCCCAGCCTGCGGAGGTGCACCCCCACCACAGATAGGCATTTTATAAAGATACGTGGGGCCGACACTAGCCAGAACGGCACGACTTTACTGAAAGTGCTGTTTTCCCACCACAAATCTGAGATACTTCCTGTGACTTAGGAAGATCTCGATGTGATTGTGTGTATCCTTTAAATCAAGAGAGTATAGCCAGTCTCCTTTTTGCAGGAGGGGAATTAGGGTGCACAGGGAAACCATCTTGAACTTTCTTCAGAAACTTGTTCAAGGTTCTCGGGTCTAGGAAGGGAAGGAGACCCCCTGGTTCTCTTTGGAATCAGGAAGTAGCAGGACTAGAATCCCTACCCTCTTTGCCTTGGTGGGACAGGCTCAACCGCTCTGGTTAAGATGGCAGAGAGCTCCTGAAACAGTACTTCCTTATGTACTATTGGCCCCCAAAATGGGCACGGGGCAATCTGGCGGGACACCCAATTAGTTTAAACTGGTACCCTTGACAGATGGACAGAACTCACTGGTTCGAGGTTATACTGGGCCACCGGTCCGCAAAGAACCATAGCCTGCCCCCAACCAGCGGGTCCAGCGCATCAGGTACAGATGGCTGGCTTCCCTATGATCCAAGTCAAAACCCCATCCCAGAATTTGGCTGGGGAGCCGGCTGGGGTTTGGGAGCTCTGTTGCCTGGGACAGCTACAGGAACTCACCATCTGTGAATGGGAGCACATAGCCAGAGGATAGTACTTACTCTGGTGGTAGAAAGACTTCCTCTGACCCGGCCTTGCAGACCTCCTGGCTGAGAAGGCCGGGCCTGAAGTGCTGGTGGAGAGCTGCTGAAGGGTCTCATGGCGATCCCACGACTGGGCCACCGCGTTCCACACTTTATCTCCAAAGATATTCTCTCCTGTGCATGGCAAGTCAGCAAGTCTTTCCTGTACCTCCGGCGGGGATCAGAGGTTCGCAGCCATGTCATTCTGCGGGGGCGCCAATTCCTGCTGCACAGACTCTCAAACCTACGATGTTTTCGAGATGGCATTAACTAACCTTGTGTTTTCCACATTGCAGACCCTGACACACCAGCGATAAGAAGGGGTCTATCAGCTGTTGAGGCAGTCGCCTGGCCGCATCTAGCACTTGCTTCCAGAGGTTGCGTGAGTATTGGCTCATATAGAGCTGGTAAGATGCAATGCGGGCAAGAAGCATGGCCCCCTTGTAATACTTCTCCTAAAAGAGTCCACTGGTCTATGATCCTTGCCAGAGGGCATAGAGGCGTGGGTCTGAGCGCGCTTGGCCTTCTTCAGAGCGGATTCGACCATTACCTATTGGTGACATGGCTGACGCTTCTCAAATCTGGTAGCCTGTTGGACGAGGTAAACGCCATCTGTCTTCCTGTTGACAGGTGGTACTGTAAGGGGTTGCTCCCAGATCGTCAGCAGCAACTCCTTAAAGATTTTTTGCACCGGGACCGCCATGATCTCTTTAGGAGCCTCCACGAACTGGAGGATTTCCAGCATCTTATGTCTGGCATTTTCCTCAGTCATTAACTAAAAAGGGATGGCCTCCACAATCGCCCATACAAAATCTGCAAAGGTCAAGTCCTCCGGAGGAGACCACCTTTGCTCATCTGGAGGAGATTGTTCTGAAGGGAGACCCTCAGAGTCCTCTTGAGGATTCCACAGTGTCGTCCCCCCAGGGGTCTCATCCTCACTCTAGTCCACAGGGGATGGGGCCCTGGGTGCTCTGCCATCAGCAGCACCAGTTCTGGCCCCAGCAAAGCTGGACCGCACGGGCGGGTCGGCAGCAGCGGGGTCCGGGGGGGGCAGCGGCAGCAGGATCCAGGGGCGGCAGTGAGATCCGGGGAGCGAGTAGTGGCAGCGTGTTCGATCGGGCAGGCAGGTGGCAAAAAAAAGATGGCCGCCTGCACGGGAAAAGCGTGCAATTGGCCGCTGAAGACGTGACGTCACGACGTTTGGCGTCACGGGGTGTGACGTCACGTCTTCAGCGGCCAATTGCAGCTTTTCCCCGTGCAGGCGGCCATCTTTTTTTCCCACCTACCTGCCCGATCGAACACGCTGCCGCTACTCGCCCCCCGGATCTCGCTGCCACTGCCGCCCCTGGATCCTGCTGCCGCTGCCCCCCGGACCCCGCTGCCACCTACCCGCCGCTCCCGGATCCTGCTGCCGCCCCCCCCCCCGTGCGATTTTGGCGCTCATCCAGGCAGGGGGAGCCGGAGTTCGTTCGCCGTCGGCTTCCTCTGCCTGGATGAATGCCCGTGCGAAATCGGGAGGAAGGGAGAAGGGACTACCGGATGCCGCTGATGGCTGCCCGCCGCCCACCGGCCGCCTGGACCCACGGCCCTCCGACAGGTATTTAAAATTGTTTTATTTTTTTATATAACACACAGGTTTTTTGTTTTTTTACACTTTTTACACTTACCGTAGCAGGCCCGAGCCTTGCTACTTTTTCGTTTGTTTTTTTTTTTGCTTCGGGAGGAGGGGACCGGACGGGGCTGCAGGAGACCGGACGGGACCAGGGCGGGTAAGCAATGTTTTTACACTACACTACACTAACTCCTACTAGGGGGAGGCGGTAAACTAGCAGGTTAAGGCCGCGGCAGAACAGCGGGTTACGGAGGAGATAATATCAGCGCCCGTTACAGTATCGCAGGGGAATAGCTAATTCCTTCATTATACAGCTTTTTCGTTCATTTACATGCTGGGTGCGGAAAGGGTTTAGGAAAGGGTTTAGGAAGCGCTAAGGACGCGTGAAACTGGAGACTGTATCGCTGGATGGCCTTACTCGTCTGTATTGTGTGCTCCCAGCACGTTACAGACGGGGAATCTTTAACTCAACGTTACTGTATCGACCTGACAGTATTTTAAGTAGCTACAACCAAGACTATAAAGCTTTGTCCTTACCCCGCTTTGAGCTTTTCTGATTTTTTTTAGGTGTGCTGCTATCAGCTTTCTTGATATTAGCAGACTTGACAGGTGTTTTGCTTTTTGGAGTAGTTTTTTGTTTGGGCGTTTCTTTTTTTGCAGTCTTCTTGGCTGGCTGCAGGAAAAACAATGAGAACATTACAATTTACAAACACCAGTTAATCTTACGCTGCAATTCTGGAAGATACCACCACCCACCTCCAACCAAGAGTTTCTTAAACCACAAAGTTTGCATTTTATCACAATATTGCTTTACGGGAAAAGACATTTATCATTCAGGCCGATACAGTACAGTGCGCTCCGACAGAACGCACTGTTAACCCGCGATTGGATGCGCATTTGACGCGCTAGCTTTACCCCTTATTCAGAAAGGGGTAATAGCACGTCGAAAAAGCGCGTCCAACCCCCCCCTGAACCTAATAGTGCCCGCAACATTCAAATGCATGTTGATGGCCCTATTAGGTATTCCAGCGCGATACAGTAAGTAAAATGTGCAGCCTAGCCACACATTTTACTTTAAGAAATTAGTGCCTACCCAAAGGCAGACGTTAATTTCTGCCGGCGCAGACTTAATATCATGGCGATATTAAGTCTGAGGCCCCCAAAGTTAAAAAAAAAAAAAAAATTTGAAATGGGCCCACGGCTTGAAAACCGGACGCTCAATTTTGCCAGCGTCCGATTTCCGAACCCATGGCTGTCAGCGGGCTCGAGAACAGACGCCGGCAAAATTGAGCGTCGGCTGTCAAACCCACTGACAGCCGCTGCTCCTGTCAAAAAAAGAGGTGCTAGGGACGCGCTAGTGTCCCTAGCGCCTCTTTTTGCCACGGGCCCTAATTTAAATAAATTAATTTAGTGAATCACCCGCTGTCCCGCGACTTTTACTGTATCAGCCCGATTGTTAACATTTTGTTTCAAATTGCTCAATCAAGAACAAATATTCACATGCTGATGAAAAATGTTCCAGAGGTGCCTTAAAATGTCATTTCTCTGTGGGTCCCACTTTGCTGCTGAATGAAAAAGAAAAGCAATATTTGTACAGCACTCTTTAAATAGGCTCCTACATCCCTGCTTAGAAGTTCTACAGAAAATTGCATCATGTCTTGGTGCCCATTCTGCCCCAGATCCTCCTTCCAGTTTATTATATAAGAAGAGGAGAGCAACAGCTTAGGGCACAACTAAAAAGTGCAATTACTTGCGTGTAATGTTCTCACAAGACAAGATTTTCAATAAGCACACACAGAAGCAGCTTTCTAAACTTGAGTTTCAGAACTCAGATCTGCAAACCTTGCACTTCAAACTCTGTCTTAGGTCGAAAAAGTAGTAACAAGATCTAAAGCGAAAACACAGTTGCTTACCTTTATTTGGGAGGGGGCTCCATAGACAACAGGATAAAAATCAGCCACACCAGCGAGTGATGTTATTCTACAGCACCGACATGGACCAGAACTCTAGAGTTCTGAGGGAAAAAGAACCCCGGGGGGGGGGGGGGGGGGGATGTTCCAAATGCACAGTCATTGTCTCATGAGCCCCTTAATTAATCAACTTCAGAGGTTAGAGCAGGGGTGAGCAATTCCAGTCCTCGAGGGCTGCAAACCGGTTGGGTTTTCAGGATATCCCTAATGAATATGCATGAAAAAGATTTACATATGACTGAGGCAGAGTGCATGCAAATCTCTCTCGTGCATATTCATTAGGGATATCCTGAAAACCCGACCGGTTTGCGGCCCTCGAGGACTGGAATTGCCCATCCCTGGGTTAGAGTATAGGAGTCAACTCTCCTGGGAGTAGAAAGGATATACATGGCTCTACATGGCAGTAGCTGTGCAGAAGTCCTGCACATGCCCAGAAAAAACTGCTAACCTTTTCTAGAGCTTTTGAGAAAATGCTCCTCTTCAGCAGTCTGACATTACAGAATTTGTGATCAATTTATCCTGCTCATCTATGAAGAAAACAGACCAGAAGGAGAAGACTTCATGATGAGTACATGGCAGGAACCCCCCCCCCCCCCCAACCAAGAAAAGCCTATGACCCAGAAGTGGCAGCTCTCAGAAAGAACGCATCATCCTACTTCACATAAGATTTCCAATCTGAAAAACCATAACCCCAAAAAAGTACATTAGCTACAATCTACTAAGCATGTTCTGTGATTAGAACACTTCCTAGGAAGAAGTCTCATCCCAAACTGCAGCTAAGTACAAAGACTCCCAAAAGGCACTAAAGTCAAACAGAGTCAAACAACTCATTTTAAAAAGAAAACAGACAGCACAGAAGCTTACCAGTATCCTTATGACTAAGAAAAGCATGGAAAAACCCAAACAACTTAACCATACACACAACAAATGAGAACCATCCAAACAGTTCCCCCTCTTTCAACTCTCCCAGGATTAGAGAAGAAAGGAACACAAAATAGATTCAGTGAAATCATGGGGTCTCCCCCGAGGATGAATAAAACATTAATACACCATAATGACTAAGTCAAAAGCCTGTAGCCGGTGTCTGCTGGGGGGCCGGCTGGGATGCCTGCTGTTGGGAGTGTCCCCTGGAGCTAGCACAGCGTGTGTGTGTGTGTGTGTCCGAGAGGCAGGAGGGTAATATTTCCTCTGCTTGTAAAAGGACTTCCTGAAGCCTGGGTCTGGAAGATTTCCTGGCAGAAGATGGAGGGTCTGAAGCACTAGTGGAGAGTTATTGAAGCGTTTTGTGATGATCCTTCAACATCTCTGACCTTATCTCCAAAAAGATTTTCACCTGTGCATGGTAAGTAGGCCAGCTTCTCCTACATCCCTGGTCGAAGGTTGGAAGCATGGAGCCAGGCCATCCTACAGGCATTGATGCCCATGGCGGCCACTCAGGCTGCTGTCTCAAAAACATCTTAAGTGGATCTCACCTCATGTTTTCCGGTTTCCAGACCCTGCCGCACATCAATAGAGAACGACTCTTGCTGCTGCAGCAGGCATTCTGCCAGCTCCTGGACGTGCTTTCAAAGGTTTTGGTTACATTGAGTCATGTACAACTGGCAGGAAGCGATACAGGTGATAAGCACAGCACCCTGAAAAACGTTCCTACCCAGAGCATCCAGCAGTTTCTTATGTTCTTGCCTTTGAGAGCAGACTCCACAACTACAGACTGGTGAGGGAGAGGATGCCTCTCAAAATCTAAGGCCAACTGTACTAGGTAGGTGGCATCTACCTTCCTATTCACTGGGGAGATGGATATCAGGTGTTCCCATATCCAAAGAAGATCCTTAAAGATGTCTTGGATGGGAACAGCTATCATCTCCTTAGGAGCGTCAACAAATTGGAGAACCTCCAACATTTTATGTCGTGCATCCTCCTCCATGAGAAGCTGGAAGGGGATGGCTTCAGCCATGGCCCTGACAAAACCCGCAAAGGAAAGGTCCTCCAGAGGGGTCGATGCCTCTGACACGGGTCGTCAGACTTCAGAAGAGGACTCTAAAGAATCATCCCCCCACAGGTCTTAAGGGCCTTCTTTGCTGAGGTTATCGCAGGACCTACGCTGGCGAGGGTGAATCCCTGGCCCTGGGTTGCGAGGGGACTGACTGTTCCGCTGGTAATGGGAGCACCGGGGACCGCAGGAGGACAAAGGGTCCAGGTAAAGGCTCGGAGAACAGAGGCTTTGGGACCGCTGCCCTGGACACATCTTCCTCCTCATAAGAACCAATGATGGGAATCGCTCCTGAGGGAGACATCAGCGGCCGCTGGGGAGCAAAGGGTCCCTCTGGCACCAGCTGCGTCAGGAGGGCGCCCAAGAGGATGTCCAAACGCTCAAGCAGGAGCACCAGGATAGATGGTGGAGGCTCCAGCACCAGTATGGGGACTGGTGGCCGGGCGGCTCAATGTTCCATAGAGCTCGGAGCACCGCACTCTATACCCTGAGGTACGGTAGCCGCAGACACTGCACCAGAACCAGAGCCATGTGCTGACGGCGACCAGTGTCGATGCTTGCGGGATCTCCCACAGTGCTTGACCTGGTTTTTCCCCAGCACAGAGGTGGTGGAGGATCCTGATGTCCTGGAAACCAGTGAGACCATGGGGGATCAGTCACCGGCCACTTGATCAGTAGTCTATGCCATCGGGGGTGTGGCGAGGGGAAGAGTAGAGTATCGAGCGGTTCCCCTTGACCCCTGAGTGTCGATGACTGATGTTGGCATGGATGGAGCAGAATTTTATTGAACCAAAAAGTTTCTCCATTTTGATGAGGTGAGCACGATGGCCCTTGACGGTCATCTGATCACACAGTTGACACCCTCTGACATTGTGCGATGCCCCCAAGCAGAGGATGAAAACCTCATGCGGATCCATGTTAGACATGGTCTGCGGGCACTGGGGCACAAACTGAAGCCGGATGTCATGAAAAACAGCTGCCGCGCGGTTGATGACTGCAGGCCACAGAGAAGTGGGATGCTGGGAATCAACCACGAAGAAGGAAGAAAAATGTTTAGGTACCGTGCCAAAGAGGATACACCGACCACAAAGGGGGACCCGACGATGGACCGGAGAAAAAGTGCGAATTTAAAGCACAAAAAGGCAAAATAAGCAGAGCTCCAAAAACCGCGAGGCAACTGCACAGTGGGAAAAAAAAAAAAAAAAAGAGAGAGAGACTGAAGGGGGACCTCGTGGCATGCTGGGCATACTCAGTGTGCTAGTCAAAGCTTCTAGAAACTGAAAAGATTTCCGTGCCGGGCTCCATCTGATGATGTCATCCATCTGCGAGGACTACCATCCTGCTTGTCTTAGGAGAACAAGGGAATCCATCCCAGACCAAATTTGACTCACTTAGGATACCTGAAAGCTACTAGACTTCCTCAGCTAGAGACCAAGATTTCTTGAGCTCTAGACACATGGCTTCAGCTCTTGCCCTAGATCTGGATCTGTTTCTCCAGTAGGACCCCTGTCCCTGCTTCAGCTGTCCCAGATCACAACTCCTCTCTTAACCTATAAGGATCATATCTACAGTGTGAAACAACCATGAAGGAGGTGGAAAATCCATTCCCTGCTCATACTCTTAACCTCCCAAGACAGAGGGGAAAGTAATCTTGTGACATTGGACTACTAGATATCACTGTAAAAGGAGTGCAAATTGAGTGAGATGCATGTGGGTTTGCACCCAAGGTACTACATTCAGGTCATTTGCCCTGAAAACTAGGACTTGCAGAATAGACCATGTACAAGGCAGACATGGTATCAGGAGATCTGGACATTAAGAAAAAGGCCTTCAGACTTTGAAGTCTAAAGGCCATAAGACCATTTTCTTCTTTGGATACAAGAAGGTGTCCTATATTCCAGAGACCAGAAAGGACCATAAGAACATAAGAACATAAGAAAATGCCATACTGGGTCAGGCCAAGGGTCCATCAAGCCCAGCATCCTGTTTCCAACAGTGGCCAATCCAGGCCATAAGAACCTGGCAAGTACCCAAAAACTAAGTCTATTCCATGTTACCATTGCTAATGGCAGTGGCTATTCTCTAAGTGAACTTAATAGCAGGTAATGGACTTCTCCTCCAAGAACTTATCCAATCCTTTTTTAAACACAACTATACTAACTGCACTAACCACATCCTCTGGCAACAAATTCCAGAGTTTAATTGTGCGTTGAGTGAAAAAGAACTTTCTCCGATTAGTTTTAAATGTGCCCCATGCTAACTTCATGGAGTGCCCCCTAGTCTTTCTATTATCCGAAAGAGTAAATAACCGATTCACATCTACCCATTCTAGACCTCTCATGATTTTAAACACCTCTATCATATCCCCCCTCAGTCGTCTCTTCTCCAAGCTGAAAAGTCCTAACCTCTTTAGTCTTTCCTCATAGGGGAGCTGTTCCATTCCCCTTATTTTGGTAGCCCTTCTCTGTACCTTCTCCATCGCAATTATATCTTTTTTGAGATGCGGCGACCAGAATTGTACACAGTATTCAAGGTGCGGTCTCACCATGGAGCGATACAGAGGCATTATGACATTTTCCGTTTTATTCACCATTCCCTTTCTAATAATTCCCAACATTCTGTTTGCTTTTTTGACTGCCGCAGCACACTGTACCGACGATTTCAATGTGCTATCCACTATGACACCTAGATCTCTTTCTTGGGTTGTAGCACCTAATATGGAACCCAACATTGTGTAATTATAGCATGGGTTATTTTTCCCTATATGCATCACCTTGCACTTATCCACATTAAATTTCATCTGCCATTTGGATGACCAATTTTCCAATCTCACAAGGTCTTCCTGCAATTTATCACAATCTGCTTGTGATTTAACTACTCTGAACAATTTTGTGTCATCTGCAAATTTGATTATCTCACTCGTCGTATTTCTTTCCAGATCATTTATAAATATATTGAAAAGTAAGGGTCCCAATACAGATCCCTGAGGCACTCCACTGTCCACTCCCTTCCACTGAGAAAATTGCCCATTTAATCCTACTCTCTGTTTCCTGTCTTTTAGCCAGTTTGCAATCCACGAAAGGACATCGCCACCTATCCCATGACTTTTTACTTTTCCTAGAAGCCTCTCATGAGGAACTTTGACAAACGCCTTCTGAAAAAATCCAAGTATACTATATCTACCGGTTCACCTTTATCCACATGTTTATTAACTCCTTCAAAAAAGTGAAGCAGATTTGTGAGGCAAGACTTGCCCTGGGTAAAGCCATGCTGACTTTGTTCCATTAAACCATGTCTTTCTATATGTTCTGTGATTTTGATGTTTAGAACAGTTTCCACTATTTTTCCTGGCACTGAAGTCAGGCTAACCGGTCTGTAGTTTCCCAGATCGCCCCTGGAGCCCTTTTTAAATATTGGGGTTACATTTGCTATCCTCCAGTCTTCAGGTACAATGAATGATTTTAATGATAAGTTACAAATTTTTACTAATAGGTCTGAAATTTCATTTTTTAGTTCCTTCAGAACTCTGGGGTGTATACCATCCGGTCCAGGTGATTTACTACTCTTCAGTTTGTCAATCAGGCCTACCACATCTTCTAGGTTCACCGTCATTTGATTCAGTCCCTCTGAATCATTACCCATGAAAACCTTCTCCATTACGGGTACCTCCCCAACATCCTCTTCGGTAAACACCGAAGCAAAGAAATCATTTAATCTTTCCGCAATGGCCTTATCTTCTCTAAGTGCCCCTTTAACCCCTCGATCATCTAACGGTCCAACTGACTCCCTCACAGGCTTTCTGCTTCGGATATATTTAAAAAAGTTTTTACTGTGAGTTTTTGCCTCTACAGCCAACTTCTTTTCAAATTCTCTCTTAGCCTGTCTTATCAATGTCTTACATTTAACTTGCCAATGTTTATGCTTTATCCTATTTTCTTCTGTTGGATCCTTCTTCCAATTTTTGAATGAAGATCTTTTGGCTAAAATAGCTTTTCACCTCCCCTTTTAACCATGCCGGTAATCGTTTTGCCTTCTTTCCACTTTTCTTAATGTCTGGAATACATCTGGACTGTGCTTCTAGAATGGTATTTTTTAACAATGACCACGCCTCTTGGACATTTTTTACTTTTGTAGCTGCTCCTTTCAGTTTTTTTTCTAACAATTTTTCTCATTTTATCAAAGTTTCCCTTTTGAAAGTTTAGCACGAGAGCTTGGATTTGCACACTGTTCCTTTTCCAGTCATTAAATCAAATTTGATCATATTATGATCACTATTGCCAAGCGGCCCCACCACTGTTACCTCTCTCACCAAGTCCTGTGCTCCACTGAGAATTAGATCTAAAATTGCTCCCTCTCGTCAGTTCCTGAACCAATTGCTCCATAAAGCTATCATTTATTCCATCCAGGAACGTTATCTCTCTAGCATGACCCGATGATACATTTACCCAGTCTATATTGGGGTAATTGAAGTCTCCCATTATTACTGCACTACCAATTTGGTTAGCTTCCCTAATTTCTCTTAGCATTTCACTGTCCGTCTCACCATCTTGACCAGGTGGACGGTAGTATACCCCTATCACTATAGTCTTCCCCGACACACAAGGGATTTCAACCCATAAAGATTCAATTTTGTATTTAGTCTCATGCAGGATGTTTATCCTGTTGGACTCTATGCCATCCCGGACATAAAGTGCCACACCTCCTCCCGAGTGCTCCTCTCTGTCATTGCGATATAATTTGTACCCCGGTATAGCACTGTCCCATTGGTTATCCTCTTTCCACCATATCTCTGAGATGCCAATTAAGTTTATGTCATCATTTACTGCTATACATTCTAAATCTCCCATCTTACTTCTTAGACTTCTGGCATTAGCATACAAACATTTCAAAGTTTGTTTTTTGTTTGTATTTTCATTCTGCTTTTTAATTGATAGGGATAAGTTAGAATTTTTTTTTAGCTCAGGTGAGTTTTTAGTTACAGGCACTTGGACTACTTTTCTAATTATTGGAACCTCACTGTCGGGATGCCCCAATTCTAATGCATCATTAGTATCCTTTAAAGATACCTCTCTCCGAACCATGTGCTGCTGAGCGACTGTCTGCTTTCCCCTTTGTTCCCCTTTGTTCTAGTTTAAAAGCTGCTTCAAGATTGTTGTTAGCCTAGGAGTTCCCACTTGTATAATCCTGGCTGAGGCTGAATAACTTTCCTGTTCTGACTTGGTCAGAGCAGTCAGATGTCTGACTAAAGGAAGAACCAGCCTCTACCGCATAGGGAAGCCTTTACTACTCCTTGATTAGCAGGTACCTGGGGTCATGGTTAGCATAAGGGAGATAGCCTGATAGCTATCAGTAATGGATCCTGGATAATGCATTTGAGAAGTATCTGGAAATAAACCCTGGAGGAGATAAGGGGAATGCCCCTGTGTATCCATGTGGGGAACTGCTTAAAAGTTATACCATTTTGCATGCGGATGCAGAGAAAGCAGGTAAGCACCAATTTTCCTAATTTTCATTCCTGGAATACCACAGATCATTCCAGACAAGTTGGTTTATGCATCCCTACTAGCAGATGGAGGCAGAGAACAAACTTTTGAGGTGCTGCTATTTAACCGAAAGTGCCACCTACAGTCCTTCAGTATTGACTTGTACACCCAAGCCAACATGTGTAACGGGCAACCACCAGGATCTCTTCCTCTAAAGAGCTGAGAAATAAGTTGGAATTCCCAACCAAACTGACCCCTGAACTGTAGTCAAGAAAGAATAAATGTAAATCTCCAAACTGCAAGAAATATATACAATTACCTTCTTCAGAACAAAATTAAACTCTGCATCACCAGCAGCATCCAAAATCAGGAGAGGTCTTTTGAAAAATAACCATAATCAGAATGGGCCAGGAGTCTGGACTGATCAGTGGTAATCCAAGAACGAAAATTAGCAGGTAAGAATAAATTTTCCTTTCCTGTTCATACCCAGATCCGTCCAGACAAGTGGGATGTACCTAAGTCCTTTTACACTGGGTGGGATCCTGAAAGATCTGCACATAGCACACTTTCCCCAAAGGCGCCCTCCTCTGGGGCCCTAACATCCAAACGGTAATGTTTAGTGAACGTGTGCAAAGAGGACCACGTTGTTGCCCGACAAATCTCCTGTGGCGACACCAACCAGCACGTTGTTGCCCGACAAATCTCCTGTGGCGACACCAACCAGCACATTCCACTAGGGCTTACACCCAGGAGGCCGTGTAAGCCCTAGTGGAATGTGCCTGCAAACCCTCATGGATCGGCCGGCCTTTACAAATATAGACCAAAACAATTGTCTCCTTCAACCAATGGGAAATTATACTCTTCATCGTCTTGCCACCCTGACTTGGCCCACTGAACACAAAAAGGTGGTCCGAGGTCCGAAATTTATTAGTCACCGTGAGATATCTTAGGAGAACCAGACGCACATCCAAAAGATGAAGCTCCCTCGCACTGGGAGTAATAAGTCATGCGTAAAGGTTCGAAAGGAGGGCCACACAAGACTCGCAGAATCAAATTAAGATTCCAAGATGGACAAAGTCTTCAAACTGGAGGGCGCAAAATCTTTGGACCTTTCAAAAAAAAAAACCAACCAAAAAACACACTACATCCGGATGCGAAGCTAAAGGTCTTCCCTGAAGCCTTCTTCTAAAACAGCCTAAGGCTGCCACCTGGACTCAGAATTATAGGCCAAACCTTTCGACAGCCCCTCCTGTAAAAAAAATGCCAAGACCTGGGCCACATTTGTCTGTAAGGGATCAGTGTCATGGGCCGCAAACCAGGCCTCAAACACTCTCCAAACTCTGATATATGCCTAAGAAGTGTAGGATCTCTTAACCTGAAGCAGAGTAGTAATCACCGGCTTGGAATACCCCTTTAAGTGGAAACGTCGCCTTTCAAAAGCCAAGCCGCTAGACAGAAGCAATCTGCCTGTTCCGACAAGGTAGGGCCCTGACGCAGCAGACCCTATGAATGGCTTAAGTGAATGGGCCAGTCCATCGCCAGCTGCACCAGATCCGCAAACCACGGATGTCGCGGCCACTCCGGCGCTATCAAGATCACTCGTCCCTGAGACGTAGCACCCGACCTACAAGCGGCCACGGAGGAAAGACCGAGCAGGAGCCTCTCTAGCCATGGCTGAACTAGGGCGTCTATCCCTGTGGCACCAAACTCCCTCCAGCAGCTGAAAAACTTGGTCGGCTTGGCATTTTTCCATGTTGCCATGAGATCGAATTGGTGTTTGCCCCACCTACGAAGGAGTGCAAAGGCCTCAGCCAACAACTCCCACTCCCCTGGGTCTAGCTGTTGCCAGCTGAAATAGTCTGCCTGTACATTGTCTACACCTGCTACGTGAGATGCTGCTAGAGCTGCTAGATGAAGCTCTGCCCAAGCGAAGAGCTCTTGAACATCTTGAGCCACCAAATGACTCTTCGTACTGCCTTGCTGATTGATATAGGCCACCGCCGTTGCATTGTCCGAGAACACACAAACTACCTGGCCCTGAATCAGAGAGAAAAACAGCACCCTTCAAACTATTTTGGTCTCCAGATGGTTGATGGACTAGCTTGCTTTCACCGGGGGACCACTGCCCTTGGGCTGTCGATCCTTGATATACTGCTCCCCAACCATTGAGGCTGGCATCCATGGTCACCACCACCCAGTCCAGAACCTCCAGATCCACTTCCTTCTCCAAATTAGACCTTGATAGCCACCATGAGAGACTGGATCTGGCCTCTTCCTGAAGCGGTAGCGGCACTTAAAACTCTCCTATCCTGTTGGAACCCAATGTCTGAGGAGTTTAATGTAAGAGATGCAAGTGCGCAAAAACCCATGGCACCAGATCTAGCGTAGAAGCTATGGACCCTAGTACCTGTAAATAATCCCAAACCTTGGGAATCAGCAGGTCCCTCAGACGAACCACTTGCGACTGCAACTTGAGAATTCTCGCCAGAGTGAGGAACACCTTATCCACCAGGGTGTTGAATCGCGCACACAGGTAGTCCAAGGACTGAGATGGGACCAGCTGACTCTTTGACCGGTTTATCACCCAACCCAGGGACTACAGGCATTCTGTCACTCACCAAATGGAGGCAACACACTTTGCTTCAGACTTTGTTCGAATGAGCCAATCATCGAGATAAGGATGAACCAGTAACCACCTCTCTTCTGAGGGCCACCACCATCACCTTCGTGAACGTTCTCGGCACCGTTGCCAATCCAAAAGGCAGGGCTTGAAACTGAAAATGCAGAAGAAGTTGCAGAAATCACTATGATCCGCCCTGATGGGAATATGGAGAAAAGCTTCCATCAGATCAAGAAGGGCCAGGAACTCCCCTTTTCACACCGCCATCACGGTTTGTAACATTCCCATTCAAAAATGTGGAGCTCACAATGTCGCACTGACCATTTGCAGATCAAGAATGGGCCGAAACTAGCCTTCCTTCTTGGGAACCACAAAGTATATATATATGGAATACCTTCCCTGACCGTGTTCCTTGAGCAGCACTGGAAGGATGGCTTCCAATTGCTGCAGGCGAAGCAGTGTCCCACATTGCTGCTCGCTTGGCGGGCAATGGGACACTATGAAGGCTTCCTTGAAGGGAGTCGAGAAAATTCTAAAGTGTGGTTGTTCTCTTATTACTTCCAGCACCCACTGGTCAGAGGTAATTCTATTCCACTCCTCGTAAAAACAGGACAACCTTCCTCAGACAGCCACGAGGGAGGAGTAGACCAGCCCGCTTTCATTGGGCAGGCTTGGCACCTCTGGACCCTTGTCTGTAACCCTCTCTGGATGGTCTACGGGTCCCCCAAAAGGACTGCTGCTGACCTGAACCCTGCTTCTGTGCAGAACTGGACGAACTTCTGCTGGCACGAAATCTCATTTCACGGAAGTGAGAATGAGACGGAAAGGTCTTTTTAGTGCCCTTCTTATTCTTGGGAAACCTATTTCCCTAGAGTCTGCCAGATGCTTCATCAGCTTCTCCAGGTCCTCACTGAACAAACTACCCCTTAAAAGGGAGATTAGCAAGTTGTGCCTTCGACCAAACATCCGCCGACCAATTGTGTAGCCACAGAATCCTTTGCACGGCCACTGCAGACACCATATTCCTAGCCGAAGTGTGAAGCAATTCATAGAGGGCATCCGCTACATAAGCTACATCTGCTTACAGGCGAGCATCCTGGCCAGCAGCTCCCGGGGTACTACCAGCGGACTCCTGCACCCAGCACAAACAATCCCTCTGCATAAGGCTGGTGCAGACTGTAGCTCTCAGGCTCAAAGCCGAGACCTTGAACAGTCTTCTTAGATCTCCAGTTTCCGATCTTGTACATCCTTCAAAGCTGCCGACCCTGCCACTGGAATGGTTGTTTTCGTCATCACAGATACCACTGCATCCACCTTAGGCAGCTTCCACATCTCTAAGATGTTCTCAGGCATGGGGTACAACCTGGCCATAGCCCTGGCCACCTTTAATCCAGCTTCTGGGGAATCCCACTCCCGTTCAATTTCTTCACCTGCTTCAGCAAAGGGAATGCCCTCAGTGGTGTACGCAAACTCTCCAACACTGGGTTTACCCCCTCCATGTTGGAGTCCTCCTGCGTCACATTAATCCCAAGTTCCTCCAGGACTTGAGGGATGAGTGGTCGCAATTCTTTCTTCCAAAACAACCACCCACCCCTAGGGCACTTCACCGCCCCCATTTGATGCCTGAGCCACGCGAGAAAGCAGAGGAGGGGAATTCCTGCTCTCCACATCCAAGGCAGGGCTCCTGCCACATGGAGGTAAAATGGTTGCAGTCTCTGAGCTTCTCCCCAGGGCCTCCTGCACAGGGCCTGCAGCCCAAGTGCAGGGTCGGCCCCTGGGAATCTGTGTTGAGGCTCCCTCACCTCCAGAGACAGAGCGGGCAGAGAAGGGTTGCGTTGAGGCGAAAACACATCCCCCCACAGGTCTGGCTGTATTTCCCGCGTTCAGCGGGAGTCTGCATGATGTGCGCAGCTCGTGGCTAAAAATAAAACATGTAGGAGAAAAAATAAAGCTGCCGCAGCCATGCTGCTGTCCAGACTCCAGGTGCTGAATGGACAGGACAAGCTGCGTGAGTCTGACCTCCCCCCGACACTGAGCCAACTGACTACAGGAAGGAAAGAAATTAACAGCACAGACGCCCCTGCAAGGCCCCAGCCCCTCCAGGAAGGACAGAAAGAGGTACTCTCCTGCTTCTCGAGCTCCAGAATGCTTCCACAGGCCGGCTTTGGAGGGAGGCCCTCAGCGAGAGTGAGGGAACCAGGACCCCTTGCTTCCCCCCTCCCCTGGAATCAAGGATCGAGCCTAGCCAGGGATATCCAACCCCTGCTCGCCCTGCTCAACCAGAAGGATGGCCCACGAAGGTACCTAGCACCTCTGCGAGCTCCAGATCTTCTTTTACCTACTTTAACCTAATTTTACTTTAAAAAAAAAAAACAAACAACAACATACTGCAGGTATGCACCCCTACCATCTGCAGGAGACAGAAATACTGAGGGACTACAGGTGGCACTCTGTTATGTAGCAGTGCCTCTAAGTTTTTGTTCTCCACCTCCATCTGCTGGTAGGGATGCATAAACCCACTTGTCTGGATTGACCTTGGTATGAAGAGGAACAGGAGAATTCACAGTTCTTTCTGGGAGATCTGAAATAGTACTACACACCTGACCTCTTTTCAAGGAAGACACGAGCCCCAAAACCTGGGACTGACCCAACCTAATACCATCACCCTCAAGGATTACAATGAGGGCAACAGGGAATTCCCCTTGAGTGGTGTCCGACCGCCAAGAGCAGATAACTCCAAGAGTTGCTGTGAAGGGGCACAGCAACCTGCTACAAGGAGTCCAACTTCAGCTACATCCACTGTCCTAGACTACCTCTCCAAGGAAGGGAGAGTGCTGCCTGAGCAGATTGCTTGTAGCCTGTGAAACAGCCCTGACCAGGACTAGTGTGTGTGTTTTGTTTTGGTTTTTTTTGGTGGTGGTGGTGGGGGGGGACAGGAAAGGGGCTTCCAATAAGCACCCCTAGCAAACCTCTGAATTTTGGTCCCTAAACTTCAACAACTACTCCTAAAGGACAGTTAATCTATACAAAAAGGCAGAGACTGCAATGGCAGTCACTCTGTGGGGGCGCTCCTAAAAAGCATGACTGTAAACACTGGGCCCCATCTTGAACTAGCCTGGGCAAGGTCACATGGAGAATCCAACCAAAGGAGTTCCTTGCATCACATACGTACACTATGTGAGATTCACCAGCCATGAATCAATCCAGGAGCTGCAGGTCCCCACATAGCAAGGTTAAAGACCTCTCAACCTAAGTACACTGTTAACTGTGGGGGAGATCATCACAGCCTCCTCTAAGGGATGCTAAGCCCAAAACAAGAGGTTTCAAATCTCAAAACCATCACACAAATCCTTAGGGAAAGTGACTGTAAAAATGATTGTTTAAGCAGAGACTCAATCTTTCTATCATACAGAATCCTGAATGTTGTACTTCCATCTACCATTGTGGTTCTAAAAGTTGAGGTGATCCAATACAATCTCATACTGAGGAGATCCCATCCCCAAAAGTCAGATGTAGCAGGGACATAATAGCATACAGGAATATGGAATCCCCCTACAGATTACTGCTTCTCGTTTCTCATCCAAAAGCTGTAGGTGGTCACATTCTAAAATTAAAGGTCACCCACTTCTCTCTTCTGAGCTGCCTTCTCTCCCCGTCTGCAAGATCAGCTATTTCCTCTTCCTCTTGTTCAGCCAATATCCTATGATAGATAACTCCACTGGTAGCAACAAACAGGCAAAATGTTGCCAAAGATAACCTAATGGCTGCTGCTCCCGCGCTAGACAGGGATGGGGCAGGCCAAGGCCGGCAGAGGCGCAAATTCCTCCCTGTGCCATGGGAGCTCGCTGAAAATGACATGCTGCTGCTCCTCAATGGTCCTTCCCCTCCCGGGAGACACTGTGTACAAAGGCCATCGCGGGAGAGCCGCGCCACCGACTCCCTGCATGATGAACACGCCGAACCCATACTAGCGGGGAGGGAACGAGCACGAGGCCGAAAAACTTGGCAAAAATCACCCCTCCGGAGCCCCGGGAAACCTGTGCGCACGGTAGAAAAATAACCCGCTGACACGCAGCCACCCGGGGGGGGAACCCACGCCCCTGGGACCTCATTCGTGGCACAGGCAGAACCCCCCCCCCCCCCCCCCCGAGGAATTGTGCAGTCTCAGGGTGCAAGGGGGAGGGACCGGCCCACTGGTAAATCCCCCTACTCACCGGTAGAAGAAGCAGCTCCATTGGGACTGCATAATTCCTCGGGGGGGGGGGCTGCCTATGCCGCGATTTAGGTCCCAGGGGCGGTTTTTTTCCCCAGGGTGCCTGCGTGTCAGCGGGTTATTTTTCTACCTTGCGCACAGGTTTCCCGGGGCTCCGGAGGGGCGATTTTCGCCAAGTTTTTCGGCCTCGTGCTTGTTCCCTCTCCGCTAGTAAGGGTTGGCGTGTTCAGCATGCAGGGAGCCGGCTGAACAGCCGGAGCCTCGGGAGGACAGTCTGCTCACCTCCAGAATAAAAAAAAAAAGTAGTTTTCTAACATCTTGATTTAGCCACTGGTAGAAACAAACACCCTTAGGTCTTATAATTTCTAGTTTGCTTTGTTGTTTTGTTTTTTTTCAAAGAGGATCAGGACCGCAGGTTCTGTCACCCTCATCTGCTAGAGTCATAGAAATACTGAAGGTTGCAGGAGGCACACCTGTGTAAGAGGGGGTGCCTTTCAGCTTTTTTCTCTGACTCCATCTGCTGGAAGGGAGACAAAACCCAGCGGTCTGGACTGATCCTGGTACGTACAGGGAACCTAAAGTTCTTCCATGCGGGAGCATGGATAAGGACTAGGAAGGGCTCAAGGAGGAAGCCATAGGTGCTGCTAAGCAGGGACTACCCTGGGATTTTATTTATTTATTTAACAGGCTTAATAGGGCGTGGGCAATAAATACTTTAAAATAAATAAATAAAAAAATAAGCTACAGCCTCACAAGCTCAATATGGCCTTAAAAGATCCTCTGAGAAGCTTCATTTGTGTAAAGGAGAAGAAAGCTCTCTCTTACAGGCTGGTCCCTTCATTGCTTAACTATTACAAAATGCAGGAGAGAGGAGTTCCTACATACCTGTAAGGTTGCTCAATACAGAACTGTCCCTGCACAGGCTCTTCCATACTCAAGGGTTAATATGCAGTCTCCACAGAACTTTTATCTTTGACTAGCAGAGGGAAGAGGAAGATAAAGGGCCTGGCATACTTATTTTTGGCATGACTCAAAAATATCTGCTGATCCCACCAAAATGGAATCACTAAACAGGCCCTGTCAAATGTACACTACAGTGTTGCCTGCCATCTTATGGGGGGGGGGGGGAGAGAAGAGAGCACAATCTGGAGAAAAGAGCAAGTTTTGCAACTGGCAAGGAGGCAACCCTACTCAGATTGCACCCACCCACCTGGCAGCTTGCAAGCCAAGCAGAATTCACCAGCTTATATGATGCAATACCTCACCTCCATTTTTTCAAAAAACATACCAGAAGAAGAGGGAGGGCCGAGGGGATCATCTTAGACCCCTTGAGTCGAAATCCTGCAAAGCACCAAATGAGAATGGAAGGCAGTTCATAGAAAAACACTGTGCCAATATATATATATATTTTTTTTAGATGTGGCAATCAGAATTGCACACAGTACTCAAGGTATAAATAAGCATGTTTGCTTACTGTAAACGGTATTTCCGTAGATAGCAGGATGAATTAGCCATGCTGTCATGGGAACTGTCAATCTGGGCCCGGGAGGCGGAGCTTCCAAAGAGAAAGACAGAGCTTTGTTCTGTGCGGCTGCGCGTGAGTTCCCGCACAGGAAAGAGATCTCTCCTCAGTCTGTGATTAAGCAGTAGATGAACGTAATGTATGTTAGGTCGACTATCCAGGGAGGCGGGAGCTTGGCTAATTCATCCTGTTATCTACGGAAACACCGTTTACAGTAAGCAAACTTGCTTTTTCCTGTCAATAGCAGGGCTGAATTAGCCATGCTGTCATGTAAGTCCACAGCTCCCTATCATGCCATATGTTCCTTTTTTTTTTTTTTTGCGTGATGATACTGCAGTGGAAAGTCGACTAGGTATTAAGATGTTCCAGAATGAAGTATTGTTTTACCCATCCTGGCGTCTGATCATTGCTGGTCTAGGCAGTAATGAGACATGAAGGTATGAAGAGATGACCAGGTAGCCGCTTTGCAAACATCAATGGGCTGTATATTCCTCAGATGAGCTATGGAGGTTGCCATTGCTCGCACCTGATGATTACGTAGGTGCGATGCAAGAGATATATTCCGTTTGTCGTAGCAGAACTGAATACCATTGTGCTATCCAGCTGCAAATGGTTCGTTTAGCTACCGGGGTTCCCGGAGCATTAGGACTGAAAGAGACAAATAACTGTGAAGCTCTTGTTTGTGAATGTGTCCTCTACTTATAATATGCTAAGGCATGTTTACAGTCTAAGGTGTGCAGTGCACGTTCTCTCTCATTGTGATGTGGTTTAGGAAAGAACGTTGGAAGTTCTATGGACTGATTAAGGTGGAATTGCAAACTACTTTTGGAAGGAATAACAGATTAGGTCGTAGGACAGCTTTATGGTGATAAAATTGCAGATAGGGACTATAATGCACCAAGGCTTGTAACTCACGAACTCTGCATGCCGAGGTCACTGCTACCAGGAATACTACCTTCCTTGTGAGGTATTTAATGTGGGCTGAGTCCAATGGTTCGAATGGTGATAACACATAAGGTGTTCCAATATCAGGTTTCGGTTCCATGGAACTGGAGGTTTGGATATGGGCGGTCGAACTTTCGAAAGACCTTTGATGAAAAGAGATACCAAGGGATGGAGCGAAATAGGCTGGCCTCGATGTGTCCTATGATAGACTGAAATGGCGCTGAGATGAAGTCGCTAGGCCAGCTTTGTTTAAGGTGTGAAGGTAATCTAGAAGAACCTCAGGTGAACAATCTAAGGGATGAAGGCCCTTGTCCGAACACCATGCTGAATACTTGAAGCGATAATTTCGTCTGGTGGACGGTTTTCTGGATTCGATTATTATCTTCTGTGCTTCAATGGAGTGCCCTGTTCAGCTAGGAGGAGCCTTCAACCTCCATGCTGTCAAGTGAAGGGAGGAGTGCATTGGATGTAGGATAGTCCCCTCCTCTCCTGTTAGGAGATCTGGTTGATCCAGCATGGGAATCGGATTCGCTATGGAAAGATTTAGTAGGTAGGTGTACCACGGTTGCCTTGGCCAAGCTGGAGCTATCAATATTAGGTGTGTTGCATCTTGTATACATTTTTGAATTGTCCTTGTTATGAGAGGTATCTGAGGAAATGCATAAAGCAGACTTTCCATCCAAGGGAGGAGGAATGCATCTTGCACCGTCCAATGAGGACTTGGCCAGACTGAACAGAATTGAGGCACTTTTGCGTTCTCTTCCGTGGCAAACAGATCCATCGTTGGTACTCCCCATTGAGCAAAATTTTTTTCGCAATCTGGTGGTTGAGGGATCATTCGTGAGGACAGAATATGCTGCTGAGTCTGTCTGCCCGGGTGTTGATGACTCCGGGGAGATAGGTTGCTTGTAGCTGAGAAGGGTCTCTCTGCAGAGGGACCATGAACCAGAACCTCCTTGTTTGTTGATGTAAAACATTGCTACCTGATTGTCCGTGTAGATCATCACACATCGACCTCGAAGGTGAAGGAGAAAAGCTTGTAGTGCATTGCGAACAGCTCTGAGCTCTAGTAGATTGATCTGAAGATTTTGTTCCTGCAGGGACCATAGACCCTGTGTTTGCAGGTGGCCTAAATGTGCTCCCCAGCCCTTGCGCGAGGCATCTGTTGTAAGCACTGTGTTGTGCGGCGGAGTGTGAAAGGGGAGCCCTTGGTGTAAGTGCTACTCTGAATCGTAGTGGTTGGGAGTGTTGATTCCATTGATGTTTTAATCCCCACTGAAGTCGTCTCATATGCAATCTGGTATTGGGGACAGTATAAATGGCCGCTGCCATGTGACCCAGTACCGTAAGGATCTGATGAGCTGAAGGACGTTGCGTCATTCTGAGGGAACGTAAAAGGCAAATCATCTCCAGTCACCTGTCCTCTGGCAGGAAGGCTCGGCTGCGAGTGGTATCCAATCATAGAAACATAGAAATGACGGCAGAAGACGACCAAATGGCCCATCCAGTCTGCCCAGCAAGCTTCACACATTTTTTCTCTCATACTTATCTGTTTCTCTTAGCACTTGGTTCTATTTCCCTTCCACCCCCACCTTTAATGTAGAGAGCAGTGATGGAGCTGCATCCAAGTTAAATATCTAGCTTGATTAGTTAGGGGTAGTAGCCGCCGCAATAAGCAAGCTACACCCATGCTTATTTGTTTTACCCAGACTATGTTATACAGCCCTTATTGGTTGTTTTTCTTCTCCCCTGCCGTTGAAGCAGGGAGCCATGCTGGATATGCGTGAAGTATCAGTTTTCTTTTTTTCTCCCCTGCAGTTGAAGCAGAGAGCCACGCTGGACATGCGCGAAGAATCAGTCTTCTCCCATGCTGTTGAAGCAGAGAGCCATGCTGGATATGCATCGAAAGTGAAGTATCAATGCATATACAATCGAGCTCCTATGAACTGTAGGATTTGTGTTGGGGTTAAGATAGACTTCTGGAAGTTGATGACTAATCCCAATTGGTCTAAACTCTTGGTCAATTGGTGTAGGTGCATTAATAGTGAAGGATTCAAAGCCACCAGAAGCCAATCATCGAGGTATGGAAAGATCCTCGTTCCCTGCTGCTGGAGGGATGCCACCACCACCGCCATGTATTTTGTGAAAACTCTGGGGGCAGACGACAGGCCAAAAGGAAGAACTGTATACTGATAATGGTTGTTCTGGAATTGGAATGATAGGTAACGGCCATGAGGACGGGTGGATAGGGATGTGCGTGTAAGCATCCTTCAAGTCTATGGAGCACATCCAATCCTTGGGTTGGAAGAGTGGTAGTATTGATTTTAAGGATACCATCTTGAATTTCTCATTTACTATATACTTGTTCAATTCCCGGAGGTCTAGGATTGGACGTAGACAACCGGATTTCTTGGGAATTAGGTAGTATGGAGAATAGAACCCCTTGTTGCGGGCCCACCTGGGAATGGTTTGTATGGCCTGTTGGTGAAGTAACGACGTTATTTCTGTCGCCAATTGGGGTTGCTGGAGTTTGGGACCCCCTGCTGATATATGTGGGAGTGGAAGGTTTTCCAGAAAATGAAGTGGATACCCATTTTGTATGATGTCCAGAAGGTTTTCCCATTCCGTCAAACATGCTGTCAGACGTCCTTGGTGGAGTGAGCCGTGGTGATGGCAAAGGAATTTCTAAAAAGACTGAGTGTTTAACCTGAGCTGCAGGTTGCTGGCTCTGGTTTAGATTAGATCTCGGGCGTTCCCTCCCTCTTTGAGTTTGCTGGTTTTGTAAGCGTTGTTGCGGCTGGTAAGAGGGAAGCCGATAGGAGGAGGAGTAGGGTCTGAAGGGCCTACGTGAACACGTTTGTCTATGCCCTCCAGGGAAGTAGCGTCTCTGTGTATTGTACGCTGGGGGGGGGGGGGGGCAGTTAACGACTGCACTGTGACTAATTGTTCCTTGACATTTGATACTGTCTCTTGAACGAGGTCCAAATAAATTGTCCCCTTTACACGATAAATTGGCGACCTTGGCATGGACATCCTCTCTGATCGCACTTGCTCTCAGCCATGACATGCCGCAATGGCCATTGCAGATGACCTAGTTGTGGTTTCAAAGGCCTCATACACCGTTCTGAGCAAGTGTCAAATACCTTCTTCAATATCCTGTATTGGTTTGGATGCGGTTGGATCAGGGAGCTCTGATGTAAAATAGCTGACTCTTAAATCGCCTGCACGCATTCGAATAGATATTGTACGATATACAACTGATGTTGGTGAATGCGTGCTGATAACATTGCTGATTGGAATGTTTTCCTTGCAAATTCATCTAGTGAGCGATGATCCTTTCCTGGGGGTGCAGAGGTGTGTAGTTTAGTTTTCTTAGCCCTCTGCATGGCTGATTTCACCACGATAGAAGTATGTGGAAGTTGTGGTAACGAGTAAAGTGGGGATTGTTTCATACAGTACTTTAAATCCGTCTTGTGGGACACCTGTGCCCCAGAGTATGGTGTTTCCCACGACTTCTCTAAAACTGAGTCAAGAACCTTGTGGCAGGGCAATGACGAAGGCTCTGCTGGTAAGTCGAAGATCTTTAGAAGATCTAGAGTTTCAACCCTGGGGTCAGACATTTTTTGAACGTCCACATGCAAAATGAAGCCCACCTTTTCCAGAAATTTGGGGTAGGACAATTCCTCCGGTGGTGAGTATGGCTCTGGAGGCTTGTCCGGTGCATCGAAAGGCTAACCCGTGGAGGTATCTGGAGACGAATAAGGGGAGCCTGGTTGGGCCGGAGAAGGTATTATAGGATCCAGTGGCTTGGGACTGGATGGCTGAATGACCGAAGCAGGCTCCATGGTTGGCTCCCGTGACAAAGGAATGGAATGTGGGAGGGACGATGGGAGGGGGGAATGTATTTTTATAGTGTGTTAAAAAATCCGGACAACGCTTCTGAGAGTTGAGAGAAGGATTGTTGTATGCTGGGGGGCATTGGAGGTTTTGTTACCCCTTGCCCGTGTCTTGGGGAGATCGCCGCAATCAGGATGTCTGAGCTATTGCTACGTCTTGGATGTTTTTGTGGTCGTAAGTCATGGATTATCTTACGTTTTTGGAGAATGGTTCCTGTAGAACCTGGGTCCTTTGTCTGTGTGTGGATACGGATGATAAATCTGAATATACTTGTGATTCTGGAGAAGATGATGTGGAATGAGAGTGTACCGCTATTAGTTCCTCATCGAATGTCAGACGATGAGCTGGGGTATGTTCCTCCAGTGGTGACCCCCGAAGGTCTAGAAGTCAGAGCTCGGTGTGGACGAGCTGTGTTGTCTTGTAACGTTAGGTTCAGGTAGAGAGGTTTGTATACGTTCTCTGGTAAGGGGTCGTTTGGTCTCCTGTGGTAGACTGGTCCCAGTCCCCATCACATCTGAGGCAACTTGTTTAGTTGTTGCTTTTAGAGTCTGTTGCTTTGACTTGTCAGACAGGGGTGGATGTTGGATGCGTCAAAGATGCAAGCGAATGCGATGACGCTCTGTGTGTCTTTTCGGCACCTTGTCTGGTTTTTGGCGTCAATTAGGGAGTGAGGCTTCGATGACGTACTGTGCGAAGATTGCTTCGATCCTGCGTCATGCCTCGATGCATGCGCCGGTCTCACGCTGTGTGTCGGTGGAGGTGCGTCGTGCTTAGATGGCGAAATCGGGTCAGCGCCATGTTTCCTCTTCTGCGCCATGGAAGTCTTCACCGGCGCAGGCATTGACTAATATGATTTCGACCCTGGCGTATCAGAACGTCTGTGACTCCACAGCGGCTCAATTTTCCAAGGTCTCTGCCTTGGATGTTTGGAGGATCCCCGGCTAGACCCTGATCGATCTCGATGGGGTGCAGGTGGCGTTCTGTGGAGGTCTCGACCCCTACGAGCCTTCCCTTCGTCAACTCCAGGCCTGGAGGATGGTAAATCGATAGACGAGGCCCTTAGGTTTCGACGGGCCTGGGGAGGAATGAGATTCTGATGGTGGAGCATAGGTGCCGACAGCGCGAAGCTTGAGTTCTTCGATATTTTGGGCTCTTTGCCTCTGGGCGACATGCAGCCGCAGTGCTCGCATTCGCGCTGATTATGATCTGGGCCCAGGCATCGGTAACATCGATCATGTCCATCGGTGATGGACATGATCTTTCCACAACTACAGGGCTTAAAGCCAGACGGCCTCGGGGCCAATTTTTTCGACATTGATTTTCTAATTTTAGTTACTCAGGTGAGGAGAAAGAAGCTCTGCGTGCGTTCCGCGCGCGGAAAGAAAGACTGAGGAGAGATCTCTTTCCTGCGCGGGAACTCACGCGCAGCTGCACAGAGCAAAGCTCTGTCTCTCTCTTTGTAAGCTCCACCTCCCGGACCCTGATTTACAGTTCCCATGACAGCATATCTAATTCAGCCCTGCTATCGACAGGAAAATATAGATGCACTGGAGAAGGTACAGAGAAGGGCAATGAAAATGATAAAGGTGATGGAACAGGCTCCCCTATGAGGAAAGGCTAAAGATGTTATGACAGATGATATGACAGAGATCTATAAAATTATGAAAGGACTTGAACCGGTAATTGTGAATCTGTTATTTACTCTTTCAGATAACAGAAGGACTAGGGAGCACTCCATGAAGTTAGCAAGTAGCACATTTAAAAGGAAATTGGAGAAAATTATTTTTCACTCACACAACTGAGCTCTGGAATTCATTGCCAGATGTGGTTAATACAGTTATTGTAGATGGGTTTAAAAACAGTTTGGACACGTTCCTGGAGAAGTTCATAAACTATTAATCAAGTTGACTTAGGGAATAGCCACTGCTTATTACCAGCATTAGTAACATGGGAGATATTTGATGTTTGGGTATTTACTAGGAATTTGTAAACTGGATTGACCAGTTTTGGAAACAGGATGCTGGGCGTCATGGACTCTGTCTGACCAGTATGACAACTTCTTACATTCTTATATAACCTTCCTGAGCAAAGCCTACTCATAACTACAGCACCAGTCCATGTCTACACCACCTGCTGGAGACAAATATTGAACAGCTGAAGGTAGCACAAGACCCTTATATAGGGAGAGTGAAGTTAGCTTTGAGCTTTTTTTTTTGTCTCCATCTGCAGGAAGGGGGACATAACCCACTTGTCTGGACTAATCTGGCAGGTAACTATTCCCTTGTCATCCATGTTAATAGGTGTTCTCTGAGGACAGGAGGATCAGTCCTCACACATGGGTGACATCAGAAGGAACCTGACCAAGGACTTTGATATCAAAGCTTCTAGAAGCTTTGAGCTTGTTCCACTAGGTATGTGAAGCCCTGACCACTCCCCTGCTTCCCCTACAGGACCACTCAAATCCATGATAAAGCTAAGATTTAATTTCTCCAACTCCAAGGAGAGGTGGGAGGATTTTGTGAGGACTGCCATTCTGCTGTCCTTAAAGAACAATTGTTACAGGTAATAATTTCACTTTCTCAGAGGACAAGATAGATGGCAGTCTTCACATATAGGGAGTTCCAAGCTACAGGCTGTCCCAAACAAAAAAGGCAAAATACAAACTCCAAAATGATGCCAACAGGTGACTTTTTTGTGGAGATAGGTCACCCTAATGCTCTTTTCTTTTAAGGCAGTTTGAAACCAAAATAACAGGTTTTAGAAGGAATGAATCTGGTTCTTCACCTCAGACTCCATAGGACAGACTGACCAAAACTACTGTCACACTGGGAGCCTCTGTCCAAAAAAACCCCAAAAAAAACCCAGTAGCCAGATGTGAATGTGCGGAATGTGTGTATATTGCAGCTTTGAGGATGTCCTCAATAGACGCAGATCTCAGATGAGCTACTGATGCTGCCATGACTAACACTGAATCTTGATATGCCCCTTAAGTTGTGCCTGCTTGGGTGTAACATGTGACCCAGTGTGCTATCTGTATATACCACTACTTAATCTCAAATTCTTGGTTCTTAACATGGGAGAGTTTCAGGTATTAATACGTATAAACTTCTCAATAGAACTAATAGTTGTGCAACCACTCCCACTGTCCCAATATATACACTATATGGAAGTTAGGAAAATTTGTTATTACCTGATAATTTTCATTCCTGTAGTACCACGGATCAGTCCAGACTCCTGGGTTTTGCCTCCTCTCCAGCAGATGGAGACAGAGAAATTTTGATGGACTCTGCCATAAATACCAGGATGCCACCTACAGTCCGTCAGTATTGCTCAGTCACAAAGCAGCATGGACCAAAAACCAAACTATATACAGTAACCTAACAACTGAAACTGGTATACTAACCCCCAAGTGGGAACAGAACCCGTGAGACATGGTAAACAAAGCTCTGCCGAATCAAACTAAGAACAGCTGAATAAGCGGACTTTCGACTGCCGACGCACTCCAAATGGGCGGGACTCTGGGCTGATCCGTGGTGCTACAGGAACGAAAATTATCTGGTAAGAACTAAATTTTCCTTTCCCTGTAGGTACCCGGATCAGTCAAAACTCCTGGGATGTACCAGAGTTCCCTTACCTGGGCTGGGATCCGGAGAGGCCCGCTCTCAGCACACCTGCTCCAAATCCTCCCGCGCCTGGGTCCTGGACGTCTATGCCTGGCGAACGTATGTAGCGATTTCCAGGTAGCCACCTGGCAAATCTCCTGTGCGAAATATGCTGACATTCCGCCCACGAGGTAGCTTGAGCCCGAGTAGAATGGGCCCGAAGCCCTTGAGGCAGGGACTTGCCCTTCAGCAAGTTAGCTGAATTGATAGCCTTCTTCAACCAGCGGGCGATAGTGGCCTTTGATTCTAAATTGCCTCATTTAGGATCACTCCAGAGCACAGATGATCAGACACCCGAAAATCATTGGTAAGTTCAAGATAACGCAGCAACGCCCTATGGACATCCAGTTTCTGTAAGTCCCGAGCGAGAGGATCAGAATGGTCCAAATCAGAAAAGGAAGGAAGCTCCACCGATTGATTCAAATGACAAGAGGAGACTACCTTCGGGAGGAAGGAACGAACCGTTCGCAAGGATATCCCCAAATATGAAATTCTAAGGAATGGTTCTCTGCACGACAAAGCCTGGAGTTCAGAAACACGCCGAGCAGTGGAGATTGCTACCAAGAACATTACTTCCAAGGTGAGATCCTTCAAAGTTGCTCCCTTTAACGGTTCGAATGGCGCAGCACACAAGGGCGAAAGCATCAAATTGAGATTCCAAGATGGACAAGGATGGGACACCAGAGGTCGTAGATGCTTTGCCCCACGAAGAAACCGAGCGACATCCAGATGTGTTGCCAAGGAGAAACCCTGAACGGCACCGCATAAACAATCAAGCGCTGCGACTTGAACCCAAAAGAAACTACATGACAGTCCCTTCGCCAAACCAGCTTGAAGAAAGCCCAAAATCTGTGACACGGACGCTCGAGTGAGCAGAATCCCCCTGTCTACGCACCAAGCCTCGAACACTTTCCAGACGCGAACATAAGACAGGAACGTGGAGGTCTTACGCGATCACAAGAGCGTAGAAACCACTGCATCTGAATACCCCTTGTCCTTTAACCGCTGCCTCTCAAAAGCCATGCCGCTAGACAAAAGCGATCGACCTGGTCAAAACATTCAGGTCCCTAATGAAGCAGGTTTGGGAGATCCAGGAAGCGTAACGGACCTTGCACCGCGAGATTGACCAGGTCTGCAAACCACCCGGGAGCCATGAGCATCACTGAGGACAGATTTATTTATTAATTTATTTAAGAGCTTTTATATACCGACATTAGTAGGTACATCATATCGGTTTACATCAAAACAATAGGTTGAAAGTACAATTAACAGGAAGAGGGGAAAAGGGACAACAAAACTGACAAAGTGCAACAACGGTGCTACAGATGGAGGCGCTCTATTGGTGAGCCAGAAAAGGAGAGCTGAAAGGGTAACATAACATAATTAACAAAATAACATAATTAGCATTATTGTGATAGCTGGAACGGCATGGGGTTAAGCTCTATTCTCCTGATCACCTTGCCGATAAGGGGCCAAGGAAGGAACACAAAGCATCACATTTGTTGGCAAGGGAAGCGCTAGAGCATCTACCCCTTCTGCCCCCGTTTCTCTGCGGCGAGCAAAGACGCGTGGGGCTTTGGAATTCCAGAATGTTGCCATCAGATCCATGCAGGGCGTGCCCCACCAGTCGCAAATGAGTTGAAATGCTCCCTTGGCAAGCTCCCACTCTCCGGGATCGAGACGATGGCAACTGAGAAAATTTGCTTTAACGTTGTCGACCCCCGCTATGTGAGACGCCACAAGACTGACCAGGTATTGCTCCGCCCAGCTGATCAGTAGACGAGCCTCCAATGCCACCGGCCGACTCCTGGTTCCGCCCTGGCAGTTGATGTAGGCTACCATGGTTGCATTGTTGGAAAGAACCCGGACCAATTTCCCCCTGAGAAGCGGGAGAAAGGCCTGCAAAGCCAGGCGCATTGCCCTGGTCTCCAGGCGGTTGATGGACCATTGAGATTCCTCCCGAGACCACTGCCCCTGTACCGATTGTCGCTGACAAACCGCTCCCCAGCCGGCGAGACTGGCATCCGTAGTCACGATCGTCCAATCCGGAACAACCAGGAGGACCCCCCCCCCGGTTCAAACTGTCGGAATGGAGCCACCAGTAGTCCAAACTGATCCATGCCGTGTGTGGTAAAGGTAACGGCAGATGAAATTATTCGGAGACCGGACTCAAACAAGAAAGCAAGGCTGATTGCAGCGGTCGCATGTGGGCGAAGGCCCAAGGGACAAGCCCCCGGGTCGAGGCCATAGACCCCATAACTTGCAAGTAATCCCAGACTGTCAGCGGATGTTTGGACAGGAAAGCTCTCACCTGGCCTTGCAATTTGGTAATGCGTTCCACCATGAGAAAAACTCTGCATATCTGGGTATCAAACAAAGCTCCCAAAAACTCCAGGGACTGGGAGGGAATAAGATGACTCTTGGACAGGTTGACCACCCATCCAAGGGCACCCAGCAGTTGAAGTACCTTGTCTGTCTATCGCCTCCTGGCAAAGGACGTCCGACTTCGCCCGTTTTAGCCAATCGTCCAAATAGGGATGTACCAAATATCCTTCTCTGCATAATTGAGCCTCTACCATGATTTTGGTGAACGTTCTGGGAGCAGTGGCCAGGCCGAAAGGCAGAGCCCAAAATTGGTAATGTCGTCCTAGAATGGAGAAGTGCAGAAACTTCTGGTGAGCGGCCCTGATCCCGCTGCGTAGATACGCCTCAGTCAGATCCAGGGATGCCGGAAATTCCCCCGCCGCACGGAAGCAATCACAGACCGTAATGTCTCCATGCGGAACCGGGGAATCTGAAGACATCTGTTGACCTGTTTTAAATCTAGGATGGGCCGGAAGGTTCCCTCCTTCTTTGGAACCACAAAATAAATGGAGTACCGGCCTTGCCGAAGTTCCGGAGGGACCTGCGTGATTGCGCCGAGATCTAGAAGGCGCCGGAGAGTCTCCTTGACTGCCCGGCGCTTGGCGAGGAATTGATGACGAGGCCACCATGCAAAATCTAAAGCGTAGCCGTGTCTTATCACTGTTAGAATCCACTGATCCGTCGTGAGCTTGGCCCACTCCTCGTAGAATAGAGACAGTCTGCCTCCCACCACCAGTACCGAAGAGCGGACCGGCCGACCATCATTGCGAGGGCTTGCTCCCTGGAGCGGCCGGGGTGTTATCGGGCCTATCAAAACGCCATCCTCGAAAGGACTGAGACCAAGACTGCCGACTGTTGGAGGTTTGGCGAAAGGAGGACACCGGTGGCTGGAATGTCCAAGGCTTTCGGCCCCCATAAAACCGGGATCTGGAGCCAAAAGAACCTCTAGACTTCAGTCTGTCCTCAGGCAAGCGGTGTACTTTATTCTCACAGAGGGACTGTATCAGATCCTCCAGCTCTTTACCAAAGAGCAGTTTGCCCTTAAAGGGTAGCGATCCTAGCTGAGACTTGAAAGAGACATCCGCTGCCCAGTTTCGCAACCATAACAGGCGGCGTGCTGAAACCATGGACCTGGCTAAGTGTGGAGCAAGTCATGAAAGGCATCGGCACTATAGGCAATGACTGCCTCCAGATGCCCCGCCTGGAGGGCTTCCTCCTCAGATAGTGCCTCATTGGCTAGCAACCCAGCGAAGGCCTGCCCGCAAGGCAAAGTTGCTACACGTAGCTGCAAGGACCCCAAGGGCTGAGACCTCGAAAATTTTCTTGAGCTGGATCTCCAGTTTCCGATCCTGTAATTCCTTAAGGGCAGTTGTCCCGGTAACCGGAATGGTAGTCCTTTTCGTGACAGCCAAAACCGCCGAATCCACTTTGGGAAGTCGGAGGATCTCCAAGGCCTCCTCCGGTAGGAGATTAGGGATGTGCAGAGCAAAATTTTATGTTCATATTTTTTATGTCCGAAAGGGGGTCCCACTTGCGGCCAATATGGACATAAAAAAAATCCAATGAGTTGGGTATATGTACATATGTGCAAAAAAAAAATTTAAACCCCCTCACCCTCCTTAATCCCCCCCCCCAGACTTACCACAACTCCCTGGTGATCGAGCGAGGAGTGAGGACGTCATTTCTGCAATCCTTGGCGAGAAGCATGTGACGTCGGTGGCACGTCGAGTGACGCGACGTCACGTGATTCCCGGCTCGTTCGCGCCGGACGGCTCGTTCGGCCCAAAAAGAACTTTTGGCCAGCTTGGGGGGGGCCTCCTGCCCCCCCCAAGCTGGCCAAAAGTTCTTTTTGGGCCGAACGAGCCGTCCGGCGCGAACGAGCCGGGAATCACGTGGCGCCGCGTCACTCAGACGCGACGTCACGTGATTCCCGGCAAGTTCGCGCCGGACGGCTCGTTCGGCCCAAAAAGAACTTTTGGCCAGCTTGGGGGGGCCTCCTGACCCCCTCAAGCTGGCCAAAAGTTCTTTTTGGGCCGAACGAGCCGTCCGGCGCGAACGAGCCGGGAATCACGTGACGCCGGCGTCACTCGACGTGCCGCCGACGTCACATGCTTCTCGCCAAGGATTGCAGAAATGGCGTCCTCACTCCTCGCTCCATCACCAGGGAGTTGTGGTAAGTCGGGGGGGGGGGGGATTAAGGAGGGTGAGGGGGTTTATATTTTTATTTTGGCTCAACAATCGCGATTTCCCACATATCGAACATATCTATGTTCGATATGTGGGAAATCCGATCGTTTATGTCGAATCAATTTTTTAAGTAAAAAAAAAATATGAGTTGCGTTTTACTAATGCGGTCAATCCGAATGCACACCCCTATAGGAGATATAACTTATCCATAGCCTTGGCCACCTTCAGCCCTAAATACGGGGTACCCCACTCCCGAAAGAGCAGGTCCAAGGCTGAAAAATGAAAAGGAAAGGAGGAAGGTGGCCCCCGCAAGCCCAATACAACCGGGTCCATAGCCCCCAGCCTAGATTCTTACTTGGGGGGTCTCAATATCCAGCTCTCGTGGGATAACAGGGATGAGAGGTCCTAACTCATCCAGACGAAAAAGCCTGACTTTAGGATAATTGCCGTCCATCCCATGAGCCTCCCGGCATGGGGTCTGTCTCCCCTTCAACCCCCCTCGGAGGCTGGGAAGGTAATTGTGGATCGTCTGGATCCTCAGATTCTGACGACGTAGCCGAGACCTCCTGAGGTGCCTCAAACCTGAGGGGGCCTCTGCACTTGTGGGTGACCCGAGTCCTCCCCGTGCTTCATCTTCTTCTGTGGCCTGGCCATAGGGTCCGAAAGCCCCTAGGGAGCTCTGCCCCTCTTTTTGCCTTGAAAGCTTTGTGCATCAAAAGCACAAATTCAGAATTAAATGAGGAGTCTGAGGAAGAATCCTCTGTATCCCTTTATCCCTTGTCGGGACTTCCCCTAAAACATGTGGACCAGCCCCCCCGAACTGTCCCCCTCAGGGGCTACCTGTTGTGGGGGTAAGCGCGGAGGGAGATTCTCCTCTCCCACTGCTGCATTCGCTGCCACGCTCGCTATCGCGAGCGAATTCAAGATGGCGCCCGCTCCTGCGCTCAGCAGGAACGGACTGAAATTCGGGGCTGGCAGGGTCCCAAATGTGCCGGAGACAATCTGGACCCCGCATGACAACCCTGGGTAGGGTCGCGGAGGCTCCCTCTCCGCCTGAGAGGCACGAGGTACACACAGCATGACACACACAGCTCCCCTAGGCATGACACACACAGCTCCCCTAGGCATGACACACACAGCTCCCCTAGGCATGGCTCCTCACACCCCGACTTCCCCACAGAAACGGCGCAGCGAAAACGGCATGAGGAGAGCCCGAAGAGAGCGACGGTAAAGGAGAGCCAGAAACAAAGAACATTTTTTTTTTTTTTAACTTGCCACCGAGCCTCTGGGTCCAGATCTTACAGGGGGGAGTGAGCCAGGCTCCCCGGTATCACCCCCCAGTACCAAGAGTAGCTGGAACTAGGGTTCTGAACCCTAAACATCAGCAGCCTCAAAAACCAGAGAGGATGGTCCCCCTCAGGACCTAGTGACCCTCTGGAAGGCGAAAGACTGTCTCCTGCAGCTAACCTTTAATATTTCTTTTTTTTTTTTTAACTCTGAAAAAGAAAATGAAAAATCTGACTATGCTAGCCTAATCCTATTCCAAAACACTAAAATTCCCTTCACAGACTGTAGGTTTTGCATCCGCCATCTGCTGGAGACAGAGTAATACTGACGGACTGTAGGTGGCATCCTGGTATTTATGGCAGAGTCCATCAAAATTTCTCTGTCTCTATTTGCTGAAGGGGAGGCAAAACCCATGAGCTTGGACTGATCTGGCTACGGACAGGGAAAGACTGCTCATCTTCACGTAGTGAAATTCATCAGTAGCACAATTGACTTCAATAATTTTATATATGCACACATTTAAAACCTTTTTCAAGTAAGAAATAAAATCAGAGAAAAACTAGGAGAAATGTCCTAAATTGTTTAACTCTATAAAGCTTTCCTATTCTCCAGTAAGTGGTCCATTTGTAAAAAGCCAAGATAACATGGACCAGAATAGTCCCATCACTTTGAGGCAATTTTGCTCAAGACGTCTACAGGGAAATCTCTTTATAATGCCAAAAGGACTAATTCTATCCTCTATCCTAGGTGGTTTGAAAGCTACTGGTGAAGAACCTTACAGCACATGCAAAAAAAGTGATGAAAACAATCCACCCTTCCCGGGCATACCAGGGGGTCCCCTGGCCTAAAAGGTAAACAGGGTCCCACAAAAATAGGAGTGACTTTGAATAATTAGTACAAGTAAGTAATATTGATCAAAGCAATGAATATTTAGTAACCTCATGAATGGAACACACAGCAGCAGTATTAACAAATGCAATTCCAAAATACAGGTGCAGAGAGGAAGCAGAGTGGAGAAAGTATGGAGTGAGACTAGAATAAAGGATATGGTGATCGGGAATGGAGCAAGCTCAACAAAAAAAAAAAAAAATAAAATAAAAGGACAGGAGCACACTAACACGAAGAGCAGGTTTATCTGAAGATCAAATGCCAGCCAGCTAGCAATTTGTAATATGTGCAACAGCAGAAATTTGGTACATTAAAAAGAAAAAATATATACTGTATATGCTGCAATTGTTTTACCTCTTTACTTTGTTCCTTTTTCTTTGAAGCTTGCCTTTTTTGATCCTTATCTTCCTCAGTGCTAGAATCATCATTCTGTTTGCTTTTTTCAGATTTTTTTGCTTTCTTTGAGCTACTTTTGCCACCTTGACTAAGCTTTTTCTGTTTTGGCAAAGTCTTTAAACAAACAAAAGCAAAGCATTTTCTTTAATAATTAGAAACATATTATTCTTGTACAATCAGTAAATACCAAAAGGCAAAGTTCCACCCCCCTCCCATCAAAACCTATTCTTCACCTATTTCAAAGACTACCTTCCCCACTTCTCACCAAGGTTTTATCACAGTTTTATTTGCACTGGCTGTTCATTCCCATTCACTGGGAATCTCACTCAAATCTCAAACATCTTCTCCTTATGCCACCAATGCAGCATTATCCTGTACCGTTTACTAACTACATCCCATCTTGTGTGTCACTTTTTCCATCTATAAACTGTGAGAAACTTAGAGGATGGAAATCAGTTCTCAAACAGCAGAGTTGCATACAGTATCTAAGACAGCAAGACAAACTAGACATAAAGCAATGGGCCTAGTACAGAATAATTTAAAAAATAATGATAAAAGGTAGAAGAGAATTCTTTAAAAAATCTGAGGCCAACATTCAGTAGGCCATTTAGAGGACAAGTTATCCAGCTACACAAGGCTAGATAACTTTAGACCTCAGAGGCACGTCTAAAATTATCTGGCTGACCGAACCAGATATATCTGAAATTTGGCTAGGTTACCCAGCTATATCAGTCCCTCCCTGGAACGCCCCCGAAAAGCTCTTTTTATCCAGCTAAATTATAACTGGATAACTATTTATCTGGCTATAATTTAGACTAATAAATGACTGAATATGCCAGTTTTGCCATTTAGATGGATAAAGGAAAATTGGTTCTTACCTGTTAATTTTCGTTCCTGTAGTACCACAGATCAAGGACTGATGAAGCAAGAGGGTAGGCTATCTAAAAAAGCCGTTTGAGCAACAAAATGGATTAGACATTTTTTTTTGGCGTCTAATCCATTTTGTTGCTCGTACCACAGATCAAGTCCAGACTCCTGGGTTTTGCCTCCCCTCCAGCAGATGGAGACAAAGTTTTACTGCCACATAAAACACATAAGAACATAAGAAATTGCCATACTGGGTCAGACCAAGTGTCCATCAAGCATCCTGTTTCCAACAGAGGCCAAACCAGGCATAAGAACCTGGCAAGTACCCAAACACTAAGTATATCCAATGCTACTGATGCTTTCTAGGTCAACTTGATTAGTAGCAGGTAATGGACTTCTCCTCCAAGAACTTATCCAAACCTTTTTTAAACTCAGCTACACTATAACTGCACTAACCACATATCCTGGCAACAAATTCCAGAGTTTAATTGTGCGTTGAGTGAAAAAGAATTTTCTCCAATTAGTTTTAAATGTGCTACATGCTAACTTCATGGAGTGCCCCCAGTCCTTCTATTATCCAAAAGAGTAAATAACCGATTCACATTTACCAGTTCTAGACCTCTCATGATTTTAAATATCTCTATCATATCCTCCCTCAGACATCTCTTCGCCAAGCTGAACAGCGCTAACCTCTTTAGTCTTTCCTCATAGGGGAGCTATTCCAACCCCTTTATCATTTTGGTGGCCCTTCTCTGTACCTTCTCCATTGCACTATATCTTTTTTGAGATACGGCGACCAGAATTAAACACAGTATTCAAGGTGCGGTCTCACTACGGAGCGATACAGAGGCATTATGACATTTTCCGTTTTATTCACCATTCCCTTCCCATTAATTCCTAACATTGGTTGCTTTTTTTTTTTTTTTGACTGCCATAGCACACTGAGCCAATGATTTCAATGTATTATCCACTATGACACTTAGATCTCTTTCTTTGGTGGTAGCTCCTAATATGGAACTTATCTTGTAACTAAGGGGCAGCCAGAAGTCCCTCAGTATTGATCTGTACTCAAGCCAAAATCCAAACAAATACCAACACCATAACTAGCATATATCCCCTGAATGAGCAATGGAAACTGGAAACCTGGAACAGATATCCACGCCCACATAAAACCATGTGTAGGACTAACCAAACCTGTGCCATTCTTCAGAGTAATCACAAACAGATTGAGTGGACTCTCCAAATCTCCCTTTAGGCCAGTGGGAAAGACTCTGGACTGACCTGTGGTACTACAGGAACAAAAATTAGCAGGTAAGAATCAGATTTTCCTTTCCCTGTACATACCCAGATCAGTCCAAACTCCTGGGATGTATCAAAGCTTCCCTAAATGGGATGGGACTGCGAGAGTCCCGCTTAAAGTACACTTTCACCAAAATCCAGGGCCTCTGGGACCTGGACATCCAAACAGTAGTGCCTGGCAAAAGTGTGCAATGATTTCCCAGTAGCTGCCCTAGAGATCTCTTGTGGCAAAACTTGCTGACACTTGGCCCAGAAGGCTGCCTGAGAACAGGTAGAATGAGCCCTTAGCCCCTCCGGGACAGGGCAACCCTGACAGGTATACGCAGAGCTAACAGCCTCTTTCAACCACTGCACAATTGTGGCTCTTGATGTCTTAAAACCCTTTTTTGCATCACTCCATAGCACAAAAAGATGATCTGACATGCAGAAGCTGTTCGTGACCTTCAGGGTCTTCAACAATGCGCGTTTTACATCCAAACCTCGCAACTCTTTGGCCTGAGGCACCGTAGGATCCAAACTTGGGAAGGACAGGAGCTCCACTGACTGATTTAAGTGAAATGACAACACCTTCGGCAGAAAGGAAGGAATAGTCTTCAAGGAGACTCCCGAATCTGAAAATCTCAAAAAAGGCTCCCTCATGACTAGGCCTGAAGCTCCAAGATCAGACGAGCCGAACAAATTGCCACCAAGAAAACTACCTTCAAATTGAGATCTTTCATAGTAGCTCATTTCAGAGGTTCGAATGGAGCCACACACAAGCTCTTATGGACTACATTAAGGCTCCAGGAAGGGCAAGGCTTCAGACCCGGAGGACACAAATACTTTGCTCCCTGGAGAAAATGCACCACATCTGGATGTGCGGCTAAAGTTGCCCCTCAAACCTTACCTCGAAGACAGCCCAAAGCTGCCACCTAAACCCTGGGGGAATTAAAAGATAAACCCTTTTGTAGGAAGGCCTGAATGTGTGCCACTGAGGCTTGCATAGGATCCATCCCTTGCTCTGAACACCAGGCCTCAAAAACTCTCCATACCCTCAATATGCAAAGGAGGTGGAAATCTTCTTAGACTGCAAGAGAGTAGCGATGACCCTTTCCGAATAACCCTTATTCCTCAATCACTCCCTCTCAAAAGCAAAGCCACTAGACAAAAGCATGCCGCCTGATCTGAAAATATGGGGCCTTGACAGAAGATTCAGTAGATGAGCTAGCTGCAATGGTTCCATCCACTGCTAGGTTGACCAAGTCTGCAAACCACAGGCGCTGTGGCCACTCTGGCGCGATAAGGATCACGTCGCCTGGATGGACCTCTATGCTTCGCAAGACCTTACCCACCAGCAGCCAAGGCGGAAGCAGATATAAAAGGACGTCCATCGGCCAAGGCAGGACTAATGCATCTACTCCTCCTGCTCCTCGTTCCCTCCAACTGAAGAACCGCAGGGCCTTGGCATTGCGGAAGTCACCATTAGATCCATGCACGGCATGTCCCATCTACGACAGATGAGGCACATCACTGCCTCTGATAGCTCCCATTCTCCAGGGTCCAGCTGTTGTCAGCTCAGGAAATCCACTTGCACATTGTCCGTGCCCACTAACAGCACTAGATGTTGCTCTGCCCAGCTGATTAGATCCTGGGTTTCCTGAGCCACTGCCCAACTCTTGGTGCCACCCTGTGTCTGTTGATGTAAGTCACAGTTATCGCATTGTCCAACAAAACTCTCACCGGCTTCCCCCGCACCAGGGGCAGAAATGCCTGTAGAGCCAAGAGTACGGCTCTCGTCTCTAAGCTATTGATGGACCAGAAGGCTTCTTCCGCCGACCACTGCCCCTGAATGGACTGGTTCTGACAAACTGCTCCTGATCCAGAGAGATTGACATTGGTGGTGATGATCGTCCAGACCAGGATATCTAGTTCCACACCTCGTCTCAACTTGTCCAGGAGAAGCCACCTTGAGAGACTGGACCTGGCAAACTCCGTAAGTGGAAGTGGAAGCTGAAACTGCTCCAACAGGTCCCAGAGGAACAGTAAAGCCAACTGTAGAGGTCTTATATGAGCAAATGCCCATGGAACCAACTCCAAGGTGGAAGCCACAGACCCGAGAACTTGTGAGTCATCCCACACTTTGGGTACCTGCTTCCTCAACAATCCGCGAACTGGAGTTTGCAATTTGGAAATTTGCTCTTTGGTGGGGAATACCTTTCCCCACCTTGGTATCGAAATGCGCCCCCAGGAATTCCAAAATCTGGGAAGGGAAAAGAGGACTCTTGGACAGATTGACTATCCAGCCCAATGACCGCAGATGCTGGAGGACCAAGTCCACTGCCTCCCGGCAAAGGATTTCTGACTTCGCTTGAATCATCCAGTCTTCCAGATAGGGGTGAACCAAGACCCCATCCCTCTGGAGGGCTGCAGCCACCATGATCACCAACTTGAAGGGCCTGGGCACCGTTGCCAGATCGAAGGGCAGGGTGCAAAACTGAAAGTGTTCCCCCAGAACCATGAATCTAATATCTTTGATGATCGGGCCAGATTCCTGTGTGTAGGTACACTTCAGTGAAATCCAGAGAAGCCAGGCACTCCCCCCTTGTGCACTGAATGAGTGCAGTCTCCATTCAAAACCAAGGAACCTTTACAGCCATGTTCACCTTCTTTAAATCGAGGATTGGGTGGAACGTGCCCTGCTTCTTGGAAACTATGAAATAAATGGAATAGTGGCCTGTCCCCTGTTCCTCCAGGGGGACAGGAACAAAGGCTCCCAGTATGCAAACATGACAAAAGGTTTCCCCGCACTGCCAATTTCTTTTCCTCGTAAGTACATGGGGAGACCAAGAAAAAAATCTCTTCGTGGCCAAGCAAATTCTAAAATGTAACCTTGTTTTATCACACTTAAGACCCACTGGTCTGATGTGATTCTGGCCCACTCCTCGTAGAACAGAACCAACCGGTCCTCTATCACTGGCATCGAGGAGTGGACCTGGCTCCACCATCACCCGGGGAGGAGCCATCTCTTCCCAGCCTTCGCCCTTGAAAGGACTGCTTCCAGGATTGTCTTCTTCCCGAGGACTGTCTCTGGGTACCTACTTATGCTCTGATAGCCTGAAACTGCCTATTCCCTCTGCAGCAGGAACGAGGAGGAAAGAGCCCTTTCCCTTTCAGCTTATCTTCAGGCAATTTATGAACCTTGTTCTCCCCGAAAAGCTTGATCATCTGCTCCAAGACCTGACCAAGGAGCAGATTCCCCTTGAAAGGCAAAGCTCCCAACTGAGACTTAGAAGAGACATTGGCCGACCAATTCCTCAACCAGAGGAGTCTCTGGGCCAAAACTGCCAACATCATTACCCTGGAGGAGGTCCTAACAAGATCATATAATGCATCAGCACAATAGGCCACCACAGCTTCCAGGCGCTCCGCCTGCTGCGTCTCAGAATCAGACAAGTACCTGTCTGCTTGCAACTGCTGAACCCAGCGCAAACCCGCTCTCAACATGAAACTGCTACACACGGCCACTTGATTGCCAAGGACAAGCACCTCAAAACTCTTCTTGAGGAGCACTTCCACTTCCTATCCTGAAGGTCTTTCAGGGCTGTAGAACTGCAACTGGAATAGTCTTCTTAGTAACCACCAAAAACGATGCATTCATTTCTGGGACCTGCAGGAGCTCAAGCGTATCCTCCGGCAAAGGATACAACTTATCCATGGCTCTGCTAACATTCAGGCCTGTCTCGGGGGTAATCCCACTCCCTAAACACCAACGCACTGACCAACTGGTGAAGTACAAAAGACCTTGTTGGACCCTGGAGGACAGACATGACTGGGTCCACTTCTTCCATCCCAGATTCTTCTTGTGGGATCTTTATACCCAGTTCTTCCAGAACAACGGGTATCAGAAGTTCCACCTTATCCTTGTGGAACAACTGTACCACCTTGGGATCATCTCCTTCCACAGCCAGGCTCTTGGTCGGCACCTGATCCGAATCCTGATCCACCAAACCCGGATCCGACCCCGGTGGGTCCTGTGCCCGCGAATCCTCTACTTCTGAAGCCTTGGAGGAGTTCTCTGCGGCAGTAGTCACTGCTGAGGCCCCTGGGACCCACTGGACCCTCGTAAGCTCCCACAGCCCGGGAGGGCCAGGCCCTCTCCGCCCGCCTTGGGCACACCGAAGCACCCTGTGCAGCTCTAGGCTGACCCATGGTTTTCCTGGCCTTATAAGCTTTATGCAATAGGAGAACAAAATCAGATAAAAAGGTAGAAGAGGCATCTGAATCCTCCAGAGAATCCTCCTTGGCTCCTGCGTGATGCCCCCCAGTATCTTGACCTCCCCCCCCCCTCTGGAGGTCCTAACCGCTGGGGATAAAGGAGGGAAATCCCCCTCCGCGGCTCGCAAGGCAGCCACAAATGTGGACAAGCTGGCCGCCGTTCCCGCACTTAACGGGAAGGGGTCGTCCACAGGCTACCTCACTAGAGAGCCTCACGGCGCCTGGCCGAAGTTGCTGACACCATCCCCGAAGTGCCCTCTTCCCTGGAGAGAACCGGGAGCATCAACCACCGCATGAGAGACGTGTGTATGTCTCAAACGGAGCAGCACAACCTGCGCAGTAAGAAAATGTGGTGCTGAGCCATGACAACCTAAGAGCTGCCGGAGGAAAGGGAAAATAGAATCAGAGCCACCCAATCACCTGTAAGGAAGAATCAGGGTAAAGCTTGCCGTCCCAAGGCAAACAAACTATTTTTTTTAAACAAAACTTTAATCAGGCTATTTAAGAAATCAATACTTCTCTTGAAAGAAGATTGGCAGCAGGCTCTCTCCATCCTTCAGGGTGAGGGAACTTGGACCCCCAGTTTTCTACCCTGTCCGGCGATGAAGGACCAAGCAATAAAGGGTCCCCAATTCCCTGCTTCTCTGTCTCACGGTCCGGGAGGGGGTATGGTCCCACCAGGACCTAACAACCACCTGGGAGGCAAGCTTATTATCCTTTAATATATACATATTTTTTTTTAAACCTCAGACTGCAGGTCTGCATCTCCACCATCTGCTGGAGACAGAGAAATACTGAGGGACTGCAGGTGGCACCTCGTGTTATGTGGCAATGTCAGTAAAACTTTCTTGGTCTCCAACTGCTGGAGAGGAGACAAAACCCAGGAGCCTGGACTGATCTGGGTACCTACAGGGAATAAGTTATTCGTCTAAATGGCTTTTGAATGTTGACCTCTATATTTATAGAAACAAAAAGGTATAGAAGAGCTAATTTGGGCTACATTTATGATCAAAGTACCAATAAAGCAAAATTGCTTACCTTATAATAGGTGTTATCCCAGGACAGCAGGATGTAGTCCTCACATATGGGTGACATCAGTAATGGAGCCCTATACGGAAAAACTTCTGTCAAAGTTTCTAGAAACTTTTGACTGGCACTGTGTGCCCACTGAGCATGCTCAGCATGTCATGATAGTCTTGGCCACAGGGGTCTCCCTTCAGTCTCGTTTGTAGCAATGAGCGTTAGCCAAAAATAAAACAAAACGTATCGGACCCAACTCCGCGGTGTTTCGTGAGGACTACATCCTGCTGTCCTGGGATAACACCTATTACAAGGTAAGCAATTTTGCTTTATCCCAGGACAAGCAGGATGCTAGGCCTCACATATGGGTGATTAGCAAGCTACAGGCTGAGTCATCTTTGTATTGGACCAACAGTGTACAACTTGTGCAACAGGCACAACAACTGGCGTACTGTTGGGAAAAATGAGGCAGCCTGAAATCACGAAAGGTTGGATGTGGTAGAAGTTGGATTATGCTGGAAGCAAGTTCTTTAAGACAGATTGTCCATAGGCTGAATCTGGTCTTCCTTCCTTGTCGAGACAGTAGTGGGCCGCAAAGGTGTGAAGAGAACTCCATGTTGCGGCTTTACAAATGTCAGCTATCGGTACTGAACGATAGTGTGCTACTGAGGTTGACATTGCCCTTACTGAATGAGCCTTTACTCTACCTTGGAGAGGAAGGCCTGCTTTTTCATAGCAAAACTGTATGCAATCTGCTATCCAATTGGATAAAGTTTGTTTACCCACTGCTTTACCTGGTTTGTTTGGATCGTAAGATACAAAGAGTTGAGTGGATTTCCTGTGGACTGCAGTGCAGTTTATATAAAATGCTAGTGCACACTTAAGAGTCCAAGGTATGTAAGGCTGTTTCTCCTGGATGGGAATGAGGCCTTGGAAAGAATGTGGGTAAAACTATGGATTGGTTTAAGTGGAATTCCGTAATTACCTTAGGAAGGAATTTTGGATGTGTATGGAGAACCACTCTTATGTAGGAATTTCGTGTAGGGTGAGTACGTGACAAGTGCTTGCAACTCACTAACCCTTCTAGCCGATGTAATGCTATGAGAAAGATAGTTTCCATGTGTGAAATTTGAGATCACAAGAATCTATGGGTTCAAAAGGAGAACGCATGAGTCTTGTTAAAACCAGGTTTAGGTCCCATTCTGTGACTGGTGGCCGAATTGGTGGTTTTATATGCGTTAAACCTCTCAAAAATCTGCTGATGAGAGGTTGCGTGGAAATTGGTGCATCTCCCATCTTATTATGGTAAGCTGAGATTGCACTTAAGTGGACTCTTACGGATGAAGTCTGTAGGCCAGAGTCTGAAAGATGGTATAAGTATTCTAGTAGAGAAGTTATGGAGCAGGAGAAAGGATCAATTCTTTTTTGCCTGCACCAGAAGGTAAACCTTTTCCATTTGGAAGAATAGTTCTTAAGTGTTGAAGGTTTACGTGAAGCTAAAAGCACTTGAGATACATTGGTGGAAAGATTGAGTGGTTGTAAAATCAAGCTTTCAACATCCATGCCGTCAGGGATAGGGATTGACGGTTGGGGTGGCGCAACCGACCCTGATCCTGAGTTATGAGAGTGGGAGCTACTCCCAGGCGAATGGGATCCCTGATCGAGAGGTCTAGAAAAGTGTGGGAAACCATACTTGTCAAGGCCAATATGGGGCTATGAGGATCATGGACCCCTTGTCCTGTTGTAGCTTCACTAGAGTTTTGGTTATGAGCGGTATCGGAGGATACGCGTATAGGAGGGCCTGAGTTCCAAGGGCGAGCGAAGGCGTCCTTGGCTGGTTGGTTTCTCTGTTTGTGTAGAGTGCAGAATTTGTCCACTTTGTGATTCAGGTGTGACACAAAGAGGTCTATTGTTGGTTGTCCCCAACGTTGAAATATCCTGGTCGCTACTGAGGGATCCAGGGACCATTTGTGTGGTTGGAATTGACGGCTGAGTCGATCCGCTATCACATTTTGCATGCCTGCCAGATAAGTGGCCCGGAGAAACATTGAGTGTGTTAAGGCCCAGTCCCAAATCTGTGCCGCTTCCTGACATAGGAGATACGAGCCTGTACCTCCCTGTTTGTTGATGTACCACATGGCAACTGTGTTGTCTGTTTGTATGAGGACAGTCTTGTGTGAAAGGCAGTCTTTGAACGCATGTAGCGCATAACATATAGCTCGAAGCTCTAGGAAGTTTATCTGAAAAGTTTCTTTGAGTTTTGTCCAAGTACCTTGAGTCTGCAGATGGCCAATGTGTGCTCCCCAGCCTGAGGTGGATGCATCTGTAGTCAATGTTACTTGCACAATTGGTTGTTGAAAAGGTAGGCCCTTGAGCAAGTTGTCCATATTTGTCCACCAGAGGAGCAAGGAGTGTAGTTCTTGAGTTACTCGGATAGCAAAAGACATTGGCTGAATGGCTTGTATCCATTGACTTTTGAGCGTCCATTGAGTGAGTCTCATAGCTAATTTGGCCATAGGAGTGACGTGGACTGTGGAGGCCATGTGACCCAAGAGGGTGAGACATTGATGCGCTGTTATTTGTGTGCATGCTCGAAGAGAGCCGGTTAACGAGGCTAGTGTCTGTGCACAGTCCCTTGGTAGGAAGGCTTTTGCTGTTATGGTGTTTAACTCTGCTCCGATGAACTGTAACCTGTGAGAAGGTGTGAGGTGGGATTTTTGGTAGTTGATGAGGAATCCCAAGGAATGGAGAAGATTTATTGTGAGCTGGAGAGAATTGAGAGCTCCTTGCTGTGTGACTCCTGATGAGCCAATCGTCTAGATAGGGAAACACGTGCACACCTTGCTTGTGTAGATGAGCCGCTGCCACTGCTAGACACTTTGTGAATACGCGAGGTGCTGAGGCAAGGCCGAATGGAAGTACCCTGTATTTGTAATGTTGAGTACCCACGAGGAATCGTAGATACTTGCGAGGAGGCAGGAATATGGGAATATGAGCGTAAGCATCTTGAAGATCCAGAGAACAGAGCCAATCCCCCTTTTGAAGCAGTGGTAGCATGGTGCCTAGAGAAACCATCCTGAATTTTTCTCTTCTCAGGAATTTGTTGAGATTTCTGAGGTCTAGGATTGGACGTAGGCCTCTGTTTTGTTTTTTTTTGGAATGAGGAAATAGCGGGAGTAGAATCCTCTGCCCTGCTGAGGTCGGGGAACTGGTTCCACGGCCCTGGCTCTCAGAAGGGTGGATATTCTGTTTGTAGAATTGTGGATTGGTCTTTTATTGTCCAAAACGAAGTGGGAGGAGTGTCGTTTGGTATGGTGAGAAAATCCAAGTGGTACCCCTGAGATGTGATGGAAAGTACCCACTGGTCTGTGGTTATGAATTCCCAAGTGTGATGGAAGAATGTGATCAGACCACCCACTGGTATGTGTTGTGCCGGATTGGGAGAGCAGCTGCTGTTCCCTGGAATCACTTCAAAACCCCAACGTGGACGCTGTCTGTGGAAGGGGTTGAGGTCTGGTTGTCCTGGATTGTCTTGGTTGTGAGCGTTGAGGCCTAGATGAACACCCACGTGTAGGAGGAGGATAATATCTTCGCAGCCTGTAATAAGGACGCTTAGATTCCTTCCGTGGAAGTCTCTTTGATGATTGAGACTCGAGGTATAGCTGACAATTGTTTTAGTTTCGGAATGTTCCTTCAACAGAGAAACTGCTTCCTTAACTTTATCACCAAATAAGTTCGCCCCTACACAAGGGAAATCTGCTAGTTTGTCTTGTATTTCGGGCCTTAGGTCAGACGCCTTAAGCCAGGCGTCGAGCATTAAACCCAGTGGCCGACATCCTGGATGTAGTTTCAAATGAGTCGTACGCTGCACGAACCTCATGTTTGCCTTCTTCAAGGCCTTTATGAATAATAGTTGAGAAGGATTCCTGAAGTTGCTGTGGGAGATCCTCAGAGAGTTCCTGGATCTGTTTGCATAGGTTATGCTGGTATTGAGTCATATATAATTGGTAGGCAGCAATCCTGGATACCAACATAGAACCTTGAAACATTTTCCTACCAAGATTGTCTAGGAACCTATTATCTTTGCCTGGTGGGGTTGAAGAATGAGTTTTTACTCTTTTCGACTTTTTCTGTGCTGACTCAACTACCACTGAATGGTGAGGTAATTGAGTTTTTTGAAACCCTGGGATGTGTTGGACCAAGTATGTTGCGTCCACTCTTTTGTTGACCGGGGGTATGGAGCAGGGATGTTCCCATAACCTGTGCAATAACTCTACCAGGACTTCGTGGACTGGAACTGCCAAAACCTCCTTGGGTGGGTCCACAAATTGTAGTACTTCTAGTGTCTTTTGTCTGGAATCATGCTCAGTGTGTAATTGGAAAGGGATGGTGTCTGCCATCTCTTTGACAAAGTTGGAGAATGAAAGGTCCTCCGGAGGAGAACGTCTTCTCTCTTCTGGAGGTGATGGTTCAGAGAGGACTTCCTCCGAGGATGTGTCCGTATCTGTTATCTTGCCAAGTGTCCGGTGTATGAGGATGACGTGGAGTAGAAGGTGTGTACTCCTTTGGCCTGGATGGGTGTTCCAGCAGCTTAGATGGAAATGGTGATATTGGTGGATGAGGGCGTGGAACCACTGATGGACCGGGAATTGGCTCTGAAGGTGGAAGGTCCTTTGGGATATCCTCTCCAGTGGGTGGTGGTCACGGCGTGTGCGCATGCGCCTTCGCTGCCTTGAGCGCCCATATTGGACCTACAGGCGAGCACGTATTCACCTTCGCCGGCGGGGCTGCTGAAGCCGCTCTCTCTCGATGCCCTTCTACTGCTGCTGCTGGGGGCTTGTGTGGCCGCGGCCAGGGCAGGTGAGCGGGGGCTGGGGAAAAGTTTGGGACTGTGAAATTTCGTCTCTCTCTGCTGGGGCTTGGATTGGGTTGGTTTGGTTTGGGACTGGGCGACTAAGTGCGAGAAGCATTTTTTTTCTGTGGATTGGATTGGTTTGGGACTGGGCGGCTAAATTTAGTCTCTCTCTGCTGGGGCTTGGCTTGGATTGGGTTGGTTTGGGATTGTGAAATTTCGTCTCTCTTGTCCGTCCGAAGGAGGGTGCTTTGTTGCGCTCCCTGCCTCCGATCGCCGGCTGCTGGGGCTTGCTGGCGCCGGGCGCTCAAGGCAGCGGGGTCTGTAGGAGAACCATCTACTTCCTGGTACCTGTCATTTCAAACGTCATTTGAAATGATGTTTGAAATGTCAGGTACCAGCGCACCCAGGATACTGTATAGGCGCTGTATAGCGCCTATACAGTAAAATGGATTGTGCTTCATGGACACTGCTTGCATTTGCATGCCATTTAAATACAGTATCGAGCGGTAGGTGATCTGAACTGTGCGTGCGGCAAACATGGGTGCGCCAGGCACTAACGCACCTCTTTCTACCGCACCTTACTATATTGGCCCGACAGTTTGGGACCCAAGAACCCTCGATGGATCACCGGGCATCGGGTTGATGTCCGGGTCGTGCGGCCTCCGATGCCAATATTTCTTCTTACTTTCGGCGGTCTTTTCGATGATCGATACAGACCTGAACGACGATGTAGATGGGGTTGGCGATGCCCTATCCACTGCCTCATCGGGTGTTCGCTTTTTTAACACGACCTTGCGGATCGCTCCAGCCAGAGACGATTGGGTGGATGTTGATGTCTAAGGCATCAATTGTAATTGGAACAAGTGTTCCATTTTCTCCATCCAGAGTTTTCTCCCTTTCGGCGTCATTTCAGCACATTTTACACAAGTTAACACGTCGTGCTTTTCTCCCAGACACAACACACATTCTAAGTGCGGGTCTGTGATGGACATATTCCGGCAACAGATTGGGCATTTTTTGAAACCCGAGGCCATAATTAAGTCGGACAGCTGTCAACGACTTGAAGGCAAAAAACGGTACGGAACCGGCAAAAAGGTGATAGAAAAAAAACTTACCGCGATGTTGACACGGGAGACCCCTGCAGTTTTAATGTTTTTCCTAAGTTTTTTTCAAACTTTATGAGGTAAATTTTACCTCAGAGGACTCCTAATACCCGCGAGGCTAATGGCTCCGTGGAAAAAAGAAGACTAAAGGGAGACCCCTGTGGCCAGGAATATCATGGCATGCTGAGCATGCTCAGTGGGCACACAGTGCAGTCAAAAGTTTCTAGAAACTTTGACAGAAGTTTTTCCATATAGGGCTCCATTACTGATGTCACCCATATGTGAGGACTAGCATCCTGCTTGTCATGGGATAAAGAAATTTACTGGCCAACAGGAAAATGTTTGTGACTCACCAAAAAATACCACACATATACACTCCCCTCCCCTATGGATACATTTCACTTAGATGTAGAAAAATAAGTGAACACACAAGCTATCACCAAAAACTTGTTATTCCCATTCTTTATGGAATGCTTCTGAGAAAAAAAGTGAATGAATAATGAAAACTGAATCTTTAAATCACAAGGGAGTAGAAGTTTCACTCTTGTAATGATTATTTGGTGTGTGTCTTGTTCTACCCGAGGTCCAATATAAACTACACTACACATTTTCTCACTGAGCAATCCAAGTTACAGAATGACTAAATTCTATAATAAATAAGGAAAGGCTACATGTGTACAATCCATAATATATTGGGCTTGGTAGCATGTCCGTCAGTGCTCTCGCATGTTCCCCAGCCTGTCGATAGATGGCACAGGCGGCTCCCTGGCCGCCTTGGAGGCTCAAACACGCCATACAGCGGCCATGTCACAACACCAGCTACAAGAGGTACTCCTGGGAGAATTCAGCGCTACTGCGGAATGCAGATTTTGCGCAGAATTCCTCCTTCCCGCAGATTTCCTCCCTCACCTCACCGATTTCCTCCCTCGCCGGAAGACTATTCAAAGCCAGGACAACGACCATCGCGGGACAGGCAGAAAATAGCAGAGGAGACCCTGACATGCTGCGAACGGAGCGCGTCTCGCGGCACACGCTCCGTTTGCGGCAAAGATGAAGGCCCGGTGCGCCATTCGCAGCGAAAAGGGAAGACCCTCGTGTGCCGCGATCGGCGCACCCAGGGCTTCATCTTCTCCGCGGAGTGTGTGCTGCGGGACGTGCTCCGTTCGCGGCATGCTGGGATCTCCGCTGCTATTTTCTGCTCAAGGTGAAAATGGAAGGCCCCGTGTGCTGCGAACAGCGCGCCGGTCTTTCATCTTCGCCGCAAAACGGCACGGGTCCCACGGCATGCCGGTGAGAGAGAATGTGTGTCGAGGAGGGGAGGGTGAGAGAGAGCAGGAGGGTGTAAGAGCATGGGGGGGGATGCGGGTGAGTGAGAATGTGTGTGTGAGAGAGAGGGGGGTGACAGAGCATGGTTAGTAAGAGGGGGTGGGGAGGGTGTGAGACAAAGGAAAATTAGGACTTACCTGATAATTTTCGTTCCTGTAGTACCAAGGATCAGTCCAGACTGCTGGGTTATGCCTCCCGTCCAGCAGATGGAGTCAGAGAGAAACTGAAAAGGCACCACCTATACCCTGGTGCGCCCCCCTGCGATCCTTCAGTATAATCAATAACAAAGTAGAATGATAGAAGAAATCCTAGGCAAGAACCTGTGACTAGAACAAGTGAAACATGAACTCTTGGAAAAAAATGAGGAAAAAACCCCGGCTGAAAATGCCGCTGAACGAAACGATAAGAAGGTTGTGTAAGCATTCCATACAGGAATTCTGAAATACAAGAATACAGCGTCGGGACTGTTACTGACATGGGTGGGCGTCTGGACTGATCCTTGGTACTACAGGAACGAAAATTATCAGGTAAGTCCTAATTTTCCTTTCCCTGTACGTACCAGGATCAGTCCAGACTGCTGGGAAGTACCCAAGCTGCCCTAAAAGGGGTGGGACCTTGACAGTCCCGCTCGAAGCACACCGCTGCCAAACGAAGGTACCGTCGGATCCTGTACATCCAAACGGTAATGTCTAGCAAAAGTGTGCAAGGATTTCCAAGTCGCCGCCTGGCAAATTTCCTGAGGGGAAACAAAGGCACTCTCCGCCCAAGACGCCGCCTGGGAACGCAGAGAATGAGCCTTAAGACCTTCCGGAACGGCACGTCCCCTACAAATGTAAGTTGAAGCAATAGCATCCTTCAGCCAGCGGGCTATAGTTGTCTTAGAAGCTTTGGACCCCTTCTTAGGGCCACTCCATAAAACGAAAAGATGACCAGACAATCGAAAAGGATTGGTGACCTCTAAGTATCTCAACAACGCCCGAACATCCAGCCTCCTAAGGTCCGAAGCCTCACTGTCTTTCGCCAAAAAGGCTGGGAGTTCTACCGTCTGATTCACCTGAAAAGACGTAACCACCTTAGGCAAGAAGGAAGGGACAGTTTGAAGCGAAACACCCGAATCCGAAATGCGGAGGAAAGGCTCTCTGCATGACAGCGCTTGGAGCTCTGAAATGCGCCTTGCCGAACAAATAGCCACCAAGAAAACTGTCTTGAGAGTGAGATCTTTGAGTGTAGCCCGCTTCAGCGGCTCAAAAGGAGAAGTACTAAGGCCACGAAGAACTAAATTTAGACTCTAAGTGGGACAGATAGGTCGCACCGGCGGACGCAAATGCTTGACCCCCTTCAAAAATCTGGCTACATCGGGGTGCATGGCTATGGAAACGCCGTCAATTTTGCCGCGGAAACAGCCTAAAGCCGCCACCTGCACTCTAAGGGAATTATAGGATAAGCCCTTCTTTAGGCCCTTCTGCAGGAACTGGAGGACCTGTGACACCGTAGCTAGTCTTGGAGACATGGAGGAACCACGATACCAAGAGTCGAACACCTTCCAAACCCGCACGTAGGTAACCGAAGTAGACGGCTTACGAGCTTGAAGAAGAGTAGTACTGACTGAATCAGAATATCCCTTCTTCCTCAATTGACGCCTCTCAAAAGCCAAGCCGCTAGACAAAAGCGATCGGCCTGGTCGAAAAACACTGGACCCTGCCGCAATAGGCTAGGAAGGTGACAGACGCAAGGGACCGTCTACCGCTAGATTGATCAGATCGGCAAACCACGGCCTCCTGGCCCACTCCAGCGCCACGAGAACGACCGGACCCACGTGGGATTCTATCCAACGCAACACTTTGCCTATCAGTGGCCACGGAGGGAACACGTACAGAGAACATGTTCGGGCCATGGAAGAACCAATGCGTCCACGCCTTCCGAGCCGTGCTCTCATCTGCGGCTGAAGAAACGCGCTGCCTTTGCATTTAGGCGCGTCGCCATGAGGTCTACGTGGGGCATTCCCCATCTTTGAACGATGAGTTTGAGTACCTCTTGTGACAGTTCCCACTCCCCCGGATCTAACTGCTGCCGGCTGAGATAGTCCGCTTGGATGTTGTCGACGCTGGCAATGTGTGAGGCCGCTAATAGAGACAGATGCGCTTCCGCCCAATCCATTAACTTGCTCACCTCAGACGCAACCAAGTAACTCCTGGTTCCTTCCTTGGCGATTTATATAGGCCACCTAGGCCACCGTCGTTGCATTGTCTGACAGGACTCGGACTGCTTGATGTCGGATCAGAGGGAGAAACCACCGCAGCGCCAAGCGGACTGCCCTTGTCTCCAGACGGTTGATGGACCACTTGGACTGCGAAGCCGTCCAACGCCCCTGTGCGGACTGAGATTGGCAGACCGCCCCCCCAACCCGACAGGCTGGCGTCCGTTGTGACGATGATCCATTTCGGAGGCTCCAAATAGACTCCCTGGAGCAAATGGGTCGGCTGCAACCACCATTGCAGACTGGCCCTTGCCGGGTCTAGAAGTGGTAACGGCACCCGGAATTCTTCAGATTTGGGGTCCCATCGAGATAATAGCGCTCTCTGTAATGGTCGCATATGCGCAAAAGCCCAAGGCACCAACTCTAGGGTGGACGCCATATATCCAAGAACCTGTAAATAATCCCATACCACCGGCAGCGACAGAGCTAGTAGACGACGAACGTGCGCCAGTCGCTCCATTCGCGCCTGCGGCAGGGAAACCTTGCCCCACTCCGTATTGAACAAGGCCCCCAGAAACTCTAGGGTCTGGCAGGGTATCAGCTGGCTCTTGGAGTAGTTGACGACCCAACCTAGAGAGCTCAGATAGTAAATGACTGTGCGTACTGCCTCCTTGCAAAGCCTTCTTGATTTTGCCCAAATGAGCCAGTCGTTCAAGTAAGGATGGACGAGCACTCCTTCTCTTCGGAGACTTGCGGCGATGACTACCATTACTTTGGTGAAGACCCTCGGCGAGACCAAAGGGGAGAGCACAAAACTGGTAATGGGCTCCCAGGACCATGAACCTTAGGAACCTCTGATGACATTCCTGTATCCCGATGTGCAGGTAAGCCTCTATGAGATCCAAAGAAGCCAAAAATTCGCCTTTGTGGACCGCCGCAATGACGGAACGCAGAGTCTCCATTCGGAAGTGTGGGATTCTTAGAGCTCTGTTGACCTGTTTTAGATCGAGGATGGGACGGAAGGTTCCTTCCTTCTTTGGGACGATGAAATAGATGGAGTAGCGACCCGTGCCTTGCTCGGCCACAGGTACGGGAACTATAGCCCCCAGAGCCTGTAACCGCGCTAGCGTTTGCGAAATAGCCTTTTGCTTTTCTCGCGACCCGCAGGGGGAGGCTAGGAAGAAATCGCGCAGGGGTCGTGCAAAATCCAAGGCGTAGCCGCGGTTTATAATGTCAAGGACCCACTGGTCTGAGGTTATTCTGGCCCATTCCTCCCGAAAGTGAAATAAACGACCCCCCACTTTCGGAATGGAGGGATGGACCGGCGTCCCCTCATTGTGGCATCTTATTATTGGTGAAGGCATGGCTCGCCCCCGTGCGCGATTGCCGCCGGCCACGAAAGGAAGGAGACCATCCTTGAGAGCGTGCTGGCGGTTGCCGCGGTGCAAATGAAGATGAACCTCTCCCGGAGTGATACTGGCGCTGTCCGCGAAAACGACCACGAAAGGATCCAGAGGAACGAAATGATTTCGGCCTGTCTTCCGGCAACTTGAAGACCTTGTTCTCTCCCAAGGACTTAATAAGCTGCTCCAACTCATCCCCAAATAACAACTTACCCCGCAAAGGGAAGGAACCAAGTTGCGCTTTGGAGGATGAGTCCGCCGCCCAATGGCATAGCCAGAGGAGTCGGCGCGCGGAGACTGCTGACGCCATGGAGCGGGCTGAAGTACGGAGAAGATCATACAGGGCGTCCGCCGCATAGGCCACCGCAGATTCCATTCGGTTCGCCTGCTCTGCTTCCCCTGGAGGCAAATCCTGAGACGTTAACATTTGCTGCACCCAGTGGAGGGTAGCACTTTGTACCATGCAACTACAAACCGCCGCTCGCACCCCTAGGGCTGACATTTCAAAGATTCACTTCAGCAACACTTCCAATTTTCTATCTTGGGGATCCTTAAGGGCCTTGCCACCTGTAACTGGGATTGTGGTATGTTTAGCGATGGCCGTGACCGCCGAATCCACCTTAGGCACCTTAAGCAATTCCAAAGCCTCAAGAGGAAGCGGGTACAGCTTATCCATAGCTCGTCCAACTCTCAAGGTAGCCTCCGGAGCATCCCATTCCCGGGACACGATCTGGGAAAGTTTGTTATGATAAGGAAACGCATGGGACGGCGCGCGGAGCCCCGTCAACTCCAAGTCGCCTGGTAAAGAATTTGAATCAATCTGTGGGACTGGGATCCCCAGTTCTTGAAGAACATGCGAGATCAAGGGGTCCAACTCCTCCTTATGGAACAATCTGAGGATGAGCGGATCATCACCCTCTACGAGATCCGCGCTCCCCATGTCTGCCCCTGAATCAGGAGTAGGGGGATCTTGAGGGGCAGGCTCCACCGGATTATGCTGCAGGGGCTTAGGAGCTGGGGAAGGAGCAGAATTTCCTAAACCTAGTCCCTCAGGACTTATAGAAATTTTCCCCCGCTTATTGGGAGCCGAAGATCCCTGCTCCCAATCTGCTTCTGCCTCCAGGTAAGCTTTGTGCAACAAAAGCACAAATTGAGACGAGAAGGGGTGTGGCCTCTTCCGAGTATCCCCTTTAGCATTCCCAGATGAACCGCGGCCACTGGGAGGACTTAACTCCGGCGGGGAGAGGGGATCATCCTCCTCTTCCCTCTGACAGCTCCGCTTCACGACCAGGTCGATTTAAAATGGCCGCTGCGCGATCCAAAATGGCCACCGCCTCCGCACTCGGGAACGCTCCCTGTATGTCTACCCTCGCGAGGCCACCCGAGGAGTTCAGCCGCGAAAGGAGTGACTTCTCGGTCGGGGCTGCTCTCCGCGAAGGCCCCTCATCCCCGGGAATGCACCGGGAACAGAGGCCTTCGCGCGAGAGCCGGAGCCCCGACTCCCCGCACGCGACACCCTTAAGAGAAAGGAGCGCGAAACGGCACGAAATGGGGACGGGTGGCAGGCCACCCCCTCTGGAGACCCAGAGAGTACAGCAGGCAGGGAATTTGTAAAAACACCTTTTTTTTTTTTTTTTTTTTTTACAAACTTTGAAAACGCTTGGAGCCTGCAGAAAGGAGAAACTCCTTCTGCCAACTTTCTCCGAGGGATGGGCTTCTCTGGAGGCGGAGGGGGAAAGTGACCGGCCCACCGATGAATACTCCCCCTCCTCTCACTGGGCTGGGCAAAATGTACTCCGGGGAAAGGCTTCAGGGCAGAGCCCTGCCTTGCCTGCTATGGCTCCTCACTTCAGCTTTTCTCGAGTTCTAGTCACAGTTGCCTCCCAGATAACTTAAATCAAACCTGAAATAGTGGATCACTTCACTCCTCTTAATAAACTCTGTGGGGTTTTTTTTTCAGTAGATCAGGACCGCAGGTTATGCTCTCTCATCTGCTGGAGTCAGAGATATACTGAAGGATCGCAGGGGGGTGCACCAGGGTATAGGTGGTGCCTTTTCAGTTTCTCTCTGACTCCATCTGCTGGACGGGAGGCATAACCCAGCAGTCTGGACTGATCCTGGTACGTACAGGGAACATGGGAGATAAGAGAGGGTGGGTGGGGGGATGCTTGAGTGTGGGTTTCAGAGAGAGGGAGCCTATATGAGGGGAACGGGATGCCGGTGAGAGAGAATGTGTGTGTGAGAGAGGAGAGGGGGGTGGGGGAGTGCGAGAGACAGCTTGGTAAATAAACTTTGCCAGCCCTGGCTTTAGCAAATGTGCCTACACGTCCCTTGCCCTGGGTGAAAACAATTTAGTTTTTCCTTTTCAGCTAACGCTTCCATGCAAGAGCATATGTGCCAATAAAAGGGCTCGCCGCCCGGGCGTAGAACAGGTACAGTTGCTAGTTTAATATAAACTTGGTAGAAAAGAAAGAAAAAGAAAAAACCTCACCTTTTCTGAATGCTTTGGTTCCATTAAGAAGTTCAAAATCTTGACTGTAATTTCAACAATCGTTCCCTTTTTTTCTAGATTCAGTATTTCACAAATATTCTTCAATGTAACTTTATTCAGTCTTAAGAAACAAAACACAAAAATTAGATTCTTTTCCAAGACATCAAGTAAAATATGACCAGCCTAAGTGGTTAACAGCATTACAGTCATGATAAAAATAAAAAAAACATAATATAATATAGTAACACTATGCTCTACATAAAAGCTATCTAGTTGGGGGTTTGTTCAATTCAGTTAAAATACAAACTGTTGCCAACACTACCCCTAGCAAAAATATTTTGCTCAGCAGACAGCTTATGTGGAAAGTGCAGGCAGTTAGAGGACATGAAGGCACTAATGTACTCGGAAGGTGAGGGTAGATGGAACAAGAAGAACTCAGACCAGCTATAAGGTTGTTTTACATAACTAAGATTAGGTTTATAAACAGAACAATTGCAGCTTCACACAAAATAGTTGAGCAGGGAGCCCAAAAAGAATAAAAAGCTAACAGTCAGCCTGGAATATAGATTTGGTCAGAAAAGCAACTTTAGCCATCCTATAGACCCGAGACCGAACTCCAGCACTAAGTTCCTGTGTTCCTAATACTCTCTTACACCTGGGGACGTGCGAATGTCCCCTGGTCGCACATTGCAACGAAATACTTCATGTCTTTGATGATTTAAGGTTCTGTGTAATAGATAAACTGTTTGCCAACTGGGGTGGTGGGGATTTGGACCATGATTTGTTATGACTTGAACAAAAATTACAAACTGGCTAAAAGACAGAAAACAGAGAGTAGGATTAAATGGACCATTTTCTCAGTGGAAGGGACTGGGCAGTGGAGTGCCTCAGGGATCTGTATTGGGACCCTTACTTTTCAATATATTTATAAATGATCTGGAAAGAAATATGACAAGTGAGGTAATCAAATTTGTAGATGATACAAAATTGTTCAAAGTAGTTAAATCACAAGCAGATTGTGATAAATTGCAGGAAGACCTTGTGAGACTGGAAGATTGGGCATCGAAATGGCAGATGAAATTTAATGTGGATAAGTGCTATAGTTACACAATGTTAGGTTCCATATTAGGTGCTACCACCCAAGAAAGAGATCTAGGCGTCATAGTGGATAACACATTGAAATCGTAGGTTCAGTGTGCTGCGGCAGTCAAAAAAGCAAACAGAATGTTGGGAATTATTAGAAAGGGAAAAGAAAATTAGGTCTTACCTCTTAATTTTCGTTCCTGTAGTACCAAGGATCAGTCCAGATTCCTGGGTTTTGCCTCTGCACCAGCAGATGGAGACAGAGCAAAACTTGTCAGGCTCTGCATAAATACCAGGGTGCCACCCACAGCCTGCCAGTATTACGCAATGTCAAAGCAGAACAACTCACACTGCCAACTAACTATATACATGAAGGACAACTGGTGAACTCTCAGGACACTTCCCCCAACCAAAAACTTGACTGCAACTGAACTCACGGACAAAGCTCTTCCCGCTCAAGAAAAAGAAAAAAAAAAACTTCCGAGCAGCCTTAAGAACAGCGGACTCTCTGAACTTAATGCAGAAGCGGTGGGACTCTGGACTGATCCTTGGTACTACAGGAACGAAAATTAACAGAGGTAAGACCTAATTTTCTTTTCCCTGTACATACCGGATCAGTTCAGACTCCTGGGATGTACCAGAGCTTAAACTACTTGGGGTGGGACCCGGAGAGGCCCGCTTTCAAGACGCCTGCCCTGAAATTGCCCTCTCTGGTATCCTGCACATCCAACCGATAATTTATTTATTTATTATTTAGAATTTTTATATACCGAAATTCTTGTTGGGAAACAAATCAGTCCGGTTTACAGGTAACAACAATAATGCTACGGGACGGGAAACGGTGCCCCTGGCTTTACAAGAAACATATTAAACAAGGCTTTACATAAAACATAATGAACAGTAACGATTCAAAGAATCTACATAAGGTAACTTCTCTGGGTTAGGGACAAACTTGATGGTTTTAGATAAAGATGAACTAAGGCTGGTTAAATTATAACTTGGTTAGATTTCCCTGAAGTGTACACAATAAATACAATGTAAAAATAAAGTAAAAATTGGAATTGAAATAAACTACTTAAATGAGGTAAAAATACAATAACATGTAACAGATAAATTAAAATAGCGAGGGCAGTTTGTGTAACGTAGTCTTTTGGGTGGTGAAGGGCTAATGACGGGCAAACGTATGCAATGATTTCCACGTCGCCGCCCTAAAGATCTGAGTGGAGATCTGATGACACTCCGCCCAGGAGGCCGCCTGGGAACGAGTGGAATGTGCCTTCAGACCCAAAGCCAACGGCCGACCACCCAAGAGGTATGCAGAATTAATGGTCTCCTTCAACCACCGAGAAATGGTGGCTTTAGACGCCATATCACCCTTTTTCGGCCCCTTCCAGAGGACAAAGAGATGGTCTGACAGCCGAAATCCATTAGTGACCTCCAGATAGCGTAAGAGCGCCCTACGCACATCAAACTTCTTTAGGTCCTTGGAACGGGGATCCGAACTGTCGAGATCAGAAAATGATGGAAGCTCCACAGACTGATTCAAATGAAAAGCCGAAACCACCTTCGGAAGAAAAGAGGGTACCGTACAAATGCTAACTCCGGACTCGGAAATCTGCAAAAACGGCTTCTGACAAGAGAACGCCCGAAGTTCCGACAACAGTCTAGCTGATGAGATTGCCACCAAAAACACAACCTTCAGCATGAGATCCTTCAAGGTCGTCCTCTTTAGTGGCTCGAATGGTGGCGTGCACAAAGCCTTGAGCACCAAGTTTAAGTTCCAGGAAGGGCACGGACAAAGCCTAAAGGGGGTGTAGATGCTTTGCCCCCTTTAGAAACCAGGCAACATTCGGGTGTGATGCCAATGCTCCGCCATCCACTGAACCACGTAAACAACCGAGAGCGGCCACCTGCACTCGCAACGAACTACAGGAAAGGCCTTTGGCCAAGTCATCCTGCAGAAAGGCTAAAATATTAGAAACAGACGCCCGGGTGGCCCGAATTGCACATGAAACACACCACAATTCAAAAACCTTCCACACTCGTACGTATGACAAAGAAGTTGACGATTTTCATGATCTGAGAAGGGTAGCAACCACGGCGTCAGAGTAAACCCTGCCTTTCAAATGGCGCCTCTCAAACGCCATGCCGCTAGACAGAAGCGATCTACCTGATCGAAACAGACAGGTCCCTGATGAAGAAGATTCGGGAACACTGGGAGACACAGAGGATCCTCCAGCGCCAGATTGAGGAGGTCTGCAAACCACGGGCGACGGGGCCACTCGGGTGCCACCAGAATTACCTCCGAGGGATGATTCTCTATTCAACGAAGCCCCTTGCCTATCAGGGGCCAGGGAGGAAAGACGTATAGCAGGACGGACGTCGGCCAAGGAAGCGTCAGGGCATCCACCCCTTCCGCCCCCCCACTCCCTTCGACGGGCAAAGAAGCGTGGAGCCTTGGCACTGTGAAATGTCGCCATCAGATCCATGGCCGGCGTTCCCCAACTGTCGCAGATTAGCTGGAACGCCATGTCCGCAAGCTCCCATTCTCCGGGATCGAGATGATGCCGGCTCAAAAAGTCCGTGTGAACGTTGTCTACCCCCGCTATGTGCGATGCAGCAATGCTAAGTAGATGCCGTTCCGCCCACTGAATTAGCAGCCGAGCCTCTAACGCCACTGGGCGACTCCGGGTCCCCCCTAACGATTGATATAGGCCACTGTGGTTGCACTGTCAGACAGTATCCTGACAGACTTCCCCAGAACCAGGGGGAGAAGAGTCTGCAACGCCAGACGCACCGCCCTGGTTTCCAAGCGATTGATCGACCAGCGAGATTCTGTCATGGACCATCACCCCTGAACGGACTTTCGCAGGCATACCGCCCCCCAGCCGGAGAGGCTCGCATCCGTGGTCACCACTGTCCATTCCGGAGCCACAAGTGAGACCCCCCCCCCCCGGAGGAGATTGTCTGCACATAACCACCAGCCCAGGCTGGAGCGAGCCAGGGCCGTCAGGAGTAACGGGAGATGAAATTGCTCGGAAACCGGGCTCTAGCGGGAGAGCAACGCCGCTTGCAAGGGTCGCATATGCGCAAAGGACCAGGGTACCAATTCTAACATCGACGCCATGGACCCTATCAACTGTAGATAGTCCCAAACCGTCAGTGATCACATCTGTAGTAGGGCCCTGACTTGACCTTGCAACTTGAGACTGCGCTCGACGGAGAGAGAGAGAAAAAAAAAAAAAAAAAAAACTTTCCCCTGCCGTGTGTCAAATAACGCTCCCAAAATCTCCAGAGACTTTGGCAGTATTGACTACCCAGCTGAGCGAGCGTAATAACTGTAGGACCCGTTGTACCGCTGACCGACAAAGCGACTCGGATTTTGCGCGGATCAACCAACCGTCCAGATACGGGTGGACTAACAATCCCTCCCGTCGCAACTGTGCTGCTACCACCACCATTATCTTGGTGAATGTTCTGGGTGCTGTCGCGAGGCCGAACGGCAAAGCTTGAAACTGGTAATACTGCCCCAGTGCATAGAACCGGAGATGTTTCTGATCCGCTTTCTGGATTCCGATGTGCAGGTATGCTTCTGTGAGATCCAGAGACGCCAGAAATTCCCCCGGTCGCACGGAAACAATCATGGACCTCAGCGTTTCCATGCGAAAATGAGGAATCCGCAGACATTTGTTGACGCTTTTTAGATCCAGAATGGGTAGAAAGGAGCAGTCTATCTTTGGAACGACGAAGTATATGGAGTAATGTCCTCTTATTTGTTCCGAGGCGGGCACTGGGACGATGGCTCCCAGCTCCGACAGCCGGACCGTCTGACGGACTGCTCGCCGCTTGTCTGCATATCCGCACGGGGATGAGAAAAATCTCGGAATGGGGAGGGGGGGGGGGGGCGCGAAAAAAAATCTAACTTGTAGCCACGATTTATCACAGATAGAACCCATTGGTCTGTCGTGATTGCGGCCCATTCCTCGTAGAAGAGGGACAACCTGCCCCCTTCCTTCGGTACAGAGGAATGGATCGGCTGGCCATCATTGTGCCGACTTACCACCGGGGTCGACCAAAACGTCTACCGCGAAAGGGCTGAGGCTACTGTCTACCCCCCCCCCCCCCCCCCCGCGAAAGGAGGGGGATGCGGTACTGGGGCAAGTGGAATGAGGTTTCCTATTCCCACGAAATCTGGACCTGGACGAAAAGGACCCCCTGGATCTTGACCTATCCTCCAGGAGACGGTATCCCTTTGTTCTCGCCCAGCAACTGGATCATGTCATTCAACTCCTTCCCAAACAGGAGCTTGCCCTTAAAAGGTAAGGATCCCAGCCGAGACTTGGAGGCACCATCCGCAGCCCAGTTGCGCAACCACAACAAATGCCTGGCCGAGACTGCGGAAACCATGGAACAAGCCGACGTACGTAGTAGGTCATAGAGGGCGTCCGCACTATAGGCCATGACAGCTTCGAGGCGGCCCGCCTGTTTGGCTTCCTCCTCAGAGAGCCCTTCGTTGGCAAGGAGCTGTTGCACCCACTGGAGGCCAGCCCGTAAAGCAAAATTACTGCAAATCGCAGCTCAAGCCCCCAGGGCGGACACCTCAAAAATCTTAAGCTGAAGCTCCAATTTTTGATCCTGAAGATCTTTCAGCGCTGTAGTTCCCATGACTGGGATAGTGGTCCTCTTTGTTACCGCTGACACCGCAGCATCCACCGTCGGCACCTGAAGGATCTCCAGCGCCTCCTCAGGCAATGGGTAAAGCTTATCCATGGCCTTAGTGACCTTCAAGCCCACATCCGGGGTATCCCATTCCCGGAAAAGGAGGTCCGTGGCCGAGAAATGAAATGGGAATGTTGTCGGGGGGTAACTCAAACCCAACACTGGATCCATGGACCCCAATCGAAACTCCTCAGGGGGCGCAGCAATCCCCAACTCGCTCAAGATGACTGGGATGAGAGGAGCCAGCTCATCCCTGCGGAATAGGCGGATTACCCTTGGATCGTCGCCCTCCACAGCCAGGCTCTGCCGTTTTGCCTCCTGAGACGAAGCGGCCTCTCCCTCTACCCCCCTCGGGGGTGGGGAGGGCTCCTCCATACCTTCCTGGGCCGTGGAATCAGGGGAGGAATCCGTGTCGTCCCGGAGGGGAAGCGCCCGCAACGGACGCTTTGCCCTGGGCTGCCCTACCACCTTCTCCGGTCGTGGGGGAAAATTTTCCCTGGGGGGGCCATGGGGCCCCCCCGACTGGGGTGAACTCCACTTATGGGCTCTGCGGGCCTGAAAAGCCCGATGCATTGCCAAAATGAACGCAGAAGAAAAAGACCCGCAGGAACCCTCGGAATCCGTGTCTGTTATCTCCCTGCCCCCCGGCGGCGAAACAGGCCGCGAAACCGGTCTCTGGGAGGAGAGGGAGGGCGGGGAATTCCTGGAATTTGCCGCGATCGGCACCACGGGGGGGGGGGGGGGGGGGGGGCATGAGCCAAGATGGCGGGTTTTCCTGCGATTTTTGGTAAGCATGTGGAACGAGGAGAGGGCGTCTCTCCGACCACGATCGCCGAGGTCCGACGGCACACAGCCGCCCCCCGAGCCAACCCTGACGAGCCCTCGCCCCTGGGGATGCAGGCCGAACACAGCTCCTGTGTGAGAGGCGTGCGCCGTCAGAGCTGCAGGCTGAGCAGGCCGTTCCGCGAGGCATGCCCAGCCCTTAATCCTAATCAACGCTGCAAAAAAAAAAAAAAAAAAAGAGTAAAAACAGAGCCGGAGGGAAGGGCACGAGAATGGGAGGGAGAGGAGCCGACTGCCGCCACACTAAGCGCTAAGATCTGCCGCCCGACGCAGCCGCAAAGAGACAAAAACAAAAACTTTTTTTTTTTTGTACCTCAGAGCTGTCCCTCGCAGAGTTCTGAAACGGCCCGGTTGGGGTGAGTGAGCCGGGCTCCCCGGTATCACCCCAGCTGGGCTGTAAGTAAGCAGCGTCCTCGACCCTTAGCCCCAGCAGTTCACTCAACTAGGGGGGATGGTCCCCATAGGACCTGACAGCCCCCTGGGAGGACAGGCCGGCAAACTTCCTCCTCTCAAACAGTCTTTTTTTTTTTTTTCAAGAAAACTTAATTGAAATAAAGAAACCTAACTAACCAACCAAGGCTCAACAATACTAGCATAAAATTTGAAAATCAACTCAGGCTGTGGGCCATGCACCCACACCATATGCTGGAGACAGAGTAATACTGGCAGGCTGTGGGTGGCACCCTGGTATTTATGCAGAGCCTGACAAGTTTTGCTCTGTCTCCATCTGCTGGTGCGGAGGCAAAACCCAGGTAAATAAAACCCAGATGGTAAATAAAACGGAAAATGTCATAATGCCTCTGTATCGCTCCATGGTGAGACCGCACCTTGAATACTGTGTACAATTCTGGTCGCTGCATCTCAAAAAAAGATATAATTGCGATGAAGAAGGAACAACATGATAAGGGGAATGGAACAGCTCCCCTATGAGGAAAGACTAAAGAGGTTAGGACTTTTCAGCTTGGAGAAGAGACGGCCGAGGGGGGATATGATAGAGGTGTTTAAAATCATGAGAGGTCTAGAACGGGTAGATGTGAATCGGTTATTTACTCTTTCGGATAATAGAAAGACTAGGGGGCACTCCATGAAGTTAGCACATGGCACATTTAAAACTAATCGGAGAAAGTTCTTTTTCACTCAACGCACAATTAAACTCTGGAATTTGTTGCTAGAGGATGTGGTTAGTGCAGTTAGTATAGCTGAGTTTAAAAAAGGATTGGATAAGTTCTTGGAGGAGAAGTCCATTACCTATTAATTAAGTTGACTTAGAAAATAGCCACTGCTATTACTAGCAACAGTAACATGGGATAGACTTAGTTTTTGGGTACTTGCCAGGTTCTTATGGCTTAGATTGGCCACTGTTGGAAACAGGATGCTGGTCTTGATGGACCCTTGGTATGACCCAGCATGGCATGTTCTTAAAAATGGATTTATAAAATTACGATCTGTTTCACCTATGGGACTTAATGCTGACTTAGATTTCAGTGTTTTTTTTCTGCTGACTGAATGCATCATTTTGTCATCACTAGGATATGCTCTCATTACTGCAGTTGGAGTTGTTCTGTCGTCTTTTCTGTACACTATATGAAGATCTTGGCTTCTGCTTCAGTGGGCCTCCTGAGAGATCATTTTGAGACTGTCCTGTTATGAATGGTATTTCCTGGCATACAGATAAGTCCCACTTTTTATTACTCTAACTTTGGGTTAATACTGAATTTGACATTTGCTTTACAGAGAAGAGTCTAAGTGGATTACAAAATTCAAATCTACCCCTGTGGAAGCTTTCCCACGAAACACCGGCCGTGCTGTTGGGTTCACTATGGGCTAACTCTTATGACTGTTTAGATTTTTTTTTTTTTTTTTAAAGCAAATAAAACCAAAAAAATACCTTTCACTCAAAGGTGGATGATTGATTAGTCCGTGCGGTCTTAGCACTTTCTGTGCATGACATGCCATCAAGCCTTGCTGACACCTTATTTTCACTTTTGGTATATGGTTGTGTGTTTGTCAACCTCCTTTTAAAAAAAAAAAAAAAAAGTCTGGTCATTTGGTTCTATTTTTTGCTTTGTTCAGATCCATTAGTATCAGACACATAAGGGCAGGGGATGGTGCCAGAGGCACCACCTATCAATGGGCTCCAATGGAGAACAGTAGACTCTGCACTGGTGCACTTGGCCTGGGAAGCCCAATTTCAAGAGACACCCTGGCATGTGCGCTGACTGTGCTTAAGTCTGTTGATGCCCTGCATGGCACCTATCATGGAGGGAACAGCGCTCCTGGCATCTACAGCACCTCAGACACCAGCATCCATGGTGTCACAGATGTTCCTTCCCGGTGCTGACAGCTTTGGTAGAGTCCAGCGGCACCCATGGCACTTGAATACTCTATGCATTTGTCAAAATCAACACCACCCATGGCGCTCTGATGGCATCATATGACTGCTTAGTGGTGCCCTACGAGGCTATTGTCCTCATGGCACCCACTGCGCTCAAGGGCATGGATGGCGCTTGAAGGTGTCCATTTGCCCAATGGCATCCATGGCACCTGCTAGTGCTCGATGGTATCCATGGACATGCTCCACGGTGCTAAGACAATCGACAGCGCTCAGTGCATAGATGGCACTCAACAGCATTGATGGTGCTCAGCAGCATCCTTGACATCTGGGATGCTAGGTGTCATCTACATAAATGTAGATGACACCAAATCATCAAGACACATAAATCGTCAAGACCGACAAGAGATGCATACAAGGGATGCTACAGGTACCGCCTTCCAAATCTACCAGACACAGCACGCTAAGAGATCGGGCGTTCTCTACAGCCAGTCCACCGTTATGGAACTCCATCCCCCCAAATCTCAGACTGGAACCATGCATCTCAACCTTCAAGAAAAGACTAAAGACCTGGATATTCATACAAGCATTCCCGGACTCCAATTGATTTAACACCTCAACGTCGTCCCTCATCTCCATTTACACCATTGTTAACCATCTCCATTATCGTTAGCCTTTTTTGAATTAATAACCTATCCTTTTTCTTCCTTCTTCGCCAAGTTCTAGTCACCCTGTTACATGTAACTGCCTCTTCCGCACCATTGTTCTAGTTTATGTTTATTATGCACCCCTGTTTTATGTGAACCAGCATGATGTGACTGCGGTCTCGAATGCCGGTATATAAAAATCCGAAATAAATAAATAAAATAAAAAAATCTATGCAGAGTTGCCCTAGTTCTGCTGGGCTACACTCCCACATTTGACAACGGGTGCTCTGGCACGAACATGCATGGCCAAATGATTTCGGGCATGGCACCTATGATGTAGCAGCAAAGCTGATTGCCCGGGAACATGCTCAATCTCTCTTCCAAGGAGAATGCACTGCCAGAGCAAGCTAACAAGGAGGAAGGAAGGGGAAGCTAAGTCATCCAGGGCACCAGAGGTGAAGATTAACCTGGATCCATGGAGACTAGTATCCAGAGGTGTAGGGAGGATGCACTCTTCTCCCCATGAGAATGTTTCTGTCTTGGTCCTTCACTGTCTGAACCTCCATCGATGCCCAGCAGGCAAATTAAATGTCATGGAACTCCTTCTTGGATGGGAACTCAAGCAAGTCACCAGGCTAGAGGTCTACTTGACACCCCCCCCCCCCCCCCCCAAAGACTGCATACTGCCAATCCCATGAGGCACTGATAAAGGCACAAAAAAAATTAAATGAGATGAGGTTAATAAGCTGCAGTTTTATAAAGGAGAAGAAAAAAACCTTTCCCAGCCTTCTCACTGTACTAAGCAAGCCATTTTGGCTGGCAGAAAGACTTGGAAAAGGAGAAAAAACAGAAACAAACTACCAAAAGGTACACAAGGAAAAAATAAAGACTGCTAGAAAAGTCAGTTGCTGCAACTCCAGAAAAATCACAGCAATATCTGTGAGGAAGAGAACTATACTAAAACGTGACCACATGACTGTGGGGAAAAAAAAAAAAGACTGAGGGGCTCTATCTGGGAGTCAGGGAGGTAGCTACAGCTGCATATGCTAGGTAGAGCATGCTGAAAGCTCTAGAATCTTAGAGATCAAAGTTTTGCGGTAGCGCAGTCAGATATGTGCAAATACTTCCATCCTATTTGTCCTTGAAGAAAGGTCTAAATCTGATCAAATATACATTATGAATCTCCAAAGACAAGTAAGAAAATCAGGAAACTGCAAAACTATGCAATTTCATGTGTGCACAATTATTAACCAATAGCTCTGGCTTTGTAACAGCCATGTCAAAAAATGGCCATTAAACTGTACTTTATTAGTAACTAATATTTGACTGAATATTTCGTGCCTATATGTAAACCGTTGTGATGGTACACCACAGATACGGTATAGAAAAGCTTTTAAATAAATAAATATTGCACATACAATTTGCAAAATATTACTTTGAAATTAAGGAATTGATAAGTTCAAGCAGATCATAAATAAGAAAAAAATGATTACTTCTTTAACATGTCTTCCTTTCTTTTGTATTGTTCACTGCCAGCTTCAAATGGAAACCCACTGAACACACCAATGTTCTTCCTTATTGCATTAACCTAAACAGAATTGATGGGGGAAAATTAGTTGCATATCAAGACAAAAAAAAAAAAAAAAGCTCTGTCATGAATCCACCACTGACACAATGTTTAACATATTATGATTTTAAAACAGATGCTACCAAATACATACAGTGGTGGTAATAACTTTTTTTGTATTTTAAAGTTATGGCTATTTTTGTTTTCAATCTAAGAGATGGATCAACATATATATAATAGATCCCACTGGTCACCACCAGGTTCTGTTGATGCTTCTATAGCGGTTTTTGAATTTATGGTGAAAGCAAGCGTTAAACCAATGAGCTATAATTATTGGGGACAAATATGACAAATTATATGTCATCTTAGTGATACTATTTTATCACAAAATTAGATTATAATCCAATGGAAGAGATTCACCAAGAAATTTGTTTTGAGAAATGCCATTGGGCACAAGAGACGCAGTGGTGCATTATAGATTATGTAAAACCATCCTTGTGGTGGAGGGAGAAAGACACCGATGTGAAATTGGCATGAATGGAACGATAATGGATTTTTAAACTACAGACTGTAGAGCCTCTGGGCTTAAATATGGAGATTGATCGGTTAGCCTGCTAATATTGGACAGAAGAAAAACATCAGAGATTTATAACATACACTCTATAAAGCCATTGGCTGAGGAACAATGAATGACAGCATTATTTTGAGTGGAAACATTTTACGTATTGATCACATGTTCCATAACCAATAATTTTATTCATAAGAGATGCTCGTGTGTGGTATTCTCATTAATGATTGGCAGCATATGTCTTTTTAAATGAATACGCAGACAGATTTTATTTATTTATTTAAATTTCTATACTGTGCCCTTCAAGGTTCGGGCCGGGTTACATGGTAAACACTGGAGAAATTACTTACCTGATAATTTTGTTTTCCTTAGACAGATGGACTTCCCTGCCAGCAGATGGAGACGGAGTCAGATTTCAAAGCTGATGTCACCCTAGATATACTCCTGCAGTGACCTCAGCCCTCCAAGTATTTTCTTCAAAAGCCACTGTGGACATAGCGAACAAACAAGATTAAAAACACGATTAACTGTAACTGTACTCTACCATTCATAAACACTGAACCCCAATAAGAAAATACCCTGATCTAGGGACTGGATGAAGGCTTACCCGTAATGTCTTGGATTTGATATCCACTCCACGGGTGACTCCTTGGCACCGTTCTTGGGCAGCCAAGAGCGGAATGCTGAGACCATCCGTCTACACTAAGGAAAACAAAATTATCAGGCAAGTAATTCTGCCATTTCCTAGTATGTAGCCAGATGGACTCAGGACCAATGGGATGTACAAAAAAGAGTTACTACCATTTGGGGTGGGAGGCTGTTCCCAGTCTGGTTAACACCACTCTTGCAAAGGCTGCACCCTCTCGAGCCTGTACTCTCAGCTGATAGAACCTGGAGAAGGCGTGCAAGGAGGACCACGCTGCCGCTCGGCACATTGGGAGAGAGCAGTCTAACTTCCACCCATGAGGCTGCCTGAACCCTGGTGGAATAAGCTTTAACCTGAGAAGGTAATGACTTTCCTGCTTCCACATAGGCTCCCATGACCACCTCCTTAAACCAGCAAGCTATGGTAGCTCGCGAAGCTGGTTCACCCTGTTTCCTTCCACTGTGAAGTATAAACAGGCGGTCCATCTTTCGGACCATTTCTGAAACTTCCAGATACCGCACCAAAAGTCTACAGTCAAATGACTGAGGAAGCGATATTCCTCCGCATCCTTGAGTTTATCTAGGGATGGCAACGAAATGGTCTGATTCGAATGAAACTCCGAGACTACCTTGGGCAAGAAGGATAGAGCGGTACGAAGCTGAAACGCTCCTGGAGTCATCTGGAGGAATAGTTCCCAACACAATGCCTGCAATTCAGAGATGCGACGCGCCGAGCATAACACCACCAGGAACACCGTTTTCAAGGTAAATAAATGCAAGGAAAGACTGCGCAGCAGCTGAAAAGCGGGACCTGCCAAGAATTCCAATACTGGATTAAGATTCCACAAGAGAACCGGCAACCGCAGGGGAGGCCATTCAGAAAATGGATCATGTCTGGGTGAGCCGACAGGGAGCCTCCACTCACCTCACCCCTGAAACAGGAGATAGCCGCTACCTGCACCTTCAAGGAATTAAAGGGCCAAACCTTTATTTAAACTGTCCTGCAAAAATTCCAGAATAAGTGGGATTTGGACTGCCCAAGGGGACAGTGCATTCCTTGCACCTGGCCTCAAATACTCTCTAGACATGCACATACGCTAGGGATGTGTAGAACTTCCGAGCGCGAAGTAAGGTGACTTACCGCTGTAGAATATCCTTGCTTCATCAGGAAAGTCCTCTCAAGGGCCAGACTAAAAGTCATATTTGACTCTGATTCTCGTGAAGGACGGGCCCTGCTGCAGCAGGTCCTTATGCGGTGGAAGGTGCAGGGGGTTCTCTACCAGGAGTCTCTGCATGTCCACATACCACGGATGCCTGGGCCACTCTGGAGCTACTAGTAGGATTACAAACCCTGTGGTGTTTGATTCCGCGAATGACCCTGCCCAGCAGGGGCCACGGAGGGAAGGTATACAGTAACTCTTTTCCCGGCCAGAGCTGAACGAGGGAGTCAATTCCCAGGGACCACGGATCTCTTCTGTGACTGGAGAATCAGGAACCTTCATGTTGTGAGATGCGACCAGCAGGTTGATGGACAGGGAGGGCCCAGCGATCTACTATCAGTTGAAAGGCTTTGTCCAACAGCACCCACTCTCCTGGATCCAGGCTCGCCCTGCTTAGAAAGTCTGCTTTGATGTCTTTTCCTGTGATGTGGGAGGCCAGTATCATCTGTAGATAGACCGCCTTTATGGAGTGGCGGAAATGTATCTCCTGCAACACTTTCTGGCTCTTGGTTCCTCCCTGGCATCGATGTAAGCTATCGTCGTTGCGTTTTCTGAAATTACGCGGACCGCTTGACTCTGGAGATTGTGGCTGAATTGTAAGCACGCCAGCCTTACTGCCCGCGCTTCCAGGTGATTGATGTTCCAGAAGGCCTCTTCTTCCGTCCAATGGTCCTGGGCCATGAGTTCCTGACAGTGAACCCCCCAGCCCCGGAGACTTGGCTCTGTTGTGAGAACCAGCCAGTTCGGTGAGGACAGGGATAAACCTCTGTTCAGATAAGCCTCCTGCAACCACCACTGGAGGTGAGAGTGGACTCCCATCGGTAAGTGGAGCCGAATTAAATAGTCTTCAGAATGTGGGTTCCAAAATGACAGCAGCGGGAGCTTAAGTGGGCACATGTGTTCTCTCGTCCACGGCACTTCCAAGGTTGCTGTCATCAAGCCAAGAACTTGGAGATAGTGCCATACTGTCGGGCATATTATGTTCATCAACTGACTCACCTGGGACATCAACTTCCATATCGATGTGGTCGGAAGACATGCCTTGCCTGGTGTCAAACCAGACTCCCAGATACTCCAAGGACTGGGAAGGCTTGAGACTGCTCTTGTCCAGGTTTACTACCCAATAGAGTTCCTGAAGTGAGAAGATCACCCTGTTGGACATCCGAATGCTCTCTTCCACGGACTTGGCATGCATCAACCAGTCGTCCAAGTACGGGTGTACCAGGATTCCTTCTCTTCTCAACGCCGCTGCCACGACCACCATAACCTTGGAAAATGCCTAGCCACTGCCCCCAGAACAAAGGGCAATGCCCGGAACTGATAATAGTGACCCAATACCGCAAAGCTTAGGAAGCGTTTGTGTTCCTGACAGACTGGAATATGTAGGTAGGCCTCGGATAGGTCCAGAGAGATTAGGAACTCTCCCGATTGTACGGACATTATCACGGAGCATAATGTTTCCATGCAGAAATGACTCACTCGTAGGTGACGACTGACATTCTTGAGGTCCAGGAGAGGGCAAAAGGAACCTTCCTTCTTGGGTATGATGAAATAGATTGAATAATGTCCCATGTCATAATGCCTCTGTATCGCTCCACGGTGAGACCGCACCTTGAATACTGTGTACAATTCTGGTCGCCGCATCTCAAAAAAGATATAATTGCGATGGAGAAGGTACAGAGAAGGGCTACCAAAATGATAAGGGGAATGGAACAACTCTCCTATGAGGAAAGACTAAAGAGGTTAGGACTTTTCAGCTTGGAGAAGAGACGGCTGAGGGGGGATATGATAGAGGTGTTTAAAATCATGAGAGGTCTAGAACGGGTAGATGTAAATCGGTTATTTACTCTTTCGGATAGTAGAAAGACTAGGGGGCACTCCATGAAGTTAGCATGGGGCACATTTAAAACTAATCGGAGAAAGTTCTTTTTTACTCAATGCACAATTAAACTCTGGAATTTGTTGCCAGAGGATGTGGTTAGTGCAGTTAGTATAGCTGTGTTTAAAAAAGGATTGGATAAGTTCTTGGAGGAGAAGTCCATTACCTGCTATTAAGTTCACTTAGAGAATAGCCACTGCCATTAGCAATGGTAACATGGAATAGACAGTTTTTGGGTACTTGCCAGGTTCTTATGGCCTGGATTGGCCACTGTTGGAAACAGGATGCTGGGCTTGATGGACCCTTTGTCTGACCCAGTATGGCATTTTCTTATGTTCTTATATTTTCCTGGGGTGTAGGTACTGGGATTACCGCCCTCGTCCTGAGGAGCCTTAAAAAAGCAATCTCCACTGCCTTTTTGTGCTGGGAGAGGTAAGGAAACATCATGAATACATCCCGAGGAGTGCTGCAAAATTCCAGCGCATATCCTTCTTGTATGACTTCCAGTACCCATTTGTCTGAAGTAATCTTCACCCAACATTGGTAAAAGAGACAGTCGACCCCTTATCTCTTTGTTCTAAAGGTGGGTTGGTAAAATTTCATTAGGACGTTTGGGACGAGCCTGAACTGGAACCTGCCCCTCTCTTGTGCTTTCAACTATGAAAGGACTGAGTTCTCCCAAAGGGCAGAGACCTCTGAAATGTCAAGTTCCTGTAGGAGCGAAAACGTTGGGAGCCCCTGGGCGAAGGGTGCTGCAATTGCTTCCTCCTATCTTCCGGTAGTTGGGGAACTGAAGATTTGCCCCATTTACTGGCTAGTTTATTCAATTCATTTCCGAATAGGAGTGGTTCTTTAAAGGGTATCTTTGTTCGGTTGACCTTGGAGGTTGCGTCGGCTTACCAGTTCCGCAGTCATAGCTGTCTTCTGGCTGCTACCATTGAGGCCACTCCTCTGGCTGAAGTATGGACTAAATCAGAGCCCACGCCTGCTAAAAAGGCTGCGGCGGGATTCATAGCCACTCTGGGATTCATCCCCCGAATCATCCATCTCCTGAGAAAGAAGTAGGCACAAACTAGCTACCAGGGCACAACAAGAAGCAATTTGTTAGGTCACTGCTACTGCATCAAAGGCTTGCTTAAGGATGGACTCCATCCATCTATCGTGCGCATCCTTTAAGGCCGCTTCTCCTTCCACTGGGATAGTTCACTCAGAGACGACGCAGACCAGTGCATCCACTTTAGGGAAACACAAACGCTCTCTCACTGCTGGGTCCAGCAAGTATAGAGCTTCTAATGCTCTGCCCCCTTAAGCTTGCTTCTGGGGCATCCCATTCCAGGTCAATCAACTCCTGGATGGCTTCCAGTACTGGAAAGTAGCAAGAGACTTTCTGCAGGGAAATCAGAATGGAATTCTTCTTTAGTTCCATCAGAGTCCGTCCCAGGAACTCCCAGTGTCTTCAGGCAATTCGTCTCCATGAAAGAACCATAACATGGTTCAATATGGTTCCAACCCTGGGGGGAATTTCCCCTTCTTCCAAAGGATCTGGCTCCTCCTCTTCATCTGTGCCATCAGGGTCCCTAATAGGGATACCCTTGGTCAGGTGCGACATGCCTCGCGGTCTGCCAATAGGAATGGGAGAGGTTACCAGCTGGGGTTCCATCCAGCAGGGGCAAGCAAGGTAGTAGACTGCACCTGTACAAAGGCTTGTAGCCCGTGGAAAAATTCCACCCAAGAAGAGGCCACCGGGTCCATGCCTAGCCCAAGGAGAACTGGGGTGAGTCCAGATGTGTTTCTCTCTCTCCCACAGTAGATCCAGTCAGTTAGGTACTCAGATTCGGAGTACTTCCAGTTAAGGCAATGACCAACCCATCATCTGAATGGGAAGAGCCGGCTTAGCAAAGTCCAGGGAGACCAACTCCCCTTGGACTTCCTCATAGTGCTGACACAAGTTTCAATCCAGGTCACGCTGTGAAGCCCTAATATGACAAGAAACACAGAGAGTAAGGCACTTAGGTTTCTTGGTTGCCGGCGCCATTGGCGGCAGTAACTGTGCATTTGATTGGCTCATACTTAAATTTATGCTCCCAAAAGGCACACACTCAGCCCGTGCACACAGCGCTTCCTGTATTGTGCGTGGATGTACGCGCCATTACATGCACAGCGCGTGCGCAGAGCCAAAACACTGCACATATAGATGTCCTACAGAGGGCAGTACTGCATGCACAGCAACGCGCGCAAGCTGGCGCCGACGTGGCCTGCCACATAGTGTACTGACCAAGCCTAAAGTGGGGCCTAGCCCACCGGGGGCTGCTCAACCTGCTCAGAAGCCCAATTCCCCTTAGCCCCACGGGAGCGAGAACGACATCCGTATGGCATGCCAAGTACAGAGACCAGAGGAAAACCTACCGAAAATCCCTCCAATTACCGCTGAATTTGTAAAAAATTTTTCTAAGCTTATCTGGGCTCAGCGTTTACTGGCTGAGTAGAGAGAGACTGTCTCCGGCTGCAGGGGGAGAGGGCTTTAGCTGTCACCTCCGCTCATGGCTTCTTGCACACTGCCTTTCAGCTGCACAAGTCCATGGCAGGAACCGGTTACTGGACCAAGGCATGCCTCTGACAGATCTCGGAAATCGCCTCAGGAATTCTCAACTGGGGGAGGGACCTTTCTTATCACCGCAGGAGAGCGGGGCTAGATTATTTTCTCCAATTTAAATGTAAAATTTCTCCTTCCAAAAATACAACAATTCCCATAGGGAGAGGTATGTCCACCATCTGCAGGAGACCGAGAATACTGGAGGGCCGAAGTCACTGCAGGGGTATACCTAGGGTGACATCAGCATTTAAATCTGACTAGGTCTCCATCTACTGGCTACATACTAGGAAACAACTTAAAAGAACAAATTGTAAAGACATGACAAAAACAAATATTTATTTAAAATTTTAAAATCTGTAGGTCTCCCAATGCAACTCCAGTCAAAACATCAACATCAGATTTATGTCGGGAGTTTCTAAAGTTATTCCATCTTGAATGAGATGAAAAATTCACTTAGAAGTTAAGTACAACTAAATTTACTGATTGCTCATCCTGTTTTTCTGGTACATTGAAATTGTTTGAAGAACTTTTTTTTAATACACTAAACAGTTTTCATTGTGTAAGATAAACTAAAAAGGATATAAATAAAGTTGTCAGGGCAACAAAGTGGATAGACACCGTATAGTCCAAAAATAACCTTTTTATTGAGTGGAGACAATATATTCAAACAAACGCCCGACTCTGGCCGAGTTTCGCCCCGCCAGGGGCTGCCTCAGGGGCTGTATGAAGAAGTTCTTTTTGAAAATGCTTTTTGTGAAACAAACTTCATTACACATTTGCTACAGCAGAATCGTTATCACTCGGGTCCACAACCTGAGCGGAGAATGCGAGCGATAACGATTCTGCTGTAGCAAATGTGTAATGAAGTTTGTTTCACAAAAAGCATTTTCAAAAAAGAACTTCTTCATACAGCCCCTGAGGCAGCCCCTGGCGGGGCGAAACTCAGCCAGAGTCAGGCGTTTGTTTGAATATATTGTCTCCACTCAATAAAAAGGTTATTTTTGGACTATACGGTGTCTATCCACTTTGTTGCCCTGACAGCTTTCTTAGACAACCTACCCTCTTGTTTCATCAGTATAAATAAAGTTGGACATTTCGGGCACATGATGATGGTCAGGACATGGAGTTGAGAGTATAAAATGTAATTTGGTGATATCCATTTGATGCCCGTTTTCTTAAAAATTTAAAATTAAGCTGTGTGTGGCAATGATTGAATGTGAGCATTTTTTGGTATATAAATATTTTTTTTAGTTTGTTTATCCTTCTCTTTTGTAAGTTTATTGTGTAGCTAGCTTGCCCCCTCTGTTTTTCATGCACTGGTTATAAGAAACCTACATCCCATTCCAAAAATGTTCACATTTTGTTGGCCTTATAGACCGGAAGTAAAATGTATTAAAACTATTTGTTCCAGGTGAAAAACAAACGGATGAAATGTTAAAACATAATTAATTAATCCCCACATATTGTGTATGTTTGACCATATATTCTATGCCACAACTGCTAAAAGAAAGCAAAATTGCTTACCTTGTAATAGGTGTTATCACAGGACAGCAGGATGTGGTCCTCACATATGGGTGACGTCATTCTCGGAGCCCTAATGCGGGAAAACTTCTGGCAAAGTTTCTAGAAGCTTTTAACTGGCAGCCTGGGGCTACTGAGCATGCCCGGCATGCCATGATATTCCCTGCCACAGGGGTCTCACTTCAGTCTGGTTTGTAGCAATAAGCGTTAGCTAAATAAACTAATAAAAAACTGAGGCCCAACTCCGCGGGGTGGCGGGTGGGTTCTGTGAGGACTACATCCTGCTGTCCTGGGATAACACCTATTACAAGGTAAGCAATTTTGCTTTATCCCAGGACAAGCAGGATGCTAGTCCTCACATATGGGTGATTAGCAAGCTAGAGGCTGAGTCATTGTCCATGGAGGTAGCAGTGATGCGTTTTTGAGGAAATGATGCAGCCGAAGATCACAGCAGGTTGGTTGTAGAAGGAGTTGGGATTAAACTGGAAACAAGTTCCTTAAGACAGATTGTCCATAGGCGGAATCTTGTCGTCCTTCCTTGTCCAAACAGTAATGAGCTGCAAAGGTGTGAAGAGAACTCCATGTTGCTGCTTTACAGATGTCAATGATTGGCACTGAACGAAAATGTGCTACTGAAGTTGACATTGCTCTTACTGAATGCGCCTTTACTCGCCCTTGGAGAGGAAGGCCTGCTTTTTCATAGCAAAACTGTATACAATCTGCTAACCAATTGGATAGAGTATGCTTTCCCACTGCTTTACCTGGCTTATTTGGATCATAAGATACAAAAAGCTGATTGGATTTTCTGAGGGACGTAGTGCGATTCAGATAAAAAGATAACGCACATTTGCAGTCCAAAGTGTGCAAAGCTCTTTCCCCTTGGTGAGAATGAGGTCTTGGAAAGAATGTGGGTAGAACTATGGATTGATTTAAGTGGAACTCTGTAACTACCTTAGGAAGGAATTTTGGGTGTGTTCGGAGTACCACTCTGTCATGTAGGAACTTTGTATAAGGTTCATAAGTGACTAGTGCTTGTAACTCACTAACCCTTCTAGCTGATGTAATGGCTATAAGAAAGATAGTCTTCCATGTGAGAAACTTAAAATCACAGGAATGTATGGGTTCAAAGGGAGAACGCATCAATGCTGTTAAAACCAGATTCAGGTCCCATTGTGTGGCTGGAGGCCAAATTGGTGGTTTAAGGTGAGTTAGACCTCTCATAAACCTACTGACGAGAGGTTGTGTAGATATAGGTGCATCTCCTATCTTGTTATGATAAGCTGAGATTGCGCTCAAATGTACTCTGATTGAGGAAGTCTGAAGACCAGAGTCTGAAAGATGGTACAAATAGTCTAGAAGAGCAGTAGTGGGGCAAATGAAAGGATCAATATTGTTTTGCTTGCACCACAAAGTGAATCGTTTCCATTTGAAAGAATAATTCTTGTGGAAGGTTTGCGGGAAGCTATAAGCACTTGAGAAACATTAGTTGAAAGATTGAGTGGTTGTAGGATTAAGCTTTCAACATCCATGCTGTCAGGGATAGGGATTGAAGGTTGGGATGGTGCAACCGACCCTGATCCTGAGTTATGAGATTGGGAGCTACTCCCAGACGTATTGGATCCCTGACTGAAAGGTCTAGCAGTGTGGGAAACCATACTTGTCGAGGCCAATATGGGGCTATGAGTATCATGGACCCTTTGTCCTGTTGTAGCTTCACCAGTGTCTTGGTGATAAGCGGTATTGGAGGATATGCATATAGTAGGCCTGAGTTCCAAGGGCGAGCAAAAGCGTCCTTGGCTGGCTGGTTCTTCTGTTTATGTAGAGAACAGAAGTTGTCCACTTTGTGATTCAGATGCGACGCAAAGAGGTCTGTTGTTGGTTGTCCCCAACGTTGGAATATCTTGGTCGCTATCGAGGGATTCAGGGACCACTCGTGTGGTTGGAACTGGCGACTGAGTCGGTCTGCTAGTACATTTTGAATTCCTGCTAGATAAGTGGCCTGTAGGAACATTGAGTGACTCAAGGCCCAGTCCCAAATTTGTGCAGCTTCTTGACAAAGGAGATACGAGCCCGTACCTCCCTGTTTGTTGATGTACCACATGGCTACCGTATTGTCTGTTTGGATCAGTACAGTCTTGTGTGAAAGGCAGTCCTTGAACGCATGTAGCGCATAACGTATAGCTCGAAGTTCCAGAAAATTGATTTGATATGTGGCTTCGAGTTTTGTCCAAGTTCCTTGAGTTTGAAGAGAGTTTATGTGAGCTCCCCACCCCAAGGTGGATGCATCTGTAGTTAATGTAATCTGAGGGACCGGTTTTTGGAAGGGTAGGCCCTTGCGTAAATTGTCCTTGATTGTCCACCATTGTAGCGAAGAGCGTAGTTGGTGGGTGACTTGGATTTGATAATGTAGTGGTTGAATGGCTTGGATCCATTGTGATCGAAGAGTCCATTGGGTTAGTCTCATGGCAAGTCTCGCTATAGGAGTGACGTGAACCGTTGAAGCCATGTGGCCTAGTAAGATCAGAAATTGATGAGCTGTTGCTTGTTTTTGTATGGAAATTGAATACGCCAACCGGGACAGTGTGAGTGTACGATCTTCTGGAAGAAAAGCCTGTGCAAGCTTTGTGTTTAATTCTGCTCCTACGAACTGGAGTAGATAAGAAGGGCTTAGGTGGGATTTTTGATAATTGATGAGGAATCCCAGCTTGTGAAGTAATTTTATCGTGTAATGCAGAGAATTTACTGCTCCTTGTTGTGATTGACTTTTGATTAGCCAATCGTCGAGATAAGGAAAAACATGAACACCTCGTTTGTGCAAATGTCCCGCTATCACTGCCAGGCATTTGGTGAATACTCTGGGAGCTGAAGCCAGGCCGAATGGTAACACTCGGTATTGGAAATACTGATGTCCTACTGTGAATCGCAGATACTTGCGATGAGGCGGGAATATAGGAATGTGTGTGTATGCATCTTGAAGATCCAGAGAACAAAGCCAATCTCCCTTTTGTATTAGTGGAAGCATGGTGCCTAGCGAAACCATCCTGAATTTTTCTTTTCTTAAGAATTTGTTGAGATTTCTGAGATCTAGAATGGGACGTAGGCCTCCGGTTTTCTTTGGAATTAGGAAATACCGGGAATAGAATCCTCTTCCCTTCTGAGCGTGTGTGGTACGTGTTCCACAGCTTTTGCCTTCAGAAGAGCAGATAATTCTGTTTGTAACTGAGGTATGTGATTGAGATGGGAGTTTTGTGGTGGAAACTCCTGAGGGAGAGATAAGAAGTCTAGGCGGTAGCCTTGATGAACTATGGACAGGACCCAATGATCGGTTGTTATTGTTGTCCATTCTTTGTAGAAATGGGAAATTCTCCCTCCAACTGGTAAGGTGGGAAATGGGTTGGGAAATTGGCTTTGTGCTCTGAAATTGATTTCAAAAGCCCGATGTAGAACCTGTTTGAGGAGGTGGTTGTGGCCTTGCAGACCGTTGTTGTCTCTGTTGCGGCCGTTGTTGAGACCTTGGAGCTCTTGACCTAGAGGCCGGAGGATAGTATCTCTTCGGTCGATAGAAGGGACGTTTAGCCTCTCTATGTGGTGGTCTGCGAGTTATGTGAGTTGCAGGGTCATGAGGTAACGTTGAGAGTTGCTTCAATGTTTCCGAATGCTCTCGGAGCTGAGCAATGGCATCCTGCACTTTAGTGCCAAACAAATTATCTCCCTGACAGGGAAGGTCTACTAATTTGTCCTGGACTTCAGGGCGTAAATCTGAAGCCTTTAGCCAGGCCCACCTTCTTGCACTGATGCCGGATGCTGCTGTTCTAGATGAGGTTTCAAAAGCATCATAGGCTGCTCTTACCTCATGCTTTCCTGCATCCAAACCCTTTTGGATAATCTGTTGTGCTGCCTCCTGTTGTTGCTGAGGCAGAGAGGATAGAAACTCTTCAATTTGTTTCCAGAGATTCCTCTGGTGATGCGTCATGTAGAGCTGATATGCAGCAATTTTTGAGTTGAGCATGGCTCCCTGGTAGATTTTTCTGCCCATTAAATCTAAAAATCTACTGTCCTTTCCCGGAGGGATTGAGGCATGAGTCCTAGATCTGCGGGATTCCACAACCAGGGAATTGTGAGGAAGTTGAGGTTTCTCAAATCCTGGGGCTGCTTGAACGAGATAAGTAGTCTACTCTCCTGTTTACAGCAGGGGTTGTGCATGGATGTTCCCATATCCTCTGCTGAAGCTGTAATAGCACTTCGTGCACTGGAATGGCTAGATTGTGCTTAGGAGGATCTACAAATTGTAAAATTTCAAGCGTCTGCTGCCTCTCATCCTTTTCAGCCTGGAGTTGGAAGGGTATGGACTCAGACATTTCTTGTATAAAAGAGGAAAATGAAAGGTCCTCTGGAGGTGACTGCTTTTTGGCTTGAGGTGGAGAAGCCTCAGACAAGAAATCTGAGGAATGCTCAGATTCCGTGTCTGACCAAGTATCAGAAGTAGGAAGGTGATACTGAGGAGGTTCCGGCCTCTGAGGAGGAGGTACCCCTGAAGGTCCTTGTAAGGGATCTTGAGGGTCCGGTGATTGCTCTCTGTCCTCTTCTTCTTGTCCAGGTGCTATGGGCAATGAAGCTAGGAGGTCTTGATACCTTTTAGTGAGGATGCTATGTAATTGTGCTTCAGAAGTGGAATTATCTGGAGCTGTGGAGATAGCTGGATATGAAGAGTGTTTAAATTTCCCCGATGACTTTTGAGTGGAAGATGTTTTCCTTGATACAGGTGATTTAGACGGTGCCATTGTATAGAGAGACATCGATTGTGACATAGGTGGCATCGATGAAGTATGGAAGGTGAACATCGATATTGGAATCATCGATGAAATAGGTCTGGCAGGCATAGAAGGCATCGGAAATTGTGAAGGAACCGATGGCATCGATGGTGCGTGTAATGAAAATGGAACCATCATCGAAGAAGTCATCAGCGGAATCGATGAAGTCATCGCTGGCATCGGTGTATTTGCCGGCATCATCGGCAGAGTCACCGGCAATGGCTGTGAAGCCAGTATCGAAGGCAGAGACATCGACGATTCCGTCGGCAGACAGGGTTGTCGGCATCGACACGGTGGTCGGCATCGGCGATGACGCTGGAATTTGATGCTGCAAGGCATCAGTGACTATCTGTTTTATTAAAGCAGTCAAGTCAGTCATCGAAGTTGATACTTGCTGTGATGTAGATGGTATCGATTCCGGAACCGATGGCACCGAAGTAGAGGAAATCCTTTGCTTCTTAGGGATCGGTTCCTCCGGCGGCGGAAGCAGTGGAATCGATCGATGCCATCTGTGTTTATACTTTGAAATGTGGATAAATGCAAGGTAATGCATATAGGGAAAAATAACCCATGCTATAATTACACAATGTTAGGTTCCATATTAGGTGCTACAACCCAAGAAAGAGATCTAGGTGTCATAGTGGATAACACATTGAAATCGTCGGTTCAGTGTGCTGCGGCAGTCAAAAAAGCAAACAGAATGTTGGGAATTATTAGAAAGGGAATGGTGAATAAAACGGAAAATGTCATAATGCCTCTGTATCGCTCCATGGTGAGACCACACCTTGAATACTGTGTACAGTTCTGGTCGCCGCATCTCAAAAAAGATATAATTGCGATGGAGAAGGTACAGAGAAGGGCTACCAAAATGATAAGGGGAATGGAACAGCTTCCCTACGAGGAAAGACTAAAGAGGTTAGGACTTTTCAGCTTGGAGAAGAGACGACTGAGGGGGGATATGATAGAGGTGTTTAAAATCATGAGAGGTCTAGAACGGGTAGATGTGAATCGGTTATTTACTCTTTCGGATAGTAGAAAGACTAGGGGGCACTCCATGAAGTTAGCATGGGGCACATTTAAAACTAATCTGAGAAAGTTCTTTTTTACTCAACGCACAATTAAACTCTGGAATTTGTTACCAGGGGATGTGGTCAGTGCAGTTAGTATAGCTGTGTTTAAAAAAGGATTGGATAAGTTCTTGGAGGAGAAGTCCATTACATGCTATTAAGTTCACTTAGAGAATAGCCACTGCCATTAGCAACAGTAACATGGAATAGACTTAGTTTTTGGGTACTTGCCAGGTTCTTATGACCTGGATTGGCCACTGTTGGAAACAGGATGCTGGGCTTGATGGACCCTTGGTCTGACCCAGTATGGCATTTTCTTATGTTCTTATGTTCTTATGAACGTGGCTCAGATACCGACCTTGTCGATGATGCGGAGGGTGTTGGAGAGGAGGCATCCCCCGAACCCTCCGGAAGTCTTTTCTTGATCAGTATCTTCTTTGTTATGCCTACCGGCGAAGATTTTGTGGAAGTCGTCGGTGAAGGCCCTGATTGAATTTGGAAAATTTGTGCCATTTTTTCTTGGCGGAGTTTTCTGCCTTTTACCGTCATTTCCTGGCATTTTGAACAGGCAGCGATGTCATGGTCTCCGCCAAGGCACCGAACGCATTCGGTATGCGGGTCCGTTATGGACATTGTACGGTTGCAGGCCGGGCACTTTTTGAAGCCTGAAGTTTTTTCAGTCGACATCCGTCGATGGAAAGTAGGTATTTTCTTTAGCGAAAAATATGGTATTTGTCATCGGCCGGTGACAAAGCGAATTAGACCTGTAATGGGCAAATTTGACACTAAATTTTTGTCAAGTTGTGAAGAAAACCTCACAGGGCTCCTGTGACTGCGATGTAGTTAGCAGTGCGGAAAAAAGAAGACTGAAGTGAGACCCCTGTGGCAGGGAATATCATGGCATGCCGGGCATGCTCAGTAGCCCCAGGCTGCCAGTTAAAAGCTTCTAGAAACTTTGCCAGAAGTTTTCCCGCATTAGGGCTCCGTGAATGACGTCACCCATATGTGAGGACTAGCATCTTGCTTGTCCTGGGATAAAAATATATTCTGGAATTCTTTAGAATATAAAAGTAAAAATAACATGGATAAGCTGGGTAAGGCTCCTTCCTTGTATTTCTGTAGCAACCCTAAATACTTAAAACTCTTGTGTGACCAATTACCTTCAAAAGCACACACCAAGTTAATTGGCCCCATCTGTGTTAAGCTATACTGATTCATAAGGCAGGAAAAATTCTGTAGCTTGTTGGTTCGCTACTCTGTAGTGAATTTCAAAGCAAAAACCCAACCATGAACACCAACTTGCTGTCAAAAGAACTCAGAGACAAAGTTCTGGAAAGAAAGATCAGGGAAGAGGTATAAAAGCGTTTCAAAATTCTTGAATATCCCTTGGCGAATGATCAAGATTATTATTAACAAGTGGAGAGTATATGGCACCACCAAGACCCTGCCTAAACTAGGCTATCACTCTAAACTAGATTGAGCAAAGAGGAGACTGATCAATGAGCCAACCAAGAGGCCAAAAGACAACTTTGGAATACCTACAATGTCTGCGTGTGACAACATCCTAAGCATGCCACAAATTTGGCCTGTATGGTAGGGTGGCAAGAAAGATGCCATTACTAAAGAAAACCCACCTTGAATCTCATTTGAAATATGCAGTGTAATGCTCAAGGGATGCTGTAGCCATTTGGCAAAACGTTTTGTGGTCTGACAAAACTAAAATATAGAATTAGTCTGAAGCTAAGTATCCTTTAATGTAAACTCAATTGCACATCACTCAGGGAACACCACCCTACTATGAAGCAGGATGGTGGGCAGCAATAGGAGCAGCATGCTACAGAAAAATGAGGTTCTTGCCTGCTAGTTTTCTTTCCTTGAACACAACTAGATCAGTCCAAATGCAGTTAGGGAAAGGGCCCTCTCAATAGCTGGCCCTAAATTGTGGAATTCTCTCCCACTTGAGCTACGTTTAGAGGAGAATATTCAGTCTTTTAAGAAGCAACTAAAAACATGGCTGTACACGCAAGCTTTCACCACGACAGAATGATTCTAATAGATTTACCCTGTGAATTAAAAAATAGCTACGAGATTTTATTTTATTTTTTAACCCTATTACTAGTTTGATATTGAAGGATTCGTATGTATTTTATTATTTTTTGACTACTGTATAATTTAATGTTATTTTTTATAGGGTTTCATTTTTAGTGGAGTTTGTTTTATCTTTTATAATATTTTATTTGTTTTTAAGATATGTCGTTAAAGACAGTCTGTTGTTTTATTGTAAACCGACTTGAAGTATACACAATATGTTCGGTATACAAAAAATGTTTAAATAAATAAATAAATGGGTTTTGCTCCCCTACCAGTAAATGGAGACTGAGAATACTGTTATGATGACATTGTAAGCTGAGCCCCTTGGGCACTATCCCCCCCCCCCCCCCAATCCCAGGCTCCACTTTATCAGATTTGAAATGAAGAGGAGGAGACAATAACCAAATCATGTAAGGTTTATTATACAAAGTTCACCACATTCATTGCTTTTCCTGGTCAGTGCAGTTAGTGTAGCTGGGTTCAAAAAGGGTTTGGATAAGTTCTTGGAGAAGTCCATTAACTGCTATTAATCAAGTTTACTTAGGGAATAGCCACTGCTATTAATTGCATCTGTAGCATGAGATCTTCTTACTGTCTGGGTTATTGCCAGGTTCTTGTGGCCTGGTTGGCCTCTGTTGGAAACAGGATGCTGGGCTTGATCGACCCTTGGTCTGATCCAGCATGGCAATTTCTTATGTTAACCCTAATCTGAAATACCTAACCCCCATCTAAGATTTGTATCGTCTGAAATTTAGTTGTTTCAGAAGTCACTGGTCAAATAACGAAGTCTTTAGCAGAGTGTGGCACAGTACTGCCAGGACTCTAATGTCTTTGGTTCTCAGTGCTTCCTGCTGTAATCTTCTTGGCTTGCACTTCTGTGCTGCTGGTTGTTTTATAAGTAGTGAACATGGGTATCTGGTGCATGAGTGGCTACCTTTTTGGTTGCTTGGCAGCTATGGCCAGTTTGACTATGTCAGAATGCACTGCTAAACTATCAATGGCTCAGTTCAGTACTGCTTATTTGGTCATGACTTATTCACAAAAAAACAGAACAGTACTTTTTATCTGTAATTAACTGTTGAAACATATGTCTGTAATATGCAAGCTCTGTCTATTCTCTGTTCCTTTTGTTAGCACCTCTTAACTTACATCCTTCCTTTCATATGGCATTCTAAAACAACTAAGCTCAGATCTCTTGACTGCTCATTAATTCCCCCCTCCTCCAACCTGTGGTTTTTGTGTTTCCTGCAAGTTTGTTTAAAGATTCAGGCAGGTAATCCCTGTGCTGCTAAAGTCAAGAAAAAAAAACCCATGCATTTTGTATTTTTAAATCCTGTTTAAAAATCTATTCTATTCCTATATAAAATATCAAATTTGCGGATGATACAAAATTATTCAGAGTAGTTAAATCACAAGCAGACTGTGATACATTACAGGAGGACCTTGCAAGACTTGAAGATTGGGCATCCAAATGGCAGATGAAATTTAATGTGGACAAGTGCAAGGTGTTGCATATAGGGAAAAATAACCCTTGCTATAGTTACACGATGTTCGGTTCCATATTAGGAGCTACCACCCAGGAAAAAGATCTAGGCATCATAGTGGATAATACTTTAAAATCGTCGGCTCAGTGTGCTGCAGCAGTCAAAAAAGCAAATAGAATGTTAAGAATTATTAGGAAGGGAATGGTTAATAGAACGGAAAATGTCATAATGCCTCTATATCGCTCCATGGTGAGACCGCACCTTGAATACTGTGTACAATTCTGGTTGCCGCATCTCAAAAAAAGATATAGTTGCGATGGAGAAGGTACAGAGAAGGGCAACCAAAATGATAAAGGGGATGGAACAGCTCCCCTATGAGGAAAGGCTGAAGAGGTTAGGGCTGTTCAGCTTGGAGAAGAGACGGCTGAGGGGGGATATGATAGAGGTCTTTAAGATCATGAGAGGTCTTGAACGAGTAGATGTGACTCGGTTATTTACACTTTCGAATAATAGAAGGACTAGGGGGCATTCCATGAAGTTAACAAGTAGCACATTTAAGACCAATCTGAGAAAATTCTTTTTCACTCAACGCACAATAAAGCTCTGGAATTTGTTGCCAGATGATGTGGTTAGTGCAGTTAGTGTAGCTGGGTTCAAAAAAGGTTTGGATAACTTCTTGGAGAAGTCCATTAACAGCTATTAATCAAGTTTACTTAGGGTATAGCCACTGCTATTAATTGCATCAGTAGCATGGGATCTTCTTAGTGTTTGGGTAATTGCCAGGTTCTTGTGGCCTGGTTTGGCTTCTTTTGGAAACAGGATGCTAGGCTTGATGGACCCTTGGTCTGACCCAGCATGGCAATTTCTTATGTTCTTAAGATGTATTAATTGCCTCTAGGAAACGGTCTAATAGACGAAATTATGCAGGAAAATGGCACCACTATGCAGATCGGTGTGTGCCTTGTCAACTAGATCCTCTCTCGTCCACAGCAGCCCAGCTGCTAGAATACCTCCATACACTTTACCTTTCTGGTTTAGCATATGTTTCAGTTCGAGTACACATGAGCGCCATTGCAGCATTTCATCATTATCATAACGGTCTCCCAATTTCTAATCATCCCCTCATCTCCAGATTAATACGAGGCATACTACATTTAAAACCACCAATGACAAAACCCCCAGTACCATAGGATCTCAATGTGGTGCTAGAACAGCTCGTGATTCCACCTTTTGAACCTCTAGATTCCTGTCACATCAAATACCTCACCTGGAAAACAATTTTTCTTGTCGCCATTACATCTGCACGGCGAGTTAGCGAACTACAAGCTCTGGTTCATTATTCTCCTTATTTGGAATTTTACCACGACAAGTTCACTCTACGACCCCACCCTTCATTCCTACCTAAGGTAGTTACTCCATTTCATCTCAAACAATTACCTTACCTATTTTCAAACCAAAGCCTCATCTCAATGACCGGGACAAACTCCTTCACTCATTGGACTGCAAAAGAGCTTTGGCTTATTACAAGCCAAGAACTCACTCTCCATCCAGACCATCTCAGTTGTTCCTCTCTTTCAACCCGAACAACCCAGGTCAACCGGTTTCCAAACGAACCATAGTGAACTGGTTATGCTATTGCATTGAATTTTGTTACAGCAAACGTTCGACCAAACTCATAAGCAAACCAAAAGCGCAAATATGTGCGACAGCAACCTCAATTGCTCATCTTAAATGAGTACCATTCATGGACATTTGCAAAAGCAGCAACTTTGTCCTCTCTTCATACCTTCACAACACACTATTGTATTGACAAACAGGCTGCTACAGATGCTGCACTGGGAACTGCAACCTTGTCAACCATTATCAAGCCTTAGGACTGTCTACCTTATTTCGGTTGTGATCCTAAATCTTTAACTATAACCTATATGGCCACAACCCTGGAGCTTGTGACTCCCAGACAGCATGGCTAATTCAGTCCTGCTATCGACAGGAAAAAGCAAGTTTGCTTACCGTAAACGGTGTTTCCGTAGATAGCAGGATGAATTAGCTATGCGATCCCTCCCACTTCTGTAGACAGTCCCTATTTTCTACTCAACACTATTTTGGTTATACACCTCGCTTGGTGATAAAGACTGAGGAGAGAAACGGATTCGCGCAGGAAGACGACAGCGCAGACGCACAGAGTTAAAAACTGACACTATCTGAGGGAAGCTCCGCCTACTCCGTCGCGTCGACGCTCCCAGACAGCATGGCTAATTCATCCTGCTAGCTACAGAAACACCGTTTACGGAAAGCAAACTTGCTTTGATAGTCCTCACATATGGGTGATTAGCAAGCTATAGGCTGAGTCATTCTTGTATTGGACCAACAGTAAATAACTTGTGCAACGGCACAACAACTGGTGAACTGTTGGAAAATGAGGCAGCCTGAAATCACAGCAGGCTGGATGCGGAAGGAATTGGGATTATGCTGGAAACAAGTCCTTTAAGACAGATTGTCCATATGCTGAATCTTGTCTTCCTTCTTTGTCTAAACAGTAATGAGCTGCAAAGGTGTGAAGAGAACTCCATGTTGCAGCTTTACATATGTCCGCTATTGGTACTAAACGATAGTGTGCTACTGAGGTTGACATTGCTCTTACTGGGTGCTCCTTTACTCTCCCTTGGAGAGGAAGGCCTGCTTTTTCATAGCAGAACTCTATACAATCTGCCAGCCAGTTAAGAGAGAGTTTGTTTGCCCACTGCTTTACCGGTTTGTTTTTATCAAAAGAAACAAAGAGTTGAGTGGATTTCCTATGCACTGCAGTGCGCTCTAGGTAATATGCAAGTGCACGTTTACAGTAAAGTGTACAAAACCCTCTCACCTTGGTGAGAAGAGGTCTTGGGAAGAATGTGGGCAAGACTATTGACTGATTCAAGTGGAATTCCCTAACTACCTTAGGTAGGAATTTAGGGTGAGTACGTAGTACCACTCTGTCATGTAAGAACCTTGTATATGGTGAGTATGTAACAAGTGCTTGTAACTCACTAACCCTTCTAGCAGATGTAATAGCTATTAAGAAGAGAACTTTCCATGTAAGAAATTTAATATCGCAGGAATCCATGGGTTCAAAAGGAGAACGCATGAGTCTTGTTAGTACTACATTAAGGTCCCACTCTGTGACTGGTGGCCTTAACGGGGTTTAAGGTGAATTAAACCTCTCATAAATCTACTGACAAGGGGTTGCGCTGATATCGGTGCATTCCTTATTGTATCATGGTAAGCTGAGATAGCACTTAAATATACTCTTACTGATGTGGTCTGGAGACCAGAGTCTGAAAGGTGCCAGAGATAGTCTAATAATGATGATATGGGGCAGGAAAAGGGGCCAATACCTTTCTATGCATACCACATGGTGAATTGTTTCCACTTAGATCGATAGTTTTTTCTTGTGGAAGGTTTACGTGAAGCTACAAGCACTTGAGAGACATTAGCTGAAAGATTGAATGGTTGCAGGATCAAGCTTTCAACATCCAGGCTGTTAGAGATCGGGATTGAAGGTTGGGATGGCGCAACCTGCCCTGATCCTGAGTTATGAGAGTGGGAGATGTACTCAGGCGAATTGGCAGTCTGATCGAGAGGCAGAAAAGTATGGGAAACCATACTTGTCGAGGCCAATACAAGGCTATGAGTATCATTAACCCTTTGTCCTGTTGCAGCTTCACTAGAGTTTTGGTTATTAGTAGTATCGGGGGATATGCATATAGAAGACTGAATTCCAGGGGCGAGCAAAGCCATCCTTGGCTAACTGGTTTCTCTGTTCATGCAGGGAGCAGAATCTGTCTACTTTGTGATTCAGCTCGGATGCAAAGAGGTCCACTGTTGGTTGACCCCAATGTTGAAATATGCTGGTCATTACTAAAGGATCCAGGGACCATTCGTGAGGTTGGAACTGACGACTGAGACGGTCAGCAACTACATTGTGAATGCCCACTAGATAAATGGCCCGGAGAAACATGGAATGTGTCAGGGCCCAGTCCCAAATCTGTGTGGTTCCTTGGCAAAGGAGATACGAGCCGGTACCTCCTTGTTTGCTCAGGTACCACATGGCTACTGTGTTGTCCGTCTGTATAAGAACAGTCTTGTGTGAAAGGCAGTCCTTTAACACGTATAGAGCATAACATATAGCTCAAAGCTCCAGGAAATTGATATGGAATGTTGCTTCGAGTTTTGTCCAAGTACCTTGAATTTGGAGATTGCCTATGTGTGCTCCCCAACCTAAAGTGGATGCATCTGTAGTTAAAGTTCTGGCCATGGGAGTGACATGAACTGTAGAAACCATGTGGCCCAGCAGAGTTAGAAACTGATGGGCTGTTGCAGTGTCCCTTGTGCGTAGAGATCATGCTAATGTGGAGAGTGTCTCTGCGCGGTCCTTTGGGAGGAAGGCTGTTGATATTCATGTGTTCAACTCTGCTCCGATTTTTGGTAACTGATTAGAAATCAATGAGTGGAGTAGGTTGATTGTGAGCTTGAGCGAGTTGAGAGCTCCTTGTTTTGACTGGTCTTTGATGAGCCAGTCGTCTAGGTAAGGGAAGACATGTATTCTTTCCTTGTGTAAGTAGGCTGCTGCCACTGCCAGGCACTTTGTGAATACTCTGGGTGCTGAGGCAAGTCCGAATGGTAGAACCCTGTATTGAAAATGTTGATGCCCCACTAGGAAGTGCAGAAATTTACAATGAGGAGGGAATATTGGAATGTGAGCGTAAGCGTCTTGAAGATCCAGAGAACAGGCTTTACATGAACTTCAACATTGAAGGATGTATGGATACAAGTAACAACTCTTGACTCACAGAAACAGGTCCAGATTGAAAGAAAGCTCCCATCTCCAGGACATCTGGATCAAGCCACCGCTGGAGAGAGACCTTCATATCTTCAGTGACCCTCATCAGAAACAATAAGGGCTGGAGCAACTGATCCCACTAAGTGCAGAGGCCCCACTGGAGAATCTGCATGTTGATGCGGGTCATGGGAACCCCATGTACTACTGCCATCATGTGTCCCAGAATGATCAACACTTATCAGGCTGGATCTTGAGCCTCCTGTAGAAGGCCCTGGATCAAGGCTTGAAGACAGAATGTGCTCTCCTCCAGGGAGTTTATCCATGCCCTGATGAATTTGATTTGTTGGTAAGAACAAGTTGGTAAGAACAAGTTTTGATGAAGTCAATGATGAACCTTGGCGACTGAAGAAGCTGAATAAGACTTTCTGCAGGGAGTCCAAACACCTCTGCTTTGGAAGGCCCCTTCATTAACCAATCATCCAGGTACACAAAGACAAAATTCCCTGGGGACAGATGTACTGCTATGCATTACGTGAAGAACCCCAGGGCCGAAAGCCCAAAAGGGAGAATTGGTAGTGAGGAATTCATTATGAAAGAGAGGTATTTCCAAAGGAAGTGATGCATGGATATGTAAGCATACATTTCTTTCAGACCCAGGGTGCACATCCAGTCTCCTGCCTTTATGAAGAAGGGCAGAATGGTGTGGAGGGTGTTCATTTTGAACTTTTCCCTTAACAGGCACTTTTTCAGATTTCATAAATCCAGGGTAAGTGTCACCCTCCCCAACTTCTTGGGGAGAAGGAAAAAGCAGGAGTAACACGCCTTGCCATAGTTTTTGGGAGGGACAGGATCTGTTGCCTGGATGCTGAGAAGAACTTCTACCTAAAGACAGAGCTGGGTCAATTGAGATGCATCCAGATTGAAGGCCGAACCACAATGCAGAGCTGGTGGGTTGGGTAAGTGCAAATTGTAACCAGATTCCACGATTTTGAGAAACCAGTTGTTTTCAGTGATCTTCTGCCACTCTTCCAGGTAAAGATGATTTCTCCCTCCTCCAAAATGGTCAACGTCTGGGGTAGGGTCTGGTCAGAAACTAGACACAGGCTTAAGCTGGGTTTGTTGTGAAGTCTTTGGCTGCTATCTCATGTGTTGATGTTCATGAGCCAGAAGCTGCTGTTGTAGGAATCGCAGGTGGCGCATGATACTGCAGAAAGCGGCAGAAGGAGCATCTCTGGAAGAAGGCATGTTTAAAAGCTAAGTAAGGATGCCTAAAAGTCAGTTGTTCAGGTCCCACTGAAAATGAGAATGGATGGCAGCATGCTCCTCCTTAACTTGGGTGACTGCTTCCCTGAATTCATCTCTGTAAAGGCTGTCCTCTGAACATGGCACATAAGCTAACTTGTCATGAAAATTCTCACAGAAGCTGCTGGTTCTCAACCAAGCTATCCGAAGTTCTCTGAAGGCCATTGCAGAAGATCTTGCTTCAATATCAAATGATTTACAGTGAGTGGAGAAAATATTTGTACTCCTCTGCATCCAGAAGAGACTGCTGATAGTCACTGGAGAACAGGCAAACTATCAGGGATTTCAGCTTGTTGATACAACTGTGAACGTATTACACCATATAGAATTGGTAGGCTGTGATGCGGGCATTGACTACTGAGCTCTAAAATATCTTCCCAACATTATTGAATAGTGTAGAGTCCTTTTCTGATGGAGTGCTGGAAAAGATTCTGGATTTAGCCAGTTTTAGTGCCAATTCCATTAATGTTGACTAGTGCGGTAGTTGAACTACCCCAAATCCTATAAATGAGATCCATTTTCCTGGCTCCTGGATTTTCCCATCTGTAAATCCTATGAGATCGAGCAAACAGGGAATGCTATAGGCTCGAATGGATTTTCTAGAATCTGAAGAAGTCCAAAGACCTCAGTGCAGGAGTCTTCGTCCTTACGGATGTTTGACTCCCATCACCTTACCTGATTTGTCCAAGAGTTTAGAGTACCTGAGGATTTCTGGTGGAGGAGAATGCTCTTGCAGACCAGGTTGGGGGGGGGGGGGGGCAGAGGAATCCCCCCATAGACCTTTCCTCTGAACTGAGAGTTGAAGGAACACTAATCCATGACTCCAATGAAAAAACTATGAAAGTTATGGGATATCTGTATTTTGGAGGGGAATATTCATGAGGCATGCTCCAGACCAGTGGTTCTCAACCTTTTTCCCATCATGACACACCTGACAGACCATGCTCACATGTGTGACACACTGCGGAAATAAAAAATAAAGATCCAGTATTATTTTTATTGTTAAGAATGACAAGGGAAAGATACGTATTCTGTCTGAACAGAAATTGCATAAATAGTAAACATCCTACACCAAAACAGCACCAATTTCCAGTACTCAAACCGTAAACACCTTACCTAAGAAAAGGCAACACTGAAAATATTACACCAGGCCTTAAGACACCAATACACCTCGTATTAGGAAAACGGAACAAGCCAGGCTGCTATAAAGCCCTCACAGAAACTACGTGCCAGCAGAATACCTCACCTCAGTCACATGTGCAGACCCTCACCTAGCAAAGAATAAAGAGACCAAAACGCATAACTAGAAGCATGCAGACAAAAACGGAATTGGAAACCACAACAAGCCAGAGTCTCTGTATGCAGTGTAACAAAGGAAAAAAAAAGAATCACCAGTCCTTATAAAACAAATCAAGAAATATAAAATCAATAGCAGCAAAATCATATTAACAAAAAGAACAGATTTCAAAACATCTGATGAATGGAATATCCAATAATTAAAAACTAGTATCAAAAATTTCTAGATACCAATAAAATATTTCAAAATAGTAGACACAAAGGCCCAATAATGAAAAATAAGGATACAAAAAATGTTTTGTGCCGCATACCTGGGAACGTTTGATATCCAGGTGCCCTGAGATTGTTCTGAATGAGTAGGAGGAGGGATAGTTTGTTTGTAGCTTTCTCCTCTCTCTCAAATCGCTCACATATACACATGCTTTTTCTCTCTCACTTATATAGGTTCTTAATTACACATTTACACACATGCTGTCTGTCTTTTCCTGTTTACACACCCAGGCTTTCAAACACATACATGCTGTCTTTTTCTCTCACACACAGACTCTCATTCACATGCTTACAAACATGCTCTCTCTTTTTCACACACAGGCTCTCAATCACACAGACACATGCTCTCTCTCTTACTTATACACACAGGTTCTTAATCATACATACACATGATCTCTCTCAAACACAAAAGATCTCAATCACACACATACACATGCTTGCTCATTCACACCCCCCCCCCCCCCCCCAAACTAGCGGCAGCAGCAACCTCCTTCACTTTCAGCCCTTGCGGAAAAAGAAGTCCCATCAGCTGCGGGGATTGATGTTGTTCCTCGTTTTACTCCAAGCCCCTCTCCTCATTCTTCAGGCCGCGCCTCTTCTCTTTTTTGGGCCGATGCTGCCTGCACTAGCATGGTCTCTTCTTCCCGCGCATGCACCCACTGCTCACCATTTCCTCTTCCGGGCCGCGGAGAGGGGGCGGGAAGAAGAGAGCATGCCAGTGCTGCTGACTCCAGTTGTCTTACTGCGTTCTGCCCGAGTGGAGGAGCTATTTTGCTCGGGTAGGGAGAGCCGCTGGGTCAGTGGGGGACTGGGAAGTGTTGCGACACACCAGTTGAGAACCACTGCTCCAGACGATGGTATCCTGTGCTTCTTCCTCAGAGTGACTAGATTCCTCCATGGAGAGGTATGATTGGAGGCTAGATTCCGCCACTGGGAGGTGAAAGGGACTCCCCCTTTAGGGAATAAATTCATTACTCTGGACAGGAGATGTTGAAGGTTGCTCTCCTAGTCACTAGCTGCCACTGAGGCAAAGAATGTCTTCAATAATTCCATTAACTGGTCTCTAGGTAGCTGTGTCCTCTGATCAGGAGTTGGGAAAGAGACCAGAATAAGTTCATCCTCTTGAGAAGCTCCTAATGGACTCCAGGAGGGAGGGTTGACTAAGAAGGGAGCCTCTTGGGTTAACTCAACTGGTGGATAAATGGAAATCAGAGGCACCATGAAGCATATCAGGATCTGGTGTCTCCAAATGAAGTCCTTGCTTGAGAAGACAGGATAGAGATAAATACATCAAGATGGAGGAAGGAAAGTGCAGTGAATCACCCTCAGGGCCCATTTCTGCCTCAAATGCATCACGTGTACTGAAGGGACCAGGGACTAGTGTGCCAACTGCACTGGGGCATGGCGTGTCGAGGGATCATAGGTTGAATGCATCAAAGCAGCAAATAGCTGAGTCAGTTGACTTAAGGCCTTATGCATCAATGGAGATGTAAGGCCAAAGGTGCAGTGCATTAATGGCACCAGGTGCATTGATAGAACCGATCTAGACCTAGACTTTGATGGTTTTGATCCACAGCACTTTTTTTTTTTTCTTATGCATTACAAAGTCCCAAGGGGCCTGCAAAGGGATCACAGACCCCTCCCTGTTTGCGGTGTTTCAGCACCTTACTCTTCCTCAGGGAAGCTGGCACCACAGAAGGGAGAGCTTTGCCTGATGAGCTCCTGCTTAACTTGGCATGGAGGAAGCCTAAGGAGGCCACATTCCAAGAGAAGGAATGACTCCAGCTTTTCACCGATCTGCAAAAGTTCTTCCATTTTCCAGGGCCTTGTTCCTCTGGGACTTCAGCAACATTCAGATCAGTCTGGCCACAGATGTTTATAATAAATATTGTGGTCACTGGTGATGGACATCTTTCAGCCACACACGTGATCCTTGAAGCCGCTGAAGACTACCTTCTTGGAGCCAGACATTTTTTATTTTTTTCCCCCCACTTTTCTATTTTTTGGTAGCACTGAAAAGTGCTGTTGAGAAGCTATCAAGGCAGTAAGGCAAAGCGAGATAAAGACTAAAAGAAACTATAAAAGTACCAAACAAATTAAAGAGACAGCAAGAATACACATCCATGCAAAAATTGACAAAAAAAAAGACGACTGAGGTGCCTCACAAGGTAGCATGCACATGGGAACACCTGTGCATATTCAACAGAGCAAAAGCTCTATGAGCTAGGAGAGAAGGGTTCGTTTGTCTCAGTCAGTCAGATGCCATTTCCCACGTGTCATGGGTAATTAAAACCCTACTCATAGATGGGGAATTTTAATGGCTCTAGTATGTTAAATCTATCAAAAGACATTTTAGTAGCATGCAAAGAAGTCTTAAACCATTTTACCCTGCCAGGCCTGTTGTAGAGAACTTTATGTAGAACTCTGAGGTCTTCCAGTTTCTTCTTCCTTAAGAAATACTGTATAGATTCAATTTCACAAAGTTTTTCTCCTTTCCCTAGAGGAAAAAAAGTTTTCATGTTATAGGTATGTACAGTAAGCATTCAGAACATTTAGTTGATTATATTGTTGCATCTTAAATCTGGCAATTCTCTTACAAAAATAAAAGAGCAGTACAAAATTCATTTTAACTGAGATTTATGTGGTTAAACTGTTGATGAATCCATCATTAAACATCACATGTTCTTTTAAAAATTGGAAGGAAAAAAAAAAAAAAAAAGCTAATTTATAGAAAACAATGCTACCATTACAAGATTCAGACAATACACAGACAGTTGTGGATAAATTGCCAAAGTCTCCCATAACATGTATGGCCAAGTACCTCCAAAAAAAACAAACCAAACCAGAGTCAAAAACTTTAACCAATATGCATATTAGTGGCATTTAACCCACGTAATCTGAATACTAGTAAATACCATTAACAGAAAAAAGGGTAATCAGTTAAGCAGAAAAGCTTTCCACTATAGTTCTTTTTTAATCCAAAAAGGAAGATATGTACCTTAAGTCAGGACTTCACAAACCTGCAACCCCACATCCAGTCATGTTTTCAGGATATCCACAATGAACATGCATGAAATAAATTTGCATATTATGGAAGCAGTACATACAAATATTTCTCATGCATATTCATTGTGGATACCTTGGAAACAACTGGATGTGGGAGTCCCCAGGACAGGTTTGGGAATCCCTGCCTTAAGCAATCCTTATATGTGAGCCAAAAGGTGTGATTCCAAGGTCAAAAGTGGCCAGTACGCTAACAAGGAGAGTCTGATGGGTTCCAGCTGGAATGGCAGCTAGGTGTCTTCTGCTTGTTATGACCACTTTTCTCTTGGGCTGAGCTCTCAGGTGTTGATGGCCAGCAGAGTTTAGGTAGGCAGCCCGGAACCAGGTCTAAATAGGAACACTACTGAAAGTGCAAGCAAACACTGGAAACAGCAAAACTAGATGAGATTGATATGATCCGAAGCAGCAAGGAATATGCGGGAGATAGAACAAGTCTGGAAGCAGAACTCAAACAAGAGGGATTGAAAATGAGACCCAAACTCTGTCAACCTACTGACTGATAGCCTAGAAATATGCAAGTACAAACAAGAACCAAGATGGTCACAACAAGCCACGGAGCTGGGAGAACTGACCAGACAGTTCCAGAAGCCCAGAGCCCCTACTGGTGGGAAGTGAGAGCTTCCTACTGGGACCTTGCACTACGGTCCTGCTATTGGCATGGAGAAAAAAAAAATTGTAGGAGGGCTCTATTGGTAGCCAGTGCCTTCAGGGGATTCAGTGAATCCCCTGCCCTAAGCTACCTTTTTTTTAATTTTTTTTTTAAATCAGGCATGTTCTCAGTTACCTGTGGGCCACTGATCAATAGAGGAGACTTCCTGCAACAGCTTTGGACCGATTGCAGCAGCTATGGGGCCAATAAGAAGGAGCATAGCAGGGGTCTAACCACACTGTGGTAGGGCCAATGAGGTAGGCGGTGGCCCAGGTCTTATCAAATGCAGTCAGCCAGAGCATTGCAGGAAGAAAACACAGCAAGGTGCAGAAGGCAGGACTTTGCTTCAGCTTGAAAGAAGGTCCCACATGCAAAAAGCTGCAGCAGAAGCATCAGGACTTGGGAGTCCTGGACTTAAAGTTGCAATGTGTACACCTATGAAGAAGTAGAGGGAGAAGAGTCTAAATGACCTGCGAGTGAAGCGAGGCAGGCAAGCAGGCTAGAGGCACCAGTAGTTGCTCTCTGTTAGGATTCCTGGTGTATGAGTCTGAACTGCAGGTGGTTAGGGACAGTCACAGTGTCTGCTGAGTTTGGGACAGGAGCTTGAGGCTCACCCTCTTCTTCCCCAGCATTCTGACTCTCAGCCTGAAAGGGACAGAGAAGACTCGACTGCTGGGATTGGGGAGCGGAAAGGAGGCGAGGGATAACTGTTGGTGACTCGGAGGGTTTGGAAGGGATGAGCTGCAGCTGCTGTTGGTTCTTCTCAGAGAAGTGGGAAGAATTTTACTTTTCCATCATTTTTGGGAAATGTGTATCTCTGAATATTTCTTTTATGTACGGTACAGGAAAATGTATTTGTTTTTATTTCTCCGGTGTTACACTGCTGGCAAAGTCTGGCTTTATGGGTTTCCAGTTTAGGTTTTGTCTCACTGTTTCAATTTCTATTATGTGATAGATTCTGTATTTGGTGAGGGTCTCGCTGTTGCTTTTTCCATAGGTAGGCTTGACTGCTGGCAGTTAGAAAGCCATGAGTAAACAATTACAGTTACAATATAGTAAAAGCCTTTCATACCAAAATAGCACTGAGGGCCAAGCCCACAAATAGGCCTAACACCAAAGAGGTTTCAAGTGGGGGTTTTTTTTTTGTTTTTACTTTTTTTTGCAAGGTTTTCTGGTTGACACCATAGCAGATCCTCATAGCCCCTCATTGGCTGAGACCAGATTTGGTTTCCACTCCTTCGGGAGTTGTCCTTCTGGAGACCGATCAGTTTGGGGACTTCCCCAGATCTCATCACACAAGATCAGGGTAGGTTTCAGCATTCCAAACTCCAGGCCCTGTCACTCAAATCCTGGAAGTTGAGAGGCTGATCCTGCAGGATGCTTGATCTTTCAGAAGATGTGTCTTGGGTCCCTAGTGGCTTCTAGAAAGCCGTCCACGCAGAAGTCCTACAAGCTAAAGTGGAGGAGGTTTTCCGTGTGGTGTGAGCAGAAGGCTCTAAATTTGTTCTCCCCCCCCCCAAACTGCTTGATTACCTTCTACACCTATTGAAGGCTGGCTTGAAAACCAATTCCATTAGAGCTCATCTAAGTGCAATTGGTGTATATCATATTTTTTGTGGCAGTCACTTCAGTGTGCAGGGTCAGTGAGCTCCAGGCCTTAGTGACTTATCTCTCTTATACCAAGTTTTATCTTGACAGGGTGCTCTTGCATATGCACCCAGAGTTCCTGCCTAAGGTGGTGACGTATTTCCATGTTAACCAGTTAATAGTCTTGCCAACATTCTTTCCCAGGCGCCATCACACCAAGGCGAAAGAGCATTGCACACAGTTTGGATTGCAAGAGAGCCTTAGACTTCTATCTGTATCGGAGAGAAGCCCATACAGTCCACCTGTTGCATTCGTGCCTGCTTTCACCCTCGCTCCACCCTCTCTACCTGTGTGGCGACTCCCTCTGTGCCTGATGGACGGCTTGATGCCGCAGCGTCTCCATGCCGCCTCTCCCCTGCATCACCGGGCCAGCTCAACTCTGCGGATCTGCCATGTTCCTGATGACGTAGGGCATGCGCTCTGAAGTATGCACCAGCAAGGGCGCGAACCTCAGGGGTGTCCCCCTGTATTGACGTCATCTGCTTCCAACATAAAAGGTCTTTACTTTTGCTAACAGATCGAGTTAGCAAGGACTCCGATTGGACTAGCTTCGGCTGGCCAAAGACTATTTTGCACCCAAAGGATTGCTTGCGGGATTTCCATTGGACCCGCTTCACTCTTGCAACATTGCCTCTGCGAACCTACCAGGGGTACCCGCTCCTTGGGGGCCTCATTCTCTTTCTCTATTTCAGATTACAGATAGGAACCGGTATTCGCTCCTCGAGGGCCTATGTTCTTGAATACTCTGAAGATTCTCCGAGTCCAGAAGCTAGTGCATGTACAGACATTGTGAGTTACTATTTCAGAAGGTATATAGGAACTGGCATTCGCTCCTCAAGGGCCTATGTTCCTGAACACTCTGAATATTCTCTATTGACTAGAAGCTATTCCAGATACAGATTGTGAGTTACCACCGCTCTCTCAGAGCTTTCCCTGGAACCAGGTAGTCACTCAGAGGGCCTAACCCTTTCCAGCTACTGAGCCATCTCAAGACCTTAAATGAGTTATCACCTAGTACTGGCTATGTATATCTGCATACCCTATCTATTCACTATCTACAGTTTCTTTGCAGCTCAGCAACCTTGGAATCGCAGTTCCAGTATCTGAGGGACTTCAGCCCTGCCGGGCATACCAGCTCACTACTGCCACCTCTGGTAGTTATACTACCTATCTAATAAAAGAACTATCTGTGTCTGTCTCCATACTCCAGCCTAGCCGGTGGTCCCTCTCGGGACTCCCTCCTGGGGGTGCTGTCATCTACCATCGGCCCAAGGATTCACCTATCTACTTTCTGTCCAGCTGAGCACCAACTTTAGTACTCTGCTGGTACAGATTGCCAACTCTGCAGTCTACATCATAACACATTGCCATCCCTTAGCAGACCCATAGGAGGCAGTAACTACAGATTGCTACTCCTCCCCCTTTGGGGAGGGGATTCTATCAGACTGCTATTCTCATCTGCTAGCTCCTCCCATCCGCATAGCAAATCCCAACAGATTGCTAACCTGCTAGCAGATCCCACACCACCACCCAAGTTTTCATTTCTTTTCACAGGAATAGATTGGGAGTTGCCCAAACAGGCACACTCCAGTTGCCTAGCAGACTGCATCTACTTCTGTTTATGCCCAGGTGGGACTACTTCTCGGGGGTCATGTCAAGGCTGATTCTGTCAGAGCCATGGCAACGTTGGTGGCCCCCTTGTGAGCTGTTCCAGTGTAGGAGATCTGCAGGGCTGCAACATTCACATCTCTCTACTGTCTGGATAGGGTTGGCTGATGGGTGATGGTAGGTTTGGCCAGTCTGTCCTTCGGAGTCTCTCTGAGGTGTAGAGCCCAACTCTCCCTGCCTAGGGCCCATTGTTTGGGTTCAGGCTGTCTGCCCCTTTGTTACCAACAGCACTGTGATTGTTGTGTCTGTTGGTCCCCTTTTGTATTGGGGAGCAGCCATGTGTGTGAACTACCATCCTGCTTGTCCTAAAGCAGTCACTTACCTGTGACAGGTGTTCTAAGACAGCAGGATGTTAGTCCTCACGAAACCCGCCCAGAACCCCAGAGGAGCTGGGTTTCTCCTATTTGTTAATTTTTTTGTAATTCTATGTTACGAGCCTGAAGAGGGACCCCACGTGGAAGAGTGGTATAGGGAATGCTGGGCATGCTCAGTATGCCTAGTTAAAGTTCTAGAAACTTTTCCATGCTGGGCTCCATTTGATGTCACCCATGTATGAGGACAGACATTTTGCTGTCCTAGGAGAACCTCCTGAAGGTTCAGGAGAGTGTCACCAGAGGAATCAGAGGATACACATGCAGAAGACTCCTGCCCCAATGGTGAGCAAAGGCGTCTGAAGCTAGCTCACTGTATGACCTGAACAGGGAGCAGAACAGAGTCACCTTTCAGTTTCAAGGTGATGTGAAAAAGTTCATGTCAGGGCTTCCCCAAAAGACGGAAGATTTGATTCATCACACAATGGGACAGTGACCATTCGTGGGGTATGAAGGCCTGACTTAGCCTGTCCGCTATCACGTTCTCTGTTTGGTCAGATACATGACCCTGAGTAAAATCCCATGGGACAGAGTCCAAGACCAGATCTGGACCCCTTCCTGATGCAGTAGGTACAATCCTGTGCATCCCTGCTTATTGACATACCACATCACTACTTGGTTGTCTGTTTGGATCAGAACATATTGTGTTGGACAGCCCATCTCTGAAAACCCACAGAGTGTACCTGATCGCCTGAAGCTCCAGAAAATTGATATTACTTCGTGCTTCCTGGATGAACTAAAGGTGCTGGGTGCAGAGCCCCTCTACATGAGCTCCCCATCCCAAGGTGCATCTGTGGTTAGGATAATTTGTGTAGGAGGGAGTTTGGAAAGATATTCCCTGTTCCAAATTCGAGAGAACCTGCCACCAGGACAAAGAGTCCCAGAGGGACTTGGATGCGGGCCTGGAGGATCTGGGTGGCCTGGCGCCACTGCAACCTAAGGGTCCATTGGGCTCTGCACATGTGTAAGCGTGCCAAGGGAGTAATATGGACAGTCGCTGCCATAGCCCAACAGCCTCAACATGTGCCGAGCTGACACCTCTGGCTGTTTGTTCACCACCGCTATGGATGCCAAGGTGACTGCCCTAGAATGGGGCAGGAAGGCTTTTCTCTGAACCATGTCTAATACGGCTCCTATAAAATGCAATTGAGGTGACTGGCTGAGATGGGTCTTTGGGTAGTTGATGAAGAACCCTAGTGACTCCAACACCCAGATGGTCAAGCACATGGACCGATCTGCCCCAAGAGGTGCTCTTGACCAGCCAGTCGTCCAAGTAAGGGAAAACATCCACTCCCAGTCCTCAGAAGTGCACTACCACGGCCAGGCATTTCGTAAACACACGTGGAGCAGATGCTAGCCCGATCAGCAACACTCTGTATTGGAAGTGGTGTTTTCCCACCACAAATCAGAGATACTTCCTGTGACTTGGGAAGATCTCGATGTGAGTTTACATGTCTTAAAAATAGAGGAAACATAGCAAGTCTCCTTTTTGCAGGAGGGGAATCAGGGTGCCCAGGGAAACCATTCTGAACCTTTCTTTTTTCAGAAACCTGGACAGGAAAAGGGATCAAGGGACTGAGAAGTGCACCATGATGTGTACCTTTTCCATTTATTGGAATAAGATTTTCTTGTGGAAGGCTTTCGTGAAGAGATCAGGACACGAGAAACTGAATCCGAAAGGTTAACTGGTTGTAGGATTAACCTTTCAACATCTATACCATCAGGGACAAGGCTTGGAGGTTGGGATGGAGGAGGCATCCGTCGTTTTGAGTGATCAGATGCGGGTCCGTTCCCAAGGGAATGTACCTGCGGATGGAGAGATCCTGAAGTATGGGAAACCATACTTGGCATGGCCAGTGTGGTGCTATCAGGATCATGGTTCCCCTTGTTCTGACGTAGCTTCACGAGAGTCCTCGACAGAAGAGGAAGTGGAGGGAATGCATACAGCAGACCGGTTGTCCACGTTAGGGAGAATGCATCTCTGGGCCAAGAGTGTTGGCTCCGAATGAGAGAGCAGTAATTGTCCACTTTGTGGTTCTGAGGGGACGCAAAGAGGTCTATGTAGGGATAACCCCATTGCTGGAAAAGAGATGTCGCTACCAATGGATTGAGCGACCACTCGTGTGGTTGGAAGACACGACTCAGTTTGTCTGCCAAGACATTGTCCACCCCCGGCAAGTAGGTGGCCCTGAGGTACATCGACCGGGAGAGGGCTTCTGTCCAAATCTGTGCAGCTTCCTGACAGAGAAGGAAGGAGCCTGTGCCTTCCTGTTTGTTGATGTACCACATGGCCACCTAGTTGTCTGTCTGAATCAAGATGATGTGATTTGATAGGCAATCTTGAAAGGCTCTGAGAGCATATCGGATTGCTCGAAGCTCCAGGAAATTTATCTGGTATTTGGCTTCCTCTGGAGACCAGAATCCTTGAGTTTGTAGACCATTTACATGGGCTCCCCAGCCGACATTGGAAGCGTCGGTGGTGAGAATTAGAGGATCTGGTGGGTGAAAGGGCAAGCCCTGTAGGAGGTTGGATTGATTTTTCCACCAGGCAAGAAACAGAAGGAGTGCGTCAGTGATGCGGACAATGGTCGACAGAAGCCGAGTGGCTTGAATCCATTGTGATTTCAGAGTCCATTGCATGACTCTCATGGCCAGACGGGCCATTGGAGTCACATAAACTGAAGTCGCCATGTGTCCCAGCAGAATTAGAAATTGACGAGCTGTTGCTATGCGTTGAAACTGCAGCTGGCAAGCTAGGGACACAAGGGTTTGGAGTCGTTGATGAGGAAGGAAGGCTTTTGCCTGTAAGGTGTCCAAGTCTGCCCCAATGAAGGATAAGGTTTGAGATGGGACTAAGTAGGATTTCTCGTAATTGACAAGAAATCCTAGAGAAATTAGAGTTTGAATAGTCAGGGTCAGGGAGGACAGAGCGATCTGCTGGGTTGGGGCCCTGATTAACCAATCGTCCAAGTAGGGGTAGACGTGGACACCTTCCTTCCTGAGAAACGCTGCAACCACCACGAGACATTTGGTGAAAACTCGTGGTGCGGATGCTAGGCCAAAAGGAAGCACTCGGTATTGATCGTGGTTTTAGCCTACTAGAAACTGGAGGTATTTGCGATGAGCTTGAGCTATCGCAATGTGGGTATAAGCGTCTTTTAGGTCTAGAGAGCAGAGCCAGTCCTTTCTTTGCAGCAGAGGGAGAAGCGAGCCCAGGGTTACCATCTTGAACTTCTCTCTGTGAAGGTACTTGTTGAGGGCCCGTAGGTCCAGGATTGGTCGAAGTCCTCCGGACTTTTTTGGGATCAGAAAGTACCTGGAATAGAACCCTAGTCCTTGTTGTAAGAGAGGAACGGGTTCTATAGCGTTTGACTGGAGGAGAAGGGAAACTTCCTGCTCTAGAAGAATAGAGTGGTCGGTAAGTCTCCACGCTTGCAGAGGTGGAGAGTCCGAGGGAAGAGTTAGGAAGTTTAGGTGGTAACCGTGTGTGATTATCGCTAGCACCCACTGATCTGTGGTGATCTGATGCCATTCCTCTGTAAAGTGGCTTAATCGACCTCCTACTGGTATGCTTGGTAGAGGGATTAGGCATCTGTCTCTAATTGGAAGTCAAAACCCTGATGCAGGACCTGGCTGTGGAGCTGCTGCGGGTTTTTGTTTGAGGTTGGCGAGGCTGAGGTTTTTGGTAAGGCCTCGCTGACCTAGATGTAGTTGGCGGGGGGATAGTACTTCCGTGGACGGAAGAATGACTTTTTAGAGTCCTCCTTAAATGGCTGTTTAGAAGGAAGTCAGAAGGGATCGATGAGAGCTGCTTAAGGGTCTCATGATGGTCCTTTAATTCAGCAACTATTTGCTGAATTTGCTCACCAAACAAATTATCCCCTAAACAGGGCAGGTCAGAGAGCCTGTCCTGAACTTCTGGGCAGAGGTCAGAAGACTTAAGCCAAGCCCAGCGTCGTGCCGAGATGGCCGCAGCAGACACCCTAGTGGAAGCATCGAAGATATCATAAGCTGTTCTGATCTCATGCTTCCCAGCTTCAAAGCCCTTAGATACTAGGGTATCTGAGAATTCCTGTATCTGCTTGAAAATGACCCTATTGTATTGGGTCATGTACAGCTGATTGGAAGCTATTCTGGAAATAAGCATGGCCCCTTGGTATACTTTCCTACCTATACTATCTAAGAACTTGTTTTCTTTAGTAGGAGGTATAGAGGAATATGGCTTCACCCTTTTAGCTTTTTTTTTGAGCTGACTCTACCACTACAGAGTGGTGGTCTAGCTGAGGTTTCTGAAAGCCAGGTGCTGACTGTACAAGGTAAGTAGAGTCAGCTTTTTTGTTTACTGGAGCAACAGATCCAGGAGTTTCTCAATTCTTCTTTAGAAGGTCCAGAAAAACCTGATGAATTTGAATGGAAGCGATGACTTTAGGGGCATCCAGAAACTGGAGTAACTCCATCATTTGGTGCCTGTCATCTTGCTCAGACTGAAGCTGAAAAGGGATCAATTCAGACATTTCCTTCACAAAATTTATGAAAGAGGTCCTCTGGGGGAGAACACTTTCTACTTTCAGCAGGAGAGGGTGGTGAAGGCAAATCATCGGTGTCTGTGGAGATATCATCACCCCATGTGTCATAAGGATCAGGCAACTGACCTGTAGGACCACGAGGGGGTTGGATACACGAAGGCCCCGGTTGAGGCTCCGAGAAACTCGAAGGAATCACCAGGGGCATCGAGAATACCTTCGGAGGCATCGGTGCCGGCATCGAAGGCATCGGTGGCGCTGATGTGTGTATCACCCCCAAAGAATGTATCGGTGGCGAGGGACGACACGGCATCGATGGCACAACTCCCGGAGGAATTCGATACGGTGTTTCTCCACCCGATGAGGCTGCCATCGGGGAGCGTATCGGTGCAGTCGGTGACCCAGATATCACCGGAAGGGCAGTCATGAGCGCTTCCATCCGGGCTAGCAGCAGTGCCAGCGCTGCTGGAATCGGGTCAGTGACCGGTTCCACTCTCGGTGCCGGAGTCAGTGGCGATGGAATCTGGAACCATTGCATCGCCTTGTCGATGGTCTCCTGGACCAGCCGGTCCAGTTCTTCCCGGAGACCTGGGGTAACAAGACCCGGCTCCGCGGAAGAGGGAGGCTGAGGCTGAGCCGGAGGGACCACCGTCACCGGTGGAATCGTGGCTCCCAAACCCCGATTGGGTGAGGGTTGCCTCAGTGTCTCAGAGACAGGAGTGGACGGTGCCACTTCTGGTCGAGACTTCTTCGGTGGTGGCTCGGACGGTACCAAGGTCGATGACTTAGATTCCTCGACGGTCCGAGACTTGTGATGTCGATGACGATGCTTCTCCCTCCGATCCCCTCGATCATCGGGGGAGGGGACGGGAGTCGATGGCCGTGGAGACCATGATGGCAGACTGTGACCGGGAGGTTGTCGACGATGGTGCGACTTAGACGGTGCCGGTTCTGAGGACTTCGATGCGATGGACGGCGGAGTGTGAGCATGGAAAAGGAGTCCCATCTTCTCCATTCTGGCTTTGCGACCTTTTGGTGTCTTAAGGGCACATTTGGTGCAAGTCAGGACATCATGTTCACTTCCTAAACACATTACACACACTCTATGAGGGTCTGTGATGGACATGGTGCGCGAACAGTCTGGGCACAGACGGAACCCCGACGCCATGGCCATTGACCAAAAATTTAGCCGCGGGACGGTCGACGGCCAGCAGGCCGCATGGGCCAAACTCAACGGTAATAGACTAAAAAAGGCAAAAAACTTACCGAAGTACCGCGGACTAAACTTAGAGACAGGGGGGACCCCTGTGGGGCGAACTTAAAGTTAAAGAAGTCCGTGAAGAAATTCCTGTCAGGAATGTGGTAAGAGCTCCTTAACCGCGTGGCAACTGCTTCGCGGAAAAAAGAAGACTGAAGGGGGGACCCCTGCTGGCTGCAGGGTTGGTGCCATGCTGGGCATGCCCAGTAAGTTCTGGAAACTTTGACAGAAGTTTTCCGTGATTGGGCTCCATCCTGATGATGTCACCCATTTGTGAGGACTACCATCCTGCTTGTCCTGTGAACTCTCAAACCATTTTGCCCTGAATTCAGGGTCGGAATGCTTGTAGGGCAAGTCGAACAGCTCGTCTCGAGATGATTGATGAACCAAGATCCCGCCGTCGGCGACCATAGCCCTTGGGCTGATTTGCCTGCAGACACCGCACCCCAACCGGAAAGACTGGCATCTGTGGATATTATTAGCCAATGCGGAGGATCCAAGTCCACCCCTCCCCCCCCCCCCGCTCCAGATTGTCACGTGATAGCCACGACAGAATGGCTCTGGATTCTGGCAGAAGAGGCATTGGCACGTGGAACTGTTCAGACATCAGACTCCATCGTGACAAAAACGCACGCTATAACGGTCGTGAGCGAACGCCCATGGCACTAAGTCCAAGGTGGAAGCCATAGATACCAGAACTTGTAGGTGATGCCAGACGGTGGAATTCTTCCTCCGAAACAGGGCTTGGACCTGGCTTTGCAACTTTGTTACTCGGTCCGCCTCCAAAAACACCTTGCCGCACAACGTATTGAACTGCACTCCCAAGTAAACCTGATCTTGGGTGGGTTGCAATTGACTCTTCTGAGCATTGACGACCCACCCAAGCGCCTGCAAGGTGAGCATCACCATACGAACAGACCTCTCACAGTCCTCCCGAGACTTTGCGCAAATCAACCAATCGTCCAGGTAAGGATGGACTAAAATCCCTTCCTTGCGAAGGAAGGTAGCTACCATCATCATCACCTTGGTGAAAGTACGAGGAGCTGTGGCTAGGCCAAATGGATGGGCCCAAAACTGGTAGTGCTGTCCCAAGACCTTGAAGCACAGAAACCTCTGATGGCTCAACCGGATTGGCATGTGTAGATACGCCTCCGTGAGGTCCAGGGATGCCAGAAACTCTCCTTTTCGGACTGCAGCCATTACCGTCCTCAGGGTCTCCATTTGAAAACGAGGGATCTGAAGACAATGGTTTACCTTCTGCAGATTGAGAATAGGGCAAAAGGTGCCCTCCTTTTTGGGAGCCACAAAGTAAACAGAGTACCGGCCATGGCCCTGATGAGCCTCCAGAATGGGGACAATAGCCTTGAGCTCGAGAAGGCGCTGTAGAGTGGCCTGCACTGCCTCTCGCTTGCTGTGGGATGCCACGCGGGACTCCACAAATCCTCCTGAACCGGTTGTGAGAACTTTAGAGCATAGCCGTCTCTGATCACTTCCAGGACCTAGTGATCCGAAGTGATTCTTGCCCACGCCGTGTAAAAGTTGGATAATCTGCCTCTGACAGCTTCTATGACGGAATGAGTGCACGTGGCTTCATTGGGAGAATTTACTGTTTCCGGCACTGAGGTTTCCAAAGTCTCTGCCGGAGCGGCAACCACCACGAAAGACTGCTGGCATCCCGGAGTCTGTAGAAGGCGCGGAATACCTTTCAGTTCAATACCGGCGAGAGTCCCGAAAACGAGTCAGAGGTGGAAAAACCTTCTTGGAAGACCTCCTATCTTCCGGCAACATATTGCCCTTGGACTCTCCAAGTAGCTTTACCAGCTTATCAAGATCATCCCCGGGATCCAAGATGGCCGCACGTATTGAGACCTGAGCGGAGGGTTTCGTCTTGTTTTGTTTTTTCCTGCTGAAACAAAATGCCTGCTAAGCGGAAAGGAAAAGTTCGGACTTACCCAACCGAACTTAAGCCTGCCATAACTATTCAGACTGAAATTACCCGCTTCGTGAGTCCTGCAGTCTTACAGGGAACCGAGGAAACTGGTGTGCAGGGCAACGTGGAACAGTTGCTCGAGCCGGCAGAGGAGGTGTCTCTAAGTCCGGAGCAAAGGGAGCCACCGACGCAGAGCTCAGTGGAGGCGGCGAGGGGTGGAGGCTTGGAGGCTTGTGCGTCCGTCCCGACCCCAGACCCTAACTCACCGATTACCGAAGGGTTAGAACCGGGATTCCAAACATCAAGCCCGGTGGAACATCGAAGCGCTGGTGGGCAGACTGAAAACAGTGAAAATCTGGGAGAAGGTACGTCCTCGCGAAGCGAAACGAAAAAAGATCTAATTACTATCCCCTCGAGGCCTGCTCAAGTGACTCTAGACTCCTTATGGGAGTTTATGGCCGGTATGGCTTCAGCAATAAACACCATGAATGAGAAATTGGAGTATACTAGCTCACAATACGCTCAAAAATCCGTAGATGTGCAAGCAAAGCTAGACGGATTAAAGGAGAAAGTTAGCGGATTGGAAGAGGAAAATAAGCAATTTCAACAATATAAAATCGCAGCAATAAAAGACAGTCAATCGCTCTCTAGACGTATGGAGTTTATTGAGAACAAATCCAGATATCTGAATCTTCGTATCATTAATTTTCCCAAAGTGGTGGGAGAAATCCCCTACACCACCTTGAAGAGATTCTTTATTGAAAGTTTGGAATTGACTGAGTTAAGTATGCCTTCCATTAATTCCTGCTTCTTTCTCCCCTCGTCGACGCACCCAGGAAACCCTGAAAACGTTCCCTTTGCAGGGAACCTAACAGGATTTTTAGAGGACTCGACACTGGATGTTATAAATAGGGGGACGCTTTTGGTGTCCTTTATAACTGTCAAGGATATCCGCCTAGTAATGAAAGCATATTTTAGAAAATATCCGCTGAATTTTCATGAGGCTGCTGTAAAAATATTTCCTGATCTTGCACCAGCTACCCAAGCCAGGCGTCGGGGGTTTTTATCCCTCAGACAAGAGGCTAGGAGGCTGGGATACAATGTGAAAATACAGTTTCCTTGCAAATGCTTTCTCATGAAAGATAATGAGCGATTTGTGTTTTTCATACCTAAACAATTGCAGGAGTTTATTGAAGCCAGGAAAATTAACATCATAACCTAAATATTGATATTGACTGCAGTTTATGTGCAACCAGTAAAGTTAGATTATTGATTTCCTTATATGTTCCTTAAATGGTTTCGGGATCCCAATTATTTTTCTGCTGGGAGTGAGACTGGAATTATATAAATAATGGTTAAAGAATTATATAGATCTTTTGCATACTAAGGTTTTGTTTAAAGATGTGAATATAAATCTATTTTCCTTGTTTTGAAATGGCAAAAGAATTTGTATTAGTTTTGTGCAATGAAAGTACTCACGATGTTACCAATAAGCAAAATGTTTTTCAGTTTGTTTATGTATTAAAAAGCAATAAATAAAGAATTAAAAAAAAAAAAAAAAAAAAAAAAAAGATCATCCCCGAACAGGAGCTTGCCTTTAAAGGGGAGGTTACAAAGCTGAGACTGAGGACAAATCTGCTGCCCAATTCCACAGCCATAGACTGCGATGCGCCGCCACCACTGATACCAAACTCCGAGCTGACGTCTGCACGAGGTCATACAGTGCAACCGCCACATAAGTGATGCCCACCTCTAAACCAGCGGCTTGAAGCGCTCTGCTGCCGCCGGAAGTGGAGGTGGTAGAATCTTGAACCCAACACAGACACGCCTGCTGCATAAGGCTAGCACAAACTGCCGCCCGAAGACTTAAGGCAGCTACTTCAAACACTCACTTTAGCTGGATCTCAAGCTTGCGGTCTTGCAGTGCCGTGGCCCCAGCTACTGGGATAGTGATCTTTTCAGTGACCGCCGAAACTACCTTTGGAATCTTCAGAAGATTCAAAATATTAGAGGACATGGGGTAAAGCTTTGCCATAGCCCTGCATCAGGAGTATCCCATTCCCGGGAGACTAGTTTGCAGACCTTTTTAGGTAGCGTAAAGGAAGTTGTCTGATCTCGGATACCATTGAGGACAGGATTAACTCCCTCATTGTCGGACTCCTCCTGAGAAACTTTAAGCCCCAGGATGTCCAAGACCTGTGGAATGAGAGGACGGAGCTCTTCACGCTTGAAGAGGCGGATCATGCTGGGATCATCACCCTCTGCTGGAGGGAGGTAGTCACCATCAAGATCATCAGGATCCACGTCCCCCAGATCAGGGTCTACTCCCGGACCCGTCCCAGAGTCTGCCGCAGCGTATGCACCCTCTCCAGAGTCCTGTAGCACTCGGGAGGAATCCCGTGTGGGGAGAGGGTGCCCCTGGACGCTGCTTGCGGATCCAAGCTGCGAGCCTTCTTCGCCAGAGGCACTGACAGGGTTCCCATATGTCCGAGTCTCTTCGGCACTGCCTGCCTCCTAGCCAGGAAGGCTTGGTGCATAAGTAAAATAAATTCTGTGGAAAACTCCTCTGGGTCTCCTGTTTCCTCCGGGTCTCCTGTTTCCTCAGGAGAATTGAGTGGGGTGGCACTGTCCACAATATCATCCCCCACAGGGGCCAAAACGGGTGGGGAATCCTCAAGTGAGCCACGGATCAACGCCCACCCCTGCGGGGGGAGTTCGGTCGGCCCAGACGAGCCCTCCATGCTGGAGGAGCAAGCCACGCAAAGGGCCACCGAATCCAGTGCCTGCCCGCGCACAGCAGGCCAGTGATTTTGTACGAGGGCCCATTAATTCGGCCGCTTAGCCACGTGGTCTGCCTGAAGGGAGAAAAAATAGCTGCCGTCAAAACACATGCTCCGTTGGCCTGGGAGGCCAAAAGAAAAACAAAGCAGTCCCCAGCACAGTAGTGCTGAAACGCGGCGAAAAAAAACCCGGCAAAATGCGCTGAAAAATACACGGGCTTAAAGCCCAACTTACCCTGTTCCTCTAGAAATCACCCGGAGCCCCGGCCTAAGAGGGAACACGCTGCTCCTTTTTTGAAACGGCTGCTATCTACAGCCTCTCTCTGCACAGACACCTTACCTCAGAAAAGATGTCTGCCGGCTCAGCTCCCCCCCCCCCCCCCCCATTTTTTTTTTTAATAAACTTTATGAAACAGCAACAAAGGCAGAAGGAAAAGGAGCAGCTATAGCAGCTTTGGTGTGAAGTAACCAGGAGCCCCTGGGCTTCCACTCCCAAGAACTTGCGGGCAAAACACAGATAAAGGTGTCCAACCCCTCGGACGCCCAGCTTCCAGTGAGGGATGGCCCACAAAGTTGCCTAACACCTCAGGAAGCGCAGCTGAGATAGAGGAAAAAGAAATCCCTAAAAAAAAAAATACTAACAGGTCGATACAGTAACGTGCGGTTAAAGATTCCCCGTCTGTAACGTGCTGGGAGCGCACAATACAGACGAGTAAGGCGATCCAGCGATACAGTCTCCAGTTTCACGCGTCCTTAGCGCTTCGTAAAATAGACACATAACCCTTTCCGCACGCAGCATGTATATGATGTGTAAATGAACGAATTAGCTGTATAATGAAGGAATTAGCTATTCCCCTCCGATACTGTAACGGGCGCTGATATTATCTCCTTAGTAACCCGCTGTTTTGCCGCGGCCTTAACGTGTTAGTTTACCGCCTCCCCCTAGTAGGTGTTAGGACTGTGAGTCTAGTAACAAATCCACCGACACCGCTTAAGATACTCAAAAACAATAAAACAATTTAAAAAAAAGTGATACAGAGATTATCGAAAATATGTAATGCTGTGGGACACATAAAACATGTCAGAAAAAACAATAAAAATTTTTAAATACCTGTCGGAGGGCCGCGTGGGTCCAGGCGGCCGGCGGCGGGAGCCGGGGGGCGGGTGGTCGCGTGTTAAATCTAGGCCGGGTCGCACAGACGCGCATTCATCCAGGCGGAGGAGCCGGCTGCTTTCGCCGCCGGCTCCTCCGCCTGGATGAAGGCGTGACGTCACGACGCCCGACGTCACGGCATGTGACTGCCTTGAGCACCGAATCGCAGGGCTCCTCCGCCTGGATGAATGCGTGTCTTTGCGACCCGGCCTAGATTTAACACGCGACCACCCGCCCCCCGGCTCCCGCCGCCGACCGTCTGAAACTAACGCGCGTCCACCCGCCCCCGCCGCCGCCGCCTGGAACAGGTGCCCACCCGCCCGTGGCCTAGATTTAACACGCGACCACCCGCCCCCCGGATCCCGCCGCCCGCCTGCACCCATGCGGCCCTCCGACAGGTATTTAAAAATTGTGTTTTTTACACTTCCTGGTGCCTGTCATTTCAAATGTCATTTGAAATGACAGGTACCAGCGCACCCAGGTTACTGTATAGGCGCTGTATTAAGCACCTATACAGTAAAATGGGTTGCGCGGGCACAGCCCTTCCCTAACGCTTCACAGCCGCGGCATGCATTTGCATGCAATTAGAAGAGAGTATCAGGGGCTAGGTCAAGAGAACTGTGCGTGCGGGGAGGAAGGGTGCACCTGACACTGCCGCACTGTTTCTACCGCGGCCTTACAGTATCGAGCCGTAAGTAATTAAAAATCAAATAAAACTAGTCAGACTGCAGGAATGCATCTCTACCACCTGCTGGAGTCAGAGAAATACTGAATGACTGCAGGGGGCACTCTCATTATGTAGCAGTGCCCAAAGTTCTAATTGTTCTCTGACTCCTCCTGCTGGTAGAGATACACAACCCACTTTTCTGGACTGATCTGGGTATGTTCAGGAATACTAAATCTTTCCAGAATAATACTACAAACATTTCACAGTTTGGCCTTCAGTTCACTTACTGAGATGTGAAATATCACTTTTTGGGACAAAGGGGCAGGGATGGTGGTTATGGGGCCAGGGAACGTTATCTGATTATATCAGGAAGGAGAGGAAGGAAAATTTCAGCAATTATGCCAGGGGATTAGGGAAAGGGTAAAAAAATGTGATTATGTGGGGGTGGGGGTGTTGTGCCACTGTTGATAGCATAAACAAACAGTTTTGTCGAGGGGGGGGGGGGGCAGCAACAAGATAGCATGGCTGGAGAGATGGAAAGATAGGGTGCTAAAAAACAAGAATTAGCAGAATTCCCTTGCGATGGAGGTTTTCTGCAATCATGCTTCAGTTAACTCTATGGGCCCCCGTTTCCCAACAGCTTCTCTGTTTTATAGAGGCTGTTACGTTATTGGATAATTTTCTTCATTTAACAATGGTAACAAGAAACAGGCAGAGATAAAAGATATTCAAAACCCACTCCCATGTTGAATTTGTCCCCTACATATCAGAAACCATAAGGTCTCCAATGACCTCCTACTTGACCTATCTCCAGCTTGACACTTAACAACATAAGACGTTTCTATATTGGGTTAGTAAGAGGGTCCATCAAGCCCAGCATCCTGTTTCCAGCAGTGGCCAATCCAGAATATAAGTTCCTGGCAAGTACCCAAACATTAAATAGATCCCATGCTAATACCAATAACAAGCAATGGCTATTCCCTAACGGGTCGATTTTAAAACCTGAAAGCGTGCGTACATGTGCGCACGGTTCCCGGTGCACACACATGGATGCAGCTATTTTATAACATGCGCGCATCAGTGGCAATGCGATAGGACCTTCCCCAGTTTCCTCCCTGTCCGCTCCAATTAAGGAGCGAACAGGGAAGGAACTTCCCTATCCCCCTAACTACCCTTCCTACTTTTTCCTCTCTCCTCCCTGACCCCTAACTAGTGCGAGCAAGGCCTGGCCACGCAAGTATCCCCTGGATTTTATGCACGCAGCCTTTTTAAAATTCAGGTGTCAGTCAACTTGACCAAAAGCAGTTTATGGACTTCTCTAGGAACTTGTCCAATGGAGAAATTACTTACCTGATAATTTCGTTTTCCTTAGTGTAGACAAATGGACTCAGGACCAATGGGTATAGTGTACTCCTGATAGCAGTTGGAGACTGATCAGATTTCAATCTGATGTCAGCCCCTGGTACATATACCCCTGCAGGAAGTGCAGCTCTTCAGTATTCTCCTCGAAAAGCATTGTGGATATATGTGTGACTGACTAATTTTGGATAACTTGAATAACTTCATAACTTGGTTAAACTTTATAACTTTGTTAACTTGATTAATTTGAACTGGTTGGATTGACTATAGCTGGAGACCGCCAGTGTACTCAACTGGAGGCATCGACACCCGGCAGGGTGGAAATCCTCAGTGACTGAAAACATGGCTTACCCTTGATCATTCAAATTCCATGTGTAACGACAGCCAAGGGTGGGATGCCGAGTCCATCTGTCTACACTAAGGAAAACAAAATCATCAGGTAAGTAATTTCTCCATTTCCTAGAGTGTAGCAGATGGACTCAGGACCAATGGGATGTATAAAAGCTACTCCCGAACCGGGTGGGGGGCTGCCCGTGACCCACTTAGTACTGCCCTCGCAAATGCCGTGTCCTCCCGAGCCTGAACATCCAGGCGGTAAAATCTGGAGAAGGGGTGGATGGAGGACCATGTCGCCGCCTTGCAAATCTCGGCGGGTGACAGCATTCTGGTTTCTGCCCAGGATACTGCCTGGGCTCTGGTAGAATGGGCCTTGACTTGTAGAGGCAGTGGTTTGCCTGCTTCTACGTAGGCCGCCTTGATGGCTTCCTTGATCCAGCGGGCTATGGTTGCCCGCGAGGCCGCTTCCCCTTGTCTCTTCCCGCTGTGAAGGACGAAAAGGTGGTCTGTTTTTCGTACGGGTTCAGACAATTCCAGGTATCTGGATAGAAGTCTGCTGATGTTGAGGTAACGTAGACTTCGAGCTTCTTCCGAATTCTTCAAGTCATCCGGCGATGGTAGCGAGATGGTTTGGTTAAGGTGGAAGTGTGATACCACTTTGAGAAGGAACGAAGGGACCATGCACAGCTGTATGTCTCCCGCGGTGAGCCTGAAGAACGGTTCACGGCAAGACAGTGCTTGTAGTTCTGAAATGTGGCGGGCTGAACAAACCGCCAGCAGGAATGCTGTTTTTAACGTTAATAGGCGGAGGGACAGCCCCCGGAGGGGCCTGAAAGAGGTTCCTGCTAGGAAATCCAGGACCAAGTTGAGATTCCAAAGAGGTACCGGCCACTTTAGTGGTGGGCATATATGCTTGACTCCATTCAGGAAGCGTGACATGTCCGGGTGAGAAGCTATGCTGTCGCCCTCGTTCTTGGAGCCGTAGCATGCCAATGTGGCCACCTGTACCTTGACGGAGTTGAGGGACAGCCCTTTCTGTAGTCTGTTCTGTAAGAATTCTAGGATCATAGGGATTTTACTTTAGCATGGCTTGATGTCATGGTCTTCGCAGCAGGCTTCAAATACTCTCCAAATCCTTATGTACGTTAGGGATGAGGAGAACTTGCGTGCTCGGAGTGTGGATTACAGTCCCCGAGTATCTGCTCTTTTCTCAGGCGAGCTCTCTCAATGGCCAGGCCGTAAGACAGAATTGAGCTGGATCCTCGTGGAGGATTGATCCTTGTTGGAGCAGGTCTCTGTGTGGAGGCAGTGGTAGGGGGTTCCCTGCCAGTAGTCTTCTCATGTCTGCATACCACGGTCTTCTTGGCCAGTCCTGGGCCACTAGAAGAACTAGTCCCCTGTGTAGGTGTATCTTGTGAATGATTGCGCCCAATAGGGGCCACGGCGGGAATGCGTATAATAGGGTTCCCTGTAGCCAGGTCTGTACCAGGGCATTGATCCCCTGGGACTGGGGTTCCTGCCTGCGGCTGAAGTACCTGGGTACTTGGGCGTTGGACCGGCTTGCCAGAAGGTCCATGTCCGGTGTCCCCCACCGGTTCACTATCAGTTGGAACGCTGTGGATGACAGCTTCCATTCTCCTGGGTCTAGACTTTCCCTGCTGAGGTAGTCTGCCGTGATGTTGTCTTTCCCGGCAATGTGGACAGCTGAGATCTCCTGGATGTTTACTTCCGCTCACGCCATTAGGGGGGTCTATTTCCAGAGACACCTGCTGGCTTCTGGTTCCCCCCTGCTGGTTGATGTAGGCCACTGTTGTGGCGTTGTCCGACATTACTCTGACTGCTTTGTCTCGGAGTCTGTGGGTGAATCGTAGACAGGCTAATCTGACTGCCCGCGCTTCTAGGCGGTTGATGTTCCATCCCGCCTCTTCTGCGTTCCACTGCCCTTGGGTGGTTAACTCCTCACTGTGTGCTCCCCATCTTCGTAGGCTGGCATCTGTGGTGAGCAGGGTCCAGGTTGGGGAGGATAGCCTTGATCCCCGGCTCAGGTGGCTGAATCGCAGCCACCACCATATCTGGGTCCAGACTCTGCCCGGGAGTGATAGACATATGGCGTAATTCTGAGACGTGGATTCCATCGTGATAGAAGTGAGCGCTGCAGGGGTCTCATGTGAGCTCACACCCATGGTACTACTTCCAGTGTGGATGCCATCAGACCGAGGACTTGCAGGTAATCCCATTCTGTGGGTCGAGGTTCGCTCAGTAGGAATTGTAACCGGTTCCACAGTTTTGATCTCCTTGTGGGAGTCAGGCTTACCTTGTCTTCTTTGGTGTCAAATCTGACTCCTAGATATTCTAGAGACTGTGAGGGCTGTAGACAACTTTTGTTTGTGTTGCCACCCAACCTAGGCTCTCCAGTAGAGTTTTGACTCTGTTGGTTGCTTGGCGGCTTTCCTCTGGGGATTTTGCCCTGATCAGCCAGTCGTCTAGGTAAGGATATACGAGGACTCCTTCCTTTTCTCAACGTTGCTGCCACCACCACTATGATCTTAAGAACATAAAAAAATGCCATACTGGGTCAGACCAAGGGTCCATCAAGCCCAGCATCCTGTTTCCAACAGAGGCCAAACCAGGCCATAAGAACCTGGCAAGTACCCAAAAACTAAGTCTATTCCATGTAACCATTGCTAATGGCAGTGGCTATTCTCTAAGTGAACTTAATAGCAGGTAATGGACTTCTCCTCCAAGAACTTATCCAATCCTTTTTTAAACACAGCTATACTAACTGCACGAACCACATTCTCTGGCAACAAATTCCAGAGTTTAATTGTGCGTTGAGTAAAAAGAACTTTCTCCGATTAGTTTTAAATGTGCCCCATGCTAACTTCATGGAGTGTCCCCTAGTCTTTCTACTATCCGAAAGAGTAAATAACCGATTCACATCTACCCGTTCTAGACCTCTCATGATTTTAAACACCTCTATCATATCCCCCCTCAGTCGTCTCTTCTCCAAGCTGAAAAGTCCTAACCTCTTTAGTCTTTCCTCATAGGGGAGTTGTTCCATTCCCCTTATCATTTTGGTAGCCCTTCTCTGTACCTTCTCCATCGCAATTATATCTTTTTGAGATGCGGCGACCAGAATTGTACACAGTATTTAAGGTGCGGTCTCACCATGGAGCGATACAGAGGCATTATGACATTTTCCGTTTTATTCATCATTCCTTTTCTAATAATTCCCAACATTCTGTTTGCTTTTTTGACTGCCGCAGCACACTGAACTGACGATTTCAATGTGTTATCCACTATGACACCTAGATCTCTTTCTTGGGTTGTAGCACCTAATATGGAACCCAACATCGTGTAATTATAGCATGGGTTATTTTTCCCTATATGCATCACCTTGCACTTATCCACATTAAATTTCATCTGCCATTTGGATGCCCAATTTTCCAGTCTCACAAGGTCTTCCTGCAATTTATCACAATCTGCTTGTGATTTAACTACTCTGAACAATTTTGTGTCATCTGCAAATTTGATTATCTCACTCGTCGTATTTCTTTCCAGATCATTTATAAATATATTGAACAGTAAGGGTCCCAATACAGATCCCTGAGGCACTCCACTGTCCACTCCCTTCCACTGAGAAAATTGCCCATTTAATCCTACTCTCTGTTTCCTGTCTTTTAGCCAGTTTGCAATCCACGAAAGGATCTTGGTGAACGTCCGGGGTGCTGTGGCTAACCCGAAGGGTAGTGCCCGGAACTGGTAGTGACGGTCCAGGATTTTGAAGCATAGATAGCGCTGGTGTTCCTGATGAATTGGGATGTGTAGGTAGGCCTCCGAAAGATCCAGGGATGTGAGAAACTCTCCCGGTTGTATCGCCCTTATTACGGAGTGCAGGGTTTCCATGCGGAAGCGGAGAATCCTTAGGTGGCAGTACACTGACTTGAGGGCTAGGATGGGCCTGAACGTCCCCTCTTTCTTGGGGATGATAAAATAAATTGAATAATGCCCAGTATTTATTTCTTGTGGAGGGACTGGGGTGATGGCCTTGAGAGCCAGTAGCCTGGTCAATGTAGCTTCCACTGCCGCCCTCTTGGAGGAGTCGTGGCAGGGGGATTCCCATGAGCTTGTCCGGAGGGGGTTCACAGGAAATCCAGGTAGTACCCCTCCTGAATGATGGCTAGGACCCACTTGTCCGAAGTTCTCGACCCAACTGTGGTAGAATAGGGCTTTCTGCCCCCTATGGCTTCGTCCCTTGGATGGGTCGGCTGAATCTCATTGTGGGGTACAGCTGGGGCCTGCACCCGAGCTGGTTACCCTCTTGTTGCGCTTGTTCCGAAAGGACTGGTTCCTGCCCGTAGGTCGGGGTGCGTGATAGTTGTTTCTGTATGGATTGAAGCGCTGAGAGCTTCTGCCCCCGAAAGATCGGGGGAAGGGTCGCTGGTTTCTCTTAGTCCTGTCCTCCGGTAGGCACGGCAATGGGGACTTGACCCATTTGTCGGCCAGTTTCTCTAGCTCGCTGCCGAACAGAAGGGATCCTTTGAAGGGCATCCTTGTGAGGCGAGTTTTGGAAGATGTGTCGGCTGACCAGCTTCGGAGCCAGAGTTGTCTCCTGGCAGCCACCGCAGATGACAGTCCTCTGGCCGCAGTACGCACCAGATTGGAAGCAGCATCCGAAAGGAATAATACTGCTGGTTCCATGACTTCTCCAGGGGTGTTGCTCCTGGTCTGAGATAAGCAGGCACGTGTCACTACGGTGCAGGCCGCTATTTGTAAGGACATAGCTGCTACGTCAAAAGACTGCTTAAGGATGGATTCCAGGTGCTGGTCATGTACGTCTGAGCGCTGCTCCTCCCTCCACAGGGATAGTAGTTGGCTTCGAGACCGCACAGACCATGGCATCAACTTTTGGGCATGTCAGGAGGTCTTTGGCCGCTGGGTCCAGGGGGTACATGGCTGCCATAGCTCGTCCCCCTTTGAATGAGGAATCTGGAGCACTCCATTCCAGGTCAATTAGTTGCTGGACAGCTTGTAACAGAGGGAAAAGGTGAGAGGTCTGGCGGAGGCCCTCTAGCAGGGGATTTGGCTTAGGCTCCCCCGAAGCACCTGGGCCTGGGATAGCAAGCTCCTTCAGGCTGTGAGTGACCAGGTCAGGGAGCTCGTCCTTGGTGAAGAATCATCTCATGGTTCGGTGAGGCTCTGTCCCCAGGGGAAGTTCCCCCTCTTCTAGGGGCTCTGCTTCCTCTTCAGAGTAGTCAGAGTCCCCATAGGTGGGGCTTCTGGGCGGTGGAAACCTTTGTCTAGGCCTCGATGGGCCTGGGGCATACAGGTCTTCTGTCGGCAAATGTGGCTGATCAGTCAGAGGTTCCTTTTTCATATAAACAAAGGTATGTAGCCCTTTGAAGAATTCCACCCATGAGATAGATGCTGGATCCAAGCCAAGTGGCGCTGGGTCCCTTGGGGTCCCCCACTGAGATTTGCTAGGTCAGGGGTACCCACCGAGGAGCTATTACTCGGCCCTGGGTGGGACTCGCCCTGGGCTGGATAGCCCAGGGCCTTCTCGAAATGAGCGCACAGGGCGTTGGCCTCCTCGCTTTGTGCGGCTCTGATATGGCATGCTGGGCAGAGGCCTTGATCTCTGTTTCCGGTGGTGCCATGGTTATCGGCGCATAATCCCTTATGCGCTCCGGTGGGTCTAAGATATGTGTGTGGGTTGTGCGCCCAAGTCGTGGTTATGCGCTCAGCCCGGTAGGTGTGCGGCACGTGTATAACTTATGCGCATGGCCCTTGTGTGTGTAACTTTATGCGCACAAGGGTTACGTGCGTGTGACTTTATGCGCACATGTAATTTGTGCGCCTAGCTAGACTTGTGCACTCGGGACGAGCCGATGAACGAGCGGCGAATAGGGCCAAGATGGCGACGGCGACCACTCGGAGGGTCTCCACATGGGTAGACACTTTAAACTAATCGGGGCCTGGCCCTGCTAGGGCGGTTCAACCTGGCGGCACTGGTCCCGGCCGGCGACCTGTGCAACTCCTCGAACCTCGGAGACCGGAGTCAACGCTGAGGATCTCTACCTTACCTTGTCTTCGGCGCTTCCCGGCTACGTTCCGGGCGGTCTCCGGCTGCGGGAGGAGAGGGCAAATACCTTCACCGCCGTGCTCGAGGGTGCACCTGCTGCCTCTCAGCTGCGCCCAGGATCGGGGGCTAGGTCCTTGCGGCGATTCGGCCGTCGGACCGAGGCTTACCTCCGAGGGACCACGGAAATCACCTCGGGAAATCTCAACTGGAGGAGGGACCCGAGGGTATCACCGCAGGAGAGCGGGGCTCGTCTTCAGAGGTAGGTTTTCTTCAAATTTTGGGTTTTCTACTTTGAGTTGGTTCTGTGAAAGCATGCAGATAGTCCCTAACTGCTATGGAGTTGGAAAATACTGAAAAGCTGCACTTCCTGCATGGGTATATGTACTAGGGGCTGATGTCAGATTGAAATCTGATCCGTCTCCAACTGCTATCAATAGTACACTATACCCATTGGTCCTGAGTCCATCTGCTACACGCTAGGAAAATCTTTTCTAAACACAGTTAAGCTAAATGCCTTATCTGGCAACAAATTCCAAAGCTTAACTGTGCATTGAGTGAAAAATAATTTTTCTTCAATTGTTTTAAAATGTGCCTCTTGCTAATTTCATGGATTATCCTATTATCTGAAAGAGTTAACTTCCACATTTACCCGTTCTAGTCCTCTCATGATTTTATACACCTCCATCATAGAAACATAGAAACATAGAAATGACGGCAGAAGAAGACCAAACGGCCCATCCAGTCTGCCCAGCAAGCTTCACATTTTTTTTCTCATACTTATCTGTTTCTCTTAGCTCTTTGGTTCTATTTCCCTTCCACCCCCACCATTAATGTAGAGAGCAGTGCTGGAGCTGCAACCAAGTGAAATATCAAGCTTGATTAGTTACGGGTAGTAGGGGAAGTAACCGCCGCAATAAGCAAGCTACACCCATGCTTATTTGTTTTACCCAGACTGTGGGAAAGCCAGCGCAGAGTCTCCAGATATATAAGATCTGGCTTAACTTTCACCCGGTGTCTCAACAGGTCCTCCTGCAGCCTTGCACTGCATGTTGCTTTCTGTGCGTTTTGTCTCCTTGTTTCTGTGCCTGCCTTGCACCTCGTCTTGCCTCCCCATGCCTTGCCCTGCCTAGATCTGCTGGTTTCTGCCTTGGTCTTGGGCCCTTGTGCCTTGTCCATCCGTCTCTGCCTGATTCCTGGTATTGACCTCTAACTATGGATATGGACTATTAATTCTGACTGCTGCATGTCCTGACCTCAGCTTGGATCCAGATACTGATTGATCACTGCCTGCCTCAAGCTTGGCCTGGAGCCACATACCACTGCTCATTGCCTGCCATGACCTCTGCCCGAGTCTAGCCATTATTGGACGGCTCCATGCGGGACTCTCGCAACCCAAGGACTCAACCTGTGGGAAATGGGGCTGGTATAGGTGAAGCCCCAGCTCCAGTTCCTGTAAGAGCAAGTCCACCAGCTGTCAGCGTGGGCTTAGTAGGTTCGCCTGCTTGTCTGCATCAACTACGTCATAGCCCAAGGGTTCACGCCCGTGACAGTTTGCTGAGGCTAGGAGCTCAGTGGCATCATCCCTGGTTCAGGCAATCTCAGGGCTGGTCCTCCAAGTCCAGCAACAGCAAGACCAGCTCAACAACATGACCACAATACTCCAAGGCTTGGTAGTGCAAATGGAATCTACGCAGGTTCACGTGCCTGTACCTGCTCTGGTATCTCCTCCAGCTGCTCCTGCCTGACATCTGGTACCCATAGCGCATTTCCCACCACCACCCAGGTAATGAGGGGGATCCCAAGGCCTGCCAAGGTTTTATCAATCATTGCAAGATGCACTTTGAACTACAGGTCGCCAGCTTTCCCTGTGATTGAGCCAAGATGATGCTCATGGTGTCTCTCCTGGCGGGACCTGCTCTAGCCTGAGCCTCACTACTCTGGGAATGGAACAACCCCCTGGTGGATAATCTGAATAGCTTCCTCTGACAATTCTGGCAGGTATTCAATGAGCCTAGTTGCGCTTCGTCCATGGCTATGGAACTACTCCGTATCAGATATGGCACTTTCACCATCAGCAACTACGCTATCCAGTTTCGCACAATGGCCTCGAACTCCATTGAGGTGTAGTCTTACCGCAAGGCTTGGCAGAGCACATCAAAGATGGGCTAGTGGGCAAAGACCTGCCACCTGCTCTAGAGAACCTCATTGTCCTGGCCATACGAGTGGACTTTTGCTTCCAAGAGCGAGGACTCTTGGCGTCACTTCAGGCTGGCATCCCTGTTTCAGTGAACTCTGGTCCCTCCCACAGAAGTATCGCCACTGTATCCCTCAGAAGAAACCATGCAACACGGCAGATCCCACTTCACCGAAGAAGAGAGGCAGAGGTGTCTGCGGCTCATCCTCTGCCTCTATTGCACAGCTCAGGGACACTTCACTAGCCGCTGTCCTGAGAAAGTGGGAAGCTTCTGTTTAGGGTTGTTTGGAGAGAAAACTCTAGACTGTCCCTCATCTTCTCCTCAGATGCTCGTGCCAGTTTGCCTCACCTCTTACTGTACCCAAAATGCATCTCCAAGGCCTTTTTGTACTGGGATGATGGTGGCAATTTTATACAAGAGGCCCTGGTTCACCAGTACGACAACCCTACGACAACTGTAGATAGCCCATTTACTATATCTTTGGTGTATGATGAACCCCATCCCTGGCCGACTGTCCTTGATCTCCTTACCAATCATGCTTCAAATGGGGTTCTTGCACAAGGAAAGTATCTCTATGTGCTATCCAAGGCAGTCAATCACATCATCCTTGACTTGCCTTGGCTGATGCTCCATAAGCCATCTAGAGATTGGCAGGCTCTGCAGCTTGCCCACTGGGGACCCTCCTGCCAGCAACAATGTCTCTCCCAGGTGGTTCCATTAGTGCCTCTAGCTCAGCCCCAGATCTTAGATCTCCCGGGTCTTCTACCTCAGTACACAGCATTCACTGATGTTGTTAGTAAAAGGCATGCAGAGATACTGCCACCCCACAGGTCTAATGATTGCCTGACTGAACTGTTTCTGGGTAAGATACCCACAAGGGCCTCGGTCTACCCACTATCCGCCTCCGAAAACAGCAGCCATGTTCAGTTACAACCAGGAAAACTTGGAGCGGGGTTTCATCTGTCCCTCGTCATCTCCTGCAGAGTTAGGATGATTCTTTGTTGGCAAAAAGAATGGCTCCCTCAGGTAGTACATTGATTATTGATGCTATATACCGTAAGAACAGATACCCACTGCCCCTAATTACCAAACTTTTTGACTGCCTGAGTAGGGCACAAATCTTTACAAAACTAGGCCTCAGGGGAGTCTACAGCCTCATCTGGATACAGGAGGGGGATAAGAAGATGACATTCAACACGTGTGATGGGCATTATGCTGTCTGGCCTTTGCAACGACCCTGACTTCCAGCACATGGTCAATGAGATCTTTAGAGTCCTCCTCTACTCTCATGTCTTGATGTATCTGAATGATACGCTTCCTGGCACAGCATCATGAACATGTAAAAAAAGTTCTGCAGAGGCTTCATGAGAATCATTTATATGCCAAACTCAAAAAGTATATTTTCGAGCAAGATAAATTGCCATTCCTGGACTCCTCTCCCAAGATAGTCTGCATAGGGATTCTCTTTCAAGACTAGATTCAATCCATCAGGCTCAAAGCCATGCAAAGGTTTTTGGCTTTGCCCATTGCTACCAGCAGTTTGTGCATGGGTACTCCTCACTAGCCGCCCCTCTCACTGCTCTTATAAGAACAGATGAATGTCTGGTATCTGCATCCTAAGAGGCCATCCAAGCCTTCCATCATCTCAAGCAAGCATTTCCTAAAGACCTCAGTCTCCAACACCCAGATGCATCTAGAACCTTTTTCATGGAGGTAAATGCCTCTGCCACCTGGGTAGGGGCTTGTCCTTGTTCAACATAATGATAAAGGAACTTTCTTGCCATGCTTAACTTTCTAAGAAATTAACGCCCATGGTAAGGAATTATATCATTGGGGACAGAGAGCTCCTAGCAGTGAAACTGGCACTGGAGGAATGGCACCATCTATTGGAGGGGGCTAGACACCCAGTCACAATCTTCACAGTTCATAAAATCTTGCAGTATCTCCAGCAAGCCCAGTGGTTAAACTCATGTCAGGCCAGACTAGCCTTATTCTTCAACCCCTTTGACCTTGAACTCTGATATCAACCGGCAGAGAAGAAACAGGCTGACGCCCTTTCAAATTCCTTCAAGACCAAAAGACTCCACTGAATCTCCTTGTCACATCATTGAGCCGACAAGAATCATGATCACCAAGGCACCTGTCCCACTGTGAAAGACAGTGGTCCCGAAGAATCTGTGGAAGAGAAGACTTAAATGGGCCCAAGATTCCCGCCTGTAAGGCCACCTGGAATTGCTAAAACCACTGAACTGCTTCTTCTCCATTACTGGTGGCCTCAAGTAGAGCATGATGTGCAGTGCTACGTAGCGTCCTGTCCCAACTATGCAGTTAATAAGAGCTCTCATGTTTGCCCTTGGGAGCTGTTACAGCCACTTCCATCCTCGGAGAAATCCTGAACTCATGTGGCCGTAGACTTAGTCACAGACCTACCTAGCTCTAACGGCCGCACCTCTGTTTGGGTAATAGAAGACTATTTTACACAATGGCTAATTTTATACCAATTCCTGGACTTCTGCCAGCACCAGAATTAGCCTATCTTCCAACTCTACGGTTTACCTAACAACATTTTCTCAGATCAAGGAGTACAATTCACAGCTCGCTTCTGGAAATACCTGTACAAAAGGTTGAGTGTTTCATTGCAATTCTCCTCCATGTACCACCCATAAAGCAAAGGATTAAATGGTCAATTTTCTCAGTGGAAAAGGGTAAACAGTAGAGTGCTTCAGGGACCTGACCGGTGCTTTTCAATATATTTATAAATGATCTGGAAAGGAATGACGAGTGTGGTTATCAAATTTGCAGATGATACAAAATTATTCAGAGTAGTTAAATCACAAGAGGACCTTGTGAGATTTGAAGATTGGGCATCCAAATGGCAGATAATTTAATTTGGACAAGTGCAAGGTGTTGCATATAGGGAAAAATAACCCTTGCTATAGTTACACAATGTTCGGTTCCATATTAGGAGCTACCACCCAGGAAAAAAAAAAAAAAAAAAAAAAAAAAAGAGATGTAGACATCATAATGGATAATACATTGAAATAGTCGGCTCAGTGTGCTGCAGCAGTCAAAAAAGCAAACCATGTTAGGAATTATTAGGAAGGAAATGGTGAATAAAACACAGAAAATTTCATAATGCCTCTGTATCACTCCATGGTGAGACCGCACCTTGAGTACTGGTCTACAATCCTGGTTACCACATCTCAAAAGATATAAGTACACTGGAGAAGGTACTGAGAAGGGCAACCAAATTGATAATGGGGATGGAACAGCTCCCCTATGAGGAAAGGCTAAAAAGGTTAGGGCTGTTCAGCTTGAAGAAGAGACGGCTGAGGGGAGACATGATAGAGGTCTTTAAAATCATGAGAGGTCTAGAACAAGTAAATGTGAATCGGTTATTTATACTTTCGGATAATAGAAGAACTATGGGGCACTCCATGAGGTTAGCAAGTAACACATTTAAGACTAATCAGAGAAAATTATTTCACTCAACATACAATTAAGCTCTGAAATTTGTTGCCAGAGGATGTGGTCAGTGTAGTTGGGTTTAAAAAAAGGTTTGGATAAGTTCTTGGAGGAGAAGTCCATTAACTGCTGTTAATCAAGTTGACTTAGGGAATGGCCTCTGCTATTACTGGCAACAGTAGCATGTGATGTTCTTAGTGTTTGGGTACTTGCCAGGTTCTTGTAGCCTGGTTTGGCCAGTGTTGGAAACAGGATGCTGGGCTTGATGGACCCTTGATCTGACCCAGCATAGCAATTTCTTATGCTCTTATGAGTGGCTGTAAAGTGATATTCTGATTAGACAGCATTGAAATGTATTGCTGTTTTGTAAGACATATTAACATTGAGGTTACAAGCCCCAAACAAAAAATAAAAAGATAACACACAAAGTACTACAGTGTGGTTTCCATAAAGACCAAAACAAGAGAGACTCATCACATTCTATTTTCAGTTGTTCAGGGACAAACAAATCTGTAGAACATGATTAGGTGTCATTCTATTTTCAGTCCTTCCAATAATTTCATAAACAGATGGATTTTTAAAGTCAAGATGACCAGAATTGGCCAGTCAGAATATATGGCTATTCAAAAAAACATTATACTGCCTATATAAAGAACTATTTTATTTATTTATGAACTTTTATTTACAGACGTTCGTAAAACACATCACGCCGGTTTACAATGAACTGAAAAGAACGGAAAATTACAACGAACGAGGAAAGGGGAAAGGGGGGCAGGCTAGAAAAGGAGGAGGAGGCAGGGAAGGGAACGAGAGAGACAGAGGGAGAAATAAAGGAACGCAGAAAGGAAAAACAATTGAATTGAAACCAGATTAAGTGGTAAACTAGGTGTAAACTAGGCGGTTTACAAAGAAAAAAACCCAACATGATTTATTGGGCAGACCCCCACTGATTATAAATTACTTCTGGTTTTCTGCAAATAGCATCTGAATTGGCCTACTGAATAAACAGTGTATATGTATTTTAGTAATTGTGTGTTTAATAACCTTTTCACTCACATAGATCGTCATCTATATAAACCATCTATGGTAGGCCTTTCTCATTCACCTTCAAGCGCCGGAGAGCGGGGAGGCCACCCTCCATCCTGGGCCCCCGCGAGAACTAAACAACAAACTGAATGGCAAAAAAAAAAAAAAAAGATACGGAACCAACAACCAACAGCAGGAGGTGAGGGAAATTGAATGACTGAGATCCATGACCACCCCCCCCACCCCCCGACGTCACTGGGAGCTCCGGCGACGGTTGAAGAGCGCCTCACCATCAGGCGCCGCGCAACAAAGGGGCCCTCCCCTTTGTGCACCCCTTCGTGCAACCCTTGTGCTTGTAAAAAAAATATATATATTTTATGTTTTTCTTTTATTTAAACTTTATTCCAATTCTTTACCTTTTCTTTTCGCTTGTTAATAATTTTAATTAGAAATGTTCTTTGTATTAGACTATGGAAATTTATTTCCTGCTATTCTGTTTAATGTAAACCGGTATGATTTACATCGGATGTAAGAATGTCGGTATATAAAAATTAAAAATAAATAAAATAAATTCAGGCTCCGAATATCTTTTTCACAACACAATTGCTTTTCTGTAATAGTTGTTATTCATGTTTTGCTCTCTTCACTTTCAAGGAGGCTAAAGTGTGCGAACTAAGCCATAACACATACATTTTCCCGTAGACGTCATATTGGTTGTCCTGACCGTAGCAAAAAAAAAAAAAACCCAAAAAAAAACTCACCTTGCATTGTTACAGGATCCTGTTTCTCTACTTTCACTTCCAAACTCAGTCTCTCTACCTTTTTCTTCTCTCTCTTTCCTTCTACAATAAGGCTTTTTTCTGGAAAAAAAATAAATCAGATTTTAAGTGGTTGGCAATGCACTCAATCTCAATATGTGCTAAGGTGGTGGATCTTATGGTCAAGCTATTACATAAAAAGTGGAGAAATTACTTACCTGATAATTTTGTTTTCCTTAGTGTAGACAGATGGATGCAGAACCAATGGGTTATGTGCCCCCCCTGCTAGCAGATAAAGACTGAGTCAGGTTTCAAAGCTGTCACCCTAGATATACCCCTGCAGTGACCTCAGCCATTCAGTATTCTCTTCAAAAGAGATTGTGGACAAATATTTGAAAAAAAAAAACAAAAAACAAAAAAAAAAAAAACAACTTGATTAGAAACTGATTAAAAACCTGGAGACTGCAATTGTACTCATACCAACATAAGCGCTGAATCCCAGCAATACTATAGATGCCCTGAACTAGGGTAGGGCACTGGCTTACCCGTAACCTCATGGGTGATTATTTGGTACCGTTCATGGGCAGCCGTGGGCGGGATGCTGAGTCCATCTGTCTACATGAAGGAAAACAAAATTATCAGGTAAGTAATTTCTCCATTTCCTAGCATGAAGCCAAATGGACTCAGGATCACTGGGATGTACAAAAGCTACTCCCAAACAGGGCAGGAGGCTACATCCTCTCTGGCCTGGACGTCCAAGGAAGACCATGTCGCTGCTTGACAGATGTCAACGGGAGATAGTAGCTTAGCTTCCGCCCAAGATACTACATGAGCCCAAGTGGAATGAGCTTTAAACCTGAAGGGGTAAAGGCTTCCCTGTCTCTACATAAGCTCCTGTGATCACTTCCTTGATCCAGTGAGCTTTGGTAGCTCGTGAAGTCGCTTCGCCTTGTTTTCTTCTCCCATGAAGAACAAATAAGCAGTCCGTCTTGCGCACTGGTTCTGAACATTCCAGATATTGTACTAAAAGCCTGACGTTTAAGTGGCATAGGAGGTGGTAGTCTTCTCCTTGCGTCTATCCAGGGATGGTAAGGAAATGGACTAGGTCAGTTGAAACTCCCAGACTCCCTGGGAAGGGATGGTGCGAAGCTATACCATTCCTGGAGTAAACTGAAGGAATGGCTCCCAACATGACAGCGCCTGTAGTTCAGAGATGCGACAAACAGAGCACATCGCCACCAAGAATGTAGTCTTCAGTGTTAACAGGCATAGAGAAAGACTGCGCAGTGGCCGAAAGGAAGGCCCTGCTAAAAAGTCCAATACTAGATTGGCATTTCATAGGGGGACAGGCCACTTTAAGGGTGGTCGGAGGTGTTAAACCCCTTTTTGAAAATGGGCCAAGTCCGGATCCGTCGACAGGTGGTTCTGTTCATCTCGCCCCTGAAACAGGAGAGAGCTGCCACCTGGACCTTCGAGTTGTGGGACAATCAGGCTGTCCTGTAAAAATTCCAGAATCATTGGGGGGGGGGGGGGAAGGAACTTTGTCATTCACGGGGTACCCAGTGTTCCTCACACCAGGCCTCAAATATTCTCCAGATCTTTACGTATGCCAGGGATGTTGAGAACTTTTGCGAGTGGAGCAAATTGGTGATTACAACCACTGAATATCCACGCTTCGTCAGGCGAGCCCCCTCAAGGGCCAGACCATAAGACAGAACAGAGTTGGGTCCTCGTGAAGAATCTGATCTTGTTGGAGAAGGTCCCTGTGCGGGGGAGGCAAAGGGAACTCTCCATGAGAAGCCTCTGCATATCTGCAAACTACAAGTGTCTGGGCCAAACCAGGGCCACCCGAAGGACTAATCCTCTGTCTTATGGATGATTTTTCCCCATCAGAGGTCACGAAGGGAAGGTGTATAGTAAGTCCTCCTCTGGCCAGGTCTGGACAAGGGTGTCTATCACTTGGGAGCGCTGATCTCATCTGCAACTGAAGAATCGGGGGACCTTGTGAGATGTAGCCAGTAGGTCAATGGATGGGAGGGCCCAGCGATCTACTAGGAGCTGGAAGGTTCTAGTCGACAACACCCATTCCCCTGGATCCAGACTCTCCCTGCTGAGAAAGTCTGTTCTGACGTTGTCTTTTCCCATGATGTGGGAGGCCAAGATCCCTTGTAGATTTAACTCCACCCATTCCATAAAGGAGGTCTATCTCCAGAGACACTTGGTGATTTTTGGTTCCTCCCTGGCGGTTGTTGGAGGCTACAGTTGTTGCATTGTCCAACATCACACGGACTGCCTGTCCCTGGAGCCTGTGACTGAACTGCAACATGCTAAATCTGACTGCTCGTACTTCCAGGCAGTTTATGTTCCAGCGCCTCTTCCTCGGTCCATCACCCCTGGGTTGTCAATTCCTGACAGTGAGCTCCCCACCCTCGGAGACTCACATCCGTCATAAGGACTATCCAGTTCAGTGGCAACAGGCTTACACCCTTGCTTAGGTGAACTTTCTGTGGCCACTACAGGAGCAGAGAACATTTTTCCATTAGTAAGTGGAGGCAAATTGAATAGTCTCGAGACAGTTGGTTCCAACATGACATCAGGGAGCACTGGAGCGGCCGCATGTGTCCTCGCCCATGGTACTACTTCCAGGGTTGACGCCAACAGGCTGAGGACTTGGAGACAGTTCCACACCCTGGGAGGGAGGGAGACCTTGTCCTGCTTGGTGTCAAACCGGACTCCCAGGTACTCTAAGGACTGGGAGGGCTTGAGGCTGCTCTTGTCCATGTTCACAACCTGAGTTCCTGTAGGCAGGACCTGAGCCTGCTGGTCACCCGGCGGCTCTCTTCCAACAACTTCGCCTGGATCAGTCAGTCATCTAAGTAAGGATGCACCAGGATTCCTTCTTTTCTCAGTACCACTGCCATGACCACCATAATTTTGGAGAATGTTCTGGGGGCAGTTGCCAGGCCAAAGGGCAATGCCCGGAAGTAATAATGGTGGCTCAGTACCACAAAGCGTAGGAAACACTGGTGGTCTTGACAGATTGGAATAATAAGGTAGGCCTCCAAGAGGTCCAGGGAGGTTAAGAACTCTCCTGGTTGTACAGTCATTATGACAGAGCCATTTCCATGCGGAAGTGAATTATCCGCAGATGACGAATGACGCTCTTGAGATCCAGGATGGATCAGAATGAACCCTCCTTCTTAGGTAAGATGAAATAATGCCCCATATTTACTTGGGGTGTAGATACCGGGGTTATAGCCCTCAGACTGAAGAGCCTTATCTACGTGGATTCCACTACCAGTTTTTTTTTGTGCTGGGAGTGGCAAGGTGACATCATGAATATGTCCCGCAATTCCAAAACGTATCCTTCTTGTATGATGTCCAGTACCCCATTTTTCAGACGTGATCTCGACCCACCGCTAATAGAAGAGGGATAGTCAGCCCCCTATCTCCTCGCTCTGTGGATGGGTCAGCCAAACTTCATTGGGAAGTTTGGGTCGAACCTGAGCCCGAACTCGTTCCTCTTTTTGGTTGTTGGTTCCAAAAGGACAGACCTTCCCCAAGGGCAGAGATGTCTGAAATGACTAGTTTCTGTAGGGCCGGAAGCGCAGGAGGCCCCTGGCCCAACCTCTCATGGGCGAGGGGCGCTGCAACCTCTTTTTCTTATCTTCTGGTAGCCGAGGCACTGGAGATTCACCCCACTTACTGGCTAGCTTTTCCAATTCACTTCCGAATAGGAGGGATCCCTTAAAGGGCATCTTTGTGAGGTTTGCCTTAGAGGTAGTCTCTGTGACAAATTTCGCAACCATGGCTGTCTTCTGGCCGCCACCACTGAGGCTACTCCTCTGGTACAAGGTACGCACTAGGTCCAAGCTTGCATCCACTAGGAAGGCCGCTGCGGGCTCAATCGCCTCTCTAGTATAGCTATCTGCCTATCGAGAGAGAAGCAGACACGAACGAGCCACCAGGGTTCAACATGAAGCAATCTGCAGTGTCATTGCTGACACGTCAAAGGCTTGCTTAAGGATGGATTCCAACTGCCTATCATGGAGCATCTTTCAAGGCCGCTCCTCCCTCTACTGGGATAATTATTCGCTTCAATATGGCTGTCAACTACAAAAGGACAGACCGCCCAAAGGGTTGAGACCTCTGAAATGTCGAGTTTCTGTAGGAGCTAAAGCATTGGGAGCTCCGGGATCGGCCCCTCAGACTAGGGGCGCAGTAACTACTCTTATCTTCTGGTAGTCAGGAAACTAGAGATTTGCCCCATTTACTGGCCAGCTTTTTCAATTCGCTTCTGAAAAGGAGCAATCCTTTAAAGGGCATCTTTGTAAGATTTGCCTTGGAGGTTGCGTCTGCTGTCCAGTTCCGAAGCCATAGCTGCCTTATGGCTGCCACCACTGAGGCCACTCTCTGGCCGAAGTATGGACTAGATCCGAGCCCACATCAGCTAAAAAGGCAGCAGCAGGTTCCATAAAACGCTCTGGAATTCAGCCCCAAGTCATCCACTTCCTGAGAGAGGAGTAGGCACAAACAAGCTACCAGGGCCAATTGATCACCATCTATTTGTCTGCTATTAAAACAACTATTATGCCATATGAAATTGGCTCTAAACATGGAGAAAACCGAAATCATTCTCCTTGATAGAAAACAAAAAAATATTACTAACAGCACCCTTGGCTTTACCAAATAACATTATCTAACTCTCTCTGACTCAGTAAGAGATTTAGGGATAACCATTGATTGTCAACTAAATTTTAAAAAACATATCACCACCAAACTAAGAGAGGGTTACTATAAATTGTTGGTTCTGCGAAAATTGAAACCTCTGTTAGATGCCAACGATTTTTGATCTGTATTGCAAGCCCTAATTTTTTCATCATTGGACTACTGCAATTCTCTTCTTTTAGGTCTCCCACAAACCACTTTACGTCCTTTACAAATACTCCAAAACTCGGCGGCGGGAGTATTAACAAACTGTAAGAAACGAGATCACATTACACTTGTCCTGGTAAATTTACACTGGTTGCCAATATCGCAAAGAATATATTATAAAACTTGTTGTATCCCTCACAAAGCTATTTATGGGCAAGAAACTGATTGGTTGAACTTTTCAATTCGCCTACACACACCACACAGAACATTAAGATCAGCGAACAAAGGACTATTGCAAATTCCCTCAGTAAATACAGCCCACCTCACATTAGTACGCGAGAGGATCATCTCTCTCCATTGCAGGCCCCAGTGTCTGGAATATGATGCCTGTTGAGTTGAGGCTTGATACTGAGTTTAAAAATTTTTAAAAAGCCTTAAAAACCTGGCTTTTTGAACAGGCCTATGCAGACTACCTTGAGAAAGGCTAAAAACAGCTAGAATGAAAAGAAAAATAAAAATGTATTTTATTTTTATATTGAAAATGTTTTTGTAAATTTTCTTCTAAGATATACCATTATTGCTTTCTTTTGATGTTTTTAATATGTAAACCGTTGTGATGTTTTTTGAACGATGGTACACAAATTTTTTTTAAATAAATAAATATAAAAATCTGTAAGTTCACTGCTACTGCGTCAAAGGCCTGTTTAAGAATGGACTCCATCTATCATGTGCATTCTTTAAGGCCACTCCTCCTTCCACTGGGATAGTTATTCGCCTAGAGACAGCACAGACCAGCGCATCCACTTTAGGGAAACTCAAATGTTCCCTCACTGCCAGATCCAGTGAGTATAGAGCTTCTAACACTCACCCCCCTTTAAAACTTGTTTCTGGGGCATCCCATTCCAGGTCAATCAACTCATGGATGGCTTCTAGTTCTGGAAAGTAGCAAAAGGCTTTCCATAGGGAAAGCCAGAATGGGGTTCTTCTTTGGTTCCATCAGAGTCTGCCCCAGGAACTCCCAGTATCTTCAGGGTCTGGGAAACCAGCGCTGGCAATTCATCTCTATAGAAAAACCATAGCATCCTCAGATGCAGTTCTAAACCGGGGGAATTTCCCCATCTTCCAAAGAATCTGTATCCTCCTCTTTGTCTGTGCCATCCAGGTCCCTGCCATGGATACCCCTGGTGAGGCAAGGAATGCCTCGAGGTCTGCCTATAGGACTGGGAAAGGGAGGGTTTACCGGCTGAGGTTCCGCCCAGACTGGGCAAGTGAGGTAGCAGACTGCCTGTACAAATGCTTGAAGGCCCTGGAAAAATGCCACCCAAGAAAAGGCAGCCAGTCCCATGCCTAGCCTAAGAGGTACTGGGCTAGGAGCCGCTGAATTTCCCTCTCCCATGGATGATCCAGTCCCGGGGGTACTTCCAGTTAAGGCTGTGGCTAACCCACAGCCCAGAGGATCAGGGCTTAGCAAAGTCTGGGGAGGCCAACTCTTCCTGGACTTTCTCACAGTGCTGACAAGTTGGAATCCAGGTCAGACTGTAAAGCCTTAATATGACAAGTAATCGCAGCGAGAAAGGCGCTTATGTTTCTTGGCTGCCGGAGCCTTTGGCGGCGGTAAATGTGTGTTTTCGGCTCGCATTTAAAATCTTATGCGCACAGATTTCTGGCGCCTAGGTAGGATGCAGCAAGGAGCATGCACAGCCCGTGCACCCGGCTTTACTTGTATTCTGCGCTTAGTAGGTTGTACACATATGTACGTGATGTTATGTGCACAGCACATGCACTGCACGTACCAGCGTTCTAGGAAGGGCAATATGGCACACAAAGGACGCATGCAAGATGGCACCTCTGGGGCCTACCATGTGGTGTGCAGACCAAGCCTAAAGAGGGGCCTAGCCCACTGGGCAGGGATGCTCAACCCACCCAGAAGCCCACTTCCTCTTATTCCAATGGGATCAGGAACGACGTCTGTACAATGTGGCGAGCTAGGAGACCAGAGGGAGTCTTTCCAAAACCCCTCCAAATGTCTCTGAATCAGGAGGTACTTTTTTTTTTTTTTTTAAACTAGTAACCCAAATCCGGGCTCTGGGATTAGCATATAATACCTGAATGGCTTGGAAAAACACCTGAAAACCCAAATTTGGCCAAAACAAATTTTAGAAAAAAAAAAAGACCACAAAACCCTGTCAAAGGCTTTTTCGGCATCAAAGCTCACCAGGGCAGGATCAATAAACTTATGACGTTTACAAAGATCCCACAAAACCTATGCACTATTCCCCGCTTGCCCTGGGGAAATCAAAGAAGGGAGAATATCAACCAACTAATTGACCAAAAGTTTAGCATATCTCTTAATATCCAGGTTTAATAAGCAGCATTCTCAGAAGGGTCTCTACCGGGTTTAGGCAGCACAATTATTTTAGCCATTCGAAGGGAGTCTGGCATGACACCTCTGGCCACCATAGTATCAAACAGGAGCTGCATGCTTTGCAGCACCACTAGACACAGCACCTTATAGAAAAAAGGCAGTAGTCCATCAGGGCATGGTGACTTAAAATTCTGAAGGCCCTGAATCACCGCCACAATTTCTTCCACACAAAATGGCTCATTCAACTTCTCCAACTGTCCAGGGGTGAGAACCGGCAATGAGATCCGTTGCACAAACCTCTCTCTAACCAATAGGTCTTCCCTCTTCACCGTATATAGTTGTTTATAATAAGACTGAAAAATAGCCGTAGTACCCTCAGAAGAGGTACTTACTTTCCCATTCCGGCCCTGGAATTAGAAACAAAATGTAGGTTTCCATTTACCTCTCATTAATGGGCTAGCATCTTACCAGATTTATTGCCATGAAGAAAAAGCTTATGTTTCAAATCAAACAAGGAAGATGTCACTCTCTTATGTAAGATCTCATTCAATGATTTGTGTAATAAAAGGAACAGATGCTGCAGTTCGGGGGTTGGACTGAAATTTAAAGTCTCTTTTACAAGTATCTCTAAAACATTCTGCAGGTATTCAGGCCAGCCTGAAAGAGAGGAATGAGCCTGTACTGCTTGCTCAGAGCATTCACCATCAGCTTGGGAACTTTGTTCCATGAGGGAAAGAAGAGCAGCCAATACTGCTATCCTGAGATCTGTCCCTTGATTCAGTCCAGGCTCAACCAAAAGAAAAGCAGCCATAAATTATGGCCCTAGAAGCCTTGCCTCTTCATCTGTAGCACCAAAACAGACATGCTACCATCTGCTGGAGACAGGGAAATATACCAACAAGCTCTTCTGCTGCATCAGGCTATATAGTAAGGATATTAACATGAAAGCTTTTCCACCCCCCGTCTCCACCTACTGGCAGTGAGGCATAACCCACACATTTGGACTGGTTTGGAAAGACGATAAATTATTCATTGGAACTATGGAAAACAGTTAATTGAAGGAAGCCCAAAGCTCTAGAATAACTCATCCAACACCTTGTTTTAGCATTCCCTGTCATGTCATTTACTGCACAGTCACCTTCTCCCTGTAACAATGATTATGTTGTTTTGACTGTTTTATTATAAATTGTGTATGTTTTATTGTACCCCATTCCGAACTTTTTTTTTGGAAGGGTGGATAATAAATACAATAAATAGAATAAGGCTAGGCAACTCTGGCCCTTGAGTGCTACAAACAAGTCTGGTTTTCAAGATATTCACAGTAAATGTGATTGAGTTATATATTTCCATGCAATGTCTCCAATGCATGCACGTTGATCTCACATGTATTCTTTATGGATATCCTGAAAATCAGACCCGTCTGCAGCACTCAAGAACTAGAGTTGTCTACACCTGCGCATCAGAAAACTTTCTATGAATATTCCATCCTGGAGTTCCAGATGGGTTTTGTGAGCATATATAGACACACAAAATCACATTACCAAATTTTATTCACCATGTTGCAAAACTACATATACCTTTTTCTTCCTCCTCCTCTTCTTCTTCCTCCTCTTCTTCTTCTCTTTCAATTTCATTCTTACTTTTTTTAGGAAATTGATTATCCTCATTTGATTTCTCTACACCCACAGCATCATCTTCTGATTCAGGAGAAGACATGATTGATCTGTATAATATATAATAAAAAACATAACAGCACGTGTGGATTAATTAAAAAATATCACAATGATGAAAGTGTCATTAATGTATGGCATATTATGACAGCATTGGTGAGCAAAGATTTGATGGTCTGCAAACCTCCCCACACCCCCCAAAAAAAGTTTATGGGGGGGCAAAAAGTTTGAAATTGTGAAAAATATGAAAATTTTATTTATTTATTTTATTTATATATATTTCTATACCGGACTTCACGAATAGAATTCACATCAGGCCGGTTTACATGGAACTTAGGGGATGAACAAGTGTAACCAAAAACGAGAAGGCTGAATCAAGCAAAGTTACATAAAACAAGGGCATTGAACTTGGGGGCTAGAGTAGCCAGAAAGAAAGGTAGAGCGGAAAAGCAACAAATAAATAATATATAACTGGTTATGAGATTGGTAATTATCTCATTCCTTAGGCTGAGTTCGAAGTGACATGAAATTTCAGAACAAGCCATGAAATTACTTTAAAAATATGACTTAATCATTCAAAACACCATTATGTGAAGGAATTCAAAAGGGCCTGGAATAAATACTGTGGAACCCTAAAGGATGGAAATGAAGAAGAGTGTGCATGCAGTAGTAACTTGATGGTGTGGCAGTTATTACTCTTAACCATTAAGTCTTGATATTGTAGATGCATTACTCCATCATTGCTCTCTACTTCAACAGCAGGGGAAGAAGGGGAATTGGATTTGTTCAGCAACATATGGCCCTGACTTTTACGGATTGGGGAAACAAGTATGGGGGTAACTTACAGATGTGGTGGTTACTACCCTTAAATAACAAGAGTGTTACTGTGATGCAACTCAAACACTGCTCTCTGCTTCAATAGCAGGGCATAACAGAGAATGGGGTTCAACAGCAACCAAGAGCTAGTGTGAGAAACTCATAAGCAAGGGTGGGGAACTGGATTCAAACAGCAACCAATGAGGGCCCTGACATTTATGGGCTAGGAAACATTAACATGGGGTAACCTAAACGGCACAGGCTTACTGGGCAGATTGGATGGACCATTTGGTCCTTTTCTCCATCTATTTAAAATAATAAAGTAGCTATCTAGTAGGCTTGAACAGAATGCAAGGTGATAAGTGTTTACCAAAGAAAAAAAGCTCAAAGACAAAATGGTCACAATATAAAAACAAAAACTTTGAGGTTAAGAGTAAATACATTTTTGCTCTCTTTGTAAAAAGAAAGCAGAGATTCTGTTATACCTTTTAAAAGTTAATAAATTTGATTTGGTCTGCATTATTGAAAACAAATTGGGTTCTCCATAGACTGCAGGATGAATAATCCATAACATGTGGGTAACTTCATCTGATGGCGAAGGCATAGATACAGCTCTCACAGATCAGGCAAAGCCTTTTTAGTATGTGTGAGAGTTCTTCCAGAGCTTAAATGAGGTAGCAGATTCTGCAAGGAGGTTGGCATTAGGTGTAGTTCATTCATCCTACTGTCTACACAGAACCCTGTTTCCAGGTAAGCAAACTTGCTTTCTCAGTCAACATGCAGATATAAAATCAGCCATAATGTATGGGGTGTCCCAAGCTGAGGACTGCACTGCAGAGCAATTACTTAAAAAACAAACCAGACCCCACCAATGAAGAGTAGACTACTGGGTGAACAGACTGTACAGAATAGCTGGACTCTGTCATCTGTTCTCACCTTTACATCCTATTACTGTCTGGACAGCATGTAACAAAGTAGCAGCTTTGTATATGTCTTCAATGGAAGTGGCTCACAGATAAGCCACAGAAAATGGCCATGGCTCTCACTTGAGCCTTGACAGTCTAATCTGTAAATCAGCCAGAGTGTAACAGTATGCTATACAGTTTACCATCCAACTAGAGCCTGACCCGCAGGGAGAGAAGATGAACCTGTCCCTGGGATGCCGGACAAATTCCAATGCGTAGCCCTGTCTTAGGATGTCCAGGACCCACTGGTCCGTTGTGATGTTGGTCCACTCCTCGTAAAACAGGGCGATGCGACCTCCAATCCGGGGTAGCGAGGAGTGGACGGGCCTGGCATCATTGGGACGGTTTACCAGAGGCTCCCTGAGCCGAGGAGTCCCTGGCCGGTCTACGACCCCGAAAGGGCCGGGTCCAAGACTGAGATCTCCCGGATGGCGTCCTGGGTCCCTGTTGCCTAGCTCCCCGGTAACGCCGCTGAGGGCGGGCGTGGTTCCTGGAGCTCGAGGAAGATGGTCGGTAGGAACTCTGGCGATCTTCGGGCAACCGATGGACCGAATTCTCACCCAGGGATTTGATAATCTGGTCGAGATCCTCGCCAAAAAGAAATCTACCCTTAAAGGGTAGTGCCCCAAGACTAGATTTGGAGGAAGGGTCCGCCGCCCAGTTGCGCAGCCACAGAAGTCGTCTGGCGGAGACTGCGGACACCATGGTTCTCGCCAGAACCCTCAATAAGTCGTGCAACGCATCCGCTCCATAGGCTATGACCGCCTCCAGCCGGTCCGCCTGCGCCGCCTCCTCCGGTGGCAACTGCTGCGAGGTGAGGAGTTGTTGGACCCATCGGAGCCCGGCTCTCTGAGTTAGGGAACCACAGATGGCTGCTCGGACCCCCAGTGCCGAGACCTCAAAAATCTTCTTCAGGGCGACCTCCAACTTCCTGTCCTGCAGGTCTCGAAGAGCTGTACCCCCTGTGACCGGGATCGTGGTTCTCTTCGTGACAGCGGACACCGCTGAGTCAACCTTGGGGACCTTAAGGAGGTCCAGAAAGTCTCCAGGAAGAGGATAGAGCTTGTCCATAGCCCTGCCGACCCGGAGGGACGCCTCCGGGGTGTCCCATTCCCGCACTAGCAGCTGGAGAAACGAATCATGAATAGGAAAGGTCTTAGCCAGTGGGCGCAAGCCCGCCAGCACGGGATCCCCTTTCTTCGTGGCGGAAGCTACGGAGGGAGCTGGAGGAGCCGGGGGCTCAACAGGAGGGTCAAGGTCCAACTCCTGAAGAACATGGGGAATGAGCTCCGCCAATTCCTCCTTACGAAAGATCCGGAGCACCCGAGGGTCATCACATTCCAGGTGGACCGCCGAAGTCGTTTCATCGTCCCCCTGAGGTGCCGGGTCCCCCCCTGGGTCCGGCAGAGGAGACGTCCCTCCCAGGGACGACGGAAGGGCCAAGGGCATCCTGGGACCCCCCCCCCCCCGCGCTCCCCAGTACCGCAGCCGCCGTCCCAGTAATTCTCGGGGACTTGGCCGGAGGGGGAACTGCAGCCAACCCGCCCCCCGCAGGGTTCAGGCTTTGGAGATAGGCCTGGTGCATGAGCACCACAAAGTCGGCCGAAAAACTTGGCGGCCCCGAGGGAGGGGAGGAGAGAGGGTCCCTGGAAAGTCCGCTGGTGGAGGGGAGAGGACCCGGGTCTGGAACCAGCGGTACTAACGACGAGAAATCCTCCGGAGTCTCCTCAGGTTCGGATCCCACGCTGCTCTCCAGCTCTAAGATGGCCGCCGCTCCCGCCAAAGGAGGGGGCGGGGCACCTCCCCGAGGAGCGCGGCGCTCCGAGCGCGGCGGCGAAATCGTCGGGGGAGCGGCGCTCGTCTCCCCCCCAGGGAGACACCGGCCGCACGGACCATCTCGCGATCCGCCCTGTCCCGGGCCGCCGCAGGAAGGACAGCGCGAACGCTGCATCGCGTTGAGCTCGGGCGGGGCCGAGGTGTTGGAGCGAAGTCGGGAGTCGCGCCGCGGGAGGAGCAGGCCTGCCTCGCCTCGCTCTACTCTTGTCCTCCCCCCAGGAGCGGCAGGGGAAAGGGACCTCCCTGGCGCTGCGACCCCGGGGAATTGGCGCGTCGCGGGGCCGCGAGAGGGGAGGGAAACCGCGGCTCAGGGTAGGGGAGAGGCTGGCCCCACCAGCTTCCACCTCCGTACGGCTTGCGAAGCTGTAAAGAAAAAATACAACTTACCAAACTTTCCCCCCAACGCACTGAAAAGTGAAGGGAAAGACAGAGAGAGAGAGTGAGAGGAGAACTGAGGAAGGCACCACAGAGGCAGTCCAGCTAGCAAGAGTTGGTACGGCAAGCCCAAACCTCCTCACTACTAAAAAACTCCCAAGAAGAAATAACAATTTTTTTTTTTTTTTTTATTTTTTTTTTACTGCTTGATCCAACCTAAAAGAAATATGAAAAGAGAAAAAAACCGTGGAACAAGCCACTAGCCAGGGGAAGCAACGGGTTCCCCTCCTCACATCTGCTGGAGTCAGAGAGATACTGAGGATTAGGAGGGTTGCACCAGCTTATATGCCAGCACCCTCAGAAGTTTGCTCTGACTCCATCTGCTGGACGGGGGACATAACCCACCACCGTCTGGACTGATCCTAGTACGTACAGGGAAACACTGCTCTCTGCTTCAATAGCAGGGCATAACAGAGAATGGGGTTCAACAGCAACCAAGAGCTAGTGTGAGAAACTCATAAGCAAGGGTGGGGAACTGGATTCAAACAGCAACCAATGAGGGCCCTGACATTTATGGGCTAGGAAACATTAACATGGGGTAACCTAAACGGCACAGGCTTACTGGGCAGATTGGATGGACCATTTGGTCCTTTTCTCCATCTATTTAAAATAATAAAGTAGCTATCTAGTAGGCTTGAACAGAATGCAAGGTGATAAGTGTTTACCAAAGAAAAAAAGCTCAAAGACAAAATGGTCACAATATAAAAACAAAAACTTTGAGGTTAAGAGTAAATACATTTTTGCTCTCTTTGTAAAAAGAAAGCAGAGATTCTGTTATACCTTTTAAAAGTTAATAAATTTGATTTGGTCTGCATTATTGAAAACAAATTGGGTTCTCCATAGACTGCAGGATGAATAATCCATAACATGTGGGTAACTTCATCTGATGGCGAAGGCATAGATACAGCTCTCACAGATCAGGCAAAGCCTTTTTAGTATGTGTGAGAGTTCTTCCAGAGCTTAAATGAGGTAGCAGATTCTGCAAGGAGGTTGGCATTAGGTGTAGTTCATTCATCCTACTGTCTACACAGAACCCTGTTTCCAGGTAAGCAAACTTGCTTTCTCAGTCAACATGCAGATATAAAATCAGCCATAATGTATGGGGTGTCCCAAGCTGAGGACTGCACTGCAGAGCAATTACTTAAAAAACAAACCAGACCCCACCAATGAAGAGTAGACTACTGGGTGAACAGACTGTACAGAATAGCTGGACTCTGTCATCTGTTCTCACCTTTACATCCTATTACTGTCTGGACAGCATGTAACAAAGTAGCAGCTTTGTATATGTCTTCAATGGAAGTGGCTCACAGATAAGCCACAGAAAATGGCCATGGCTCTCACTTGAGCCTTGACAGTCTAATCTGTAAATCAGCCAGAGTGTAACAGTATGCTATACAGTTTACCATCCAACTAGATTTCTTTAGGCAAGTGTCCTTCCCAATTTATTGGTATCAAAAGGACACAAAGAATTGAGAAGCTTGACAGTGAGACTGAGTAATATTTATTACATTAGGGCTCTCCTGCAGTCCAAGGAGTGAAGAATCCATTCTCCTTTTTGTGCATGAAGTCTCAAAGTTAGCAGTACAATCGCTCAGTTAATGTGGAAAGCAAGTTTATTTACTGTAATCTGCATTTTCTGTAGAGAACAGGATTAATTAGCCATTACACACAACATCAACTGGTGGCACCAAGTTCTCTACTGAGCAAGCGCAGGAGTTCCTACGCAGGCACCACCTTTTGAGTGTACACCAGAGCTAAACTACGGTAGCTATGTAGTCAATTCTCCAGGGAGACGGGCTTCCATGGTTAATTCATCCCATCTACAGAAAAACACACTGTTTACGGTAAGCAAACGTGCTTTTTTCGTCAATAAGCAGGATGAATTACCGTAACATTACATGTGGGGAGTCCCAAGCTGAGGGTTGCAACAGGGCATTTACTTAGTAAGCAACCCGTCCCTCAGAGTGTGGAATACAGTGAGACCAGACTTTGCAAAACTACCCGTCCAAATTTGCTGTCAGTCTCAGAGCTTTTGATAAACTCTTGTATAGGAGGCTTATGAATAAAATAAGAAGCTTGGGAGTGAGTGCCAAGGTGGTGGGCATGGATTACAAACTAGTTGACCAATAGAAGACAGTGTATAATGGTAAATGGAACCTACTCTGAAGGGAGCCATAGGGATCAGTGTTGGGACTGGTTCCAATTAATATTTTTGTGAACAACATTGCAGAAGGGACAGAACATAAAGTATGTCTATTTGCGGATGATACTAACATCTGCAACAGAGTAGACATGCCTGAAGGAGCAGAGAGAATAGAGAGAGATTTAAGAAAGCTGGAAGAGTGGTTGAAGATTTGGCACTGGTATTCAATGCCAAGAAGTGCAGAGTCAGGCATTTGGGATGTGGTAACCAAAAGAGTTGTATGTGATGGAGTGTGAAAGACTGATGTACACAGACCAAGAGAGTGATCTTGTGGTGATAGTGTAGCAATGTGACAAGGCAACAGCTAAAGCCAGAACAATGTTGGGCTGCAAGAGAGAGGAAAAAAAAAAAAAAGGGAGGTGATTATGCCCTTGTACAGATCCTTGGTGAGGCCTCACCTGGAGAATTGTGATCAGTTCTGGAGCCTGATATCTCAAAAAGGATAGAAACAGGATGGAGGTGGTCCAGAGAAGGGCAATGAAAATGGTGTAGGGTCTGTATTGGAAGCCCTATGAGGCTGAAGGATCTGAAAATGTATACCCTGGATGAGAGAAGCAGGGGAGATATGATAAAGACCTTCATATACTTAAAAGGTTTCAATGATGTATGGACTTCAAACCTTTTCCGGTGGGAAAAAAAACCCAAATAGAACTGGGGGTCACGAAATGAAATTCCGAGGTGGGGGGGGGGGGAATACAACTCAAAACCAACATCAGTAAATATTTCTTCACAAAGAGGGTGGTGGATGCCTGGAATGCTCTTCCGGAGGAGGTGGTGAAGAAGAAAAAAAACAGTCAAAATTCAAAGCGGCATTGGGAAAAGTACTGTGGATCTCTAAAGGCCAGAGGACAGAAATGAGATAAGCATGCAGGGGGTGGCTTGCAGGTATGGCGGTTGCTACCCTTAACAGAAGGCATGTAGGTTACTACTCTTAGCCAATATGCTTTGATGCTTTTAAACGCAACATTGTTCCCCGCTTAAATGGCAGGGCGGTAAGAGGAATTTGATTCAGATGACAACTGAGGGCCCCAACTTCCATAGTCTGGGATACTGTTACATGGACATAAGGGAAAACGCATAGGATTGCTTCTATGGCCTAGTCCTAAAGGAAAAGAAGAAAGAGTGCATGGGGCAACTTGCTGGTGTGGCGGTTACTACCCTTAACCAAATAAATCTTGACACTTTTGATACAACTCCAACACTGCTCTCTGCTTCAAAGGAGGGAGGTGAGGGCTGAAAGGAAAGAGAAATTTGGATTCAGGGACAACCAACACGAGCCATGACTTTTTTTTTTTTTTTTTTTTAAACACACACACAGCCTGGGTACTGAAGCTCAGACATTAAGAAAAAACCCCAAAACACAGGACTGTTTCTATGACCAAGTCCATAAGCAAAGCATGTCAATCAAAACTGACTGATACGTGGGGGTAACATGCATGGCACGGCAGTTACCAACATGGGAAGCTTGCTGGGCAGATTGGATGGACCATTGGTCCCTTTTCTGCCACCATTTCTATGAGTTTTCTGTTATAAGCCAATTATCCAGGTTTGGGAAGACATATTTCTTGGTGATGGAGATAGGCTGACAAAAGGCCAAATGGAATTACTCTACTCATAGTGGGAAATATCCACACCTGGAAGCGAAAGCAGCACCATTGCAAGAGGTAGATGACATTTCCTTCTCTTAGTAATGGGGATAGCAGTTCAGGCACTCTTGGATAATGCCATAGTAGTAGTATATGTGAATAGGTAAGGAGGCACTTTTGAGTCCCATGGTGTCATAGGAAGAAAATCTGTTTTAGTGTATAGCGCAGAATTTGCTTTATTTCTCCACAGCTCACATCTCAAAAGTGGAATGTTTAGGCTCTCTCAGCTGAAAGATGTTATATCCCAGGGAGTGGGAGTTCTGTTGGGCGAGCTTTCAACTGATAGCAGATTGGTAGGGTCCTCCCTACATGGATCTGATGGCAATCTACAGTAGTTTTCAGTCTTGAGTCAGAACAGTCTCAGGTGGAAGTGGTCCTTCAACATAGATCAACATAGCTAGTTCCTCCCCAGGACTAAGGCCAGGGAATATTCTGCTGTTATTTTCCTTGCTCCCAAGAAAAGTGAACTCATCCAACTGCCTCACCAGTGCATATTTGAATCTGCTATGAAGAAAGCAAAGAAAATGCAGATTCACTCAAATTCTCTTCCTAGAAAAAACCAGACTTCTAGATAGCATTGCACTTTGAAAAATGTTCTTGCCAAAGTTATCGGCTCAGTATGCTGTGGTGGTCAAAAAAGCAAATAGAATGTTAGGAATTATTAGGAAGGGAATGGCAAATAAAACAGAGGATGTCATAATGATTCTATCGCTCAATAGTTAGAGCACACCTTGAATACTGTGTGTAATTCTGGTAGCCACATCCAGAAAAAAAAAAAAAATAGTTGCACTGGAAAAAATAGAGAGAGATGTGAGAGGTCTACAAAATCATGAAAGGATTTGAACAGGTAAATGTGAAATGGTTATTCACTCTTTTGGATAATACAAGGACTAGGGGGCACTCCAAGAAGTTAGCAAGTAGCACATTTAAAACAAAATCAGAGAAAACTCTTTGGCAACGAATTCCAGAGCTTAATTGTGCGTTGAGTGAGAGTATGTGGTTAAGGCAACTAGCATAGCTGAGTTTGAAAAAAAAATTTTTTTTTAAAAGTTTGGATACGTTCCTGGAGGAGAAGTCCATAAACTGCTATACATCAATGGGGAATAGCCACTGCTTGCTGCCAGCATTAGTGGCATGAAATCTACTTAATGTTTGGGTACTTGCCAGGTACTTGTGACCTGGATTGGCCACTGCTGGAGACAGGATACTAGGGCTTGCTTGATCCTTGGTCTAACCCAGTATGGCATATCTTATGTTGAGCTGGTAGGCCGCTATGCAGGCAATAAGCATAGCACCCTGAAACACTTTTCTCCTAAGAACATCCATGGCTCTCTGTTCCTTCCCCGGGGTTGCCAAGGAATGAATCAGAGTGCACTTGGCCTTTTTGAAAGCAGATTCAGCTACAACAGATTGGTGTGGAGGCTGTCAGTTGTCGAATCTGAGAGCCTTCTGGATAAGAAACATTGTGTCTGCCTGCCTATTGACAGGAGGCACTGAGAGGGAGTGTTCCCAAATCCTCAGTAGCAACTACACAATGATTTCATGCACTGGGACTACCACGATTTCTTGGTGGGCTCCATGTACTGGAGAATATCCAGCATCTTGTGCCAGGTATCCTCCTCCATCTGTAACTGAAATGGGATGGCTTCAGCAATTAACAAGCCCTCTCCAAGACTTCCTGTGGGTTTCAAGAGGAAAGGGGTCTGAAGGCAAGTCTCAATGAGTCAGAGTCCTAAACATTAATCATTGAATCAAACAGTTACAACAAGAGCCCTGAAATTGGTGGTTGGTGAAACATATGTATGGGAAAATAAGTATGGGAGCTTGCTGGGCAGACTGGATGGGCCGATTGGTAAACATAGAAATGATGGCAGAAAAAGACCAATCTGCTCTTCTCCATCTTCTATGCTCTTGATTTCTGAGTCTGCAGTAATATCCAGCCACAATTGTAAGCAGTTAGGTATGTCAATTCTCAGGCCCTAGACACCAATAGCAGATGTCATAACCATAAGTGATATATATCTTCCAATCACAAACTTTTAGTCATGGGGGAATTCTGCCCTGCTGAGGAGCGCAGAATTGCCAAATTCTGTGCAGAAAATGTCAGAGGAGACCCCGGCATACCGTGAACAGAGCATGCCGTTTGCAATGAAGATGAAGGCCCCCGCGTGCCTTGGGACCTGCTCCACTTGTGGCAAAGATGAAGGCCCCAGTGAGAGTGAATGTGTGTAGAGGGGTGTGTGAAGAAAGGGAGGATGAGAGAGAGGAGGGGCGGAGGAGTGTGAGAGAGAATGAGCCTATATGAGGGGATGTGTGTGTGTGTGAGAGTGAGGGAGCCTATATGAGGGTGTATGTGCACTAGAGAGAGAAGGAGCATGTGTGTGAGAGAGAGAGGGACAGAGGGAGCATGTGTAAGGGGCAGTACTGAGAACTGCATCAAACTCTGGGAGCGGCAATAGAGTGGAAGGGGTTGAGCCTAGAGATAGAGAGAGGTGAGAAATACTGGCAGGTGGAGGAGCTGGGGTCTGAGAGGGCAAAGTGGCCAGGAGAGTGAGTGGAAGGGACACTCTTACAGTGAATAGAGGGAAATTCTGCATCTTTAAGTAATAACTTTTTTCTGAATTAATTTCTAATGTAAATTACTTTAAAAGACTGTCATGTAAATTGTGTTATTTTGACCAATATAAAGTTTGCAGAATTTTTTTTAATTCTTTTGAGAAGAATTCCCCCAGGAGTAACAAACCCACAATTCTTGAAGCCGCTGAGAGTAGCTTTCTTAGAGCTGGGCATTCCATTTTTTAATGTTATTCTTATTTTTTTTTTTGGAGCACTGGAAAGTTATGTTGCGGGCTGCCAAGGCAGCGAGAGAACACCAAAATTGTGCTGACAGGCAAAAACTATTAATTAGAACAAACTAAGAGAAAAATAGTACTCATCTGTGCAGTAGCTTGGACAAAGACAAAAAAAAAAAAAAAAGGACAAATCAAGGTGCTCTCAAGGCAGCATCCATGTGGAAACTCCCACACATGTTCAGTAGAACAAAAAGCTCTAGGAGCTAGGAGAAAAGGATCCATTCAGCACCCAAGTGTCATGGTTAATTCAGCCCTGCTGGTCAACACAGAATTGTTTTTATTGAGTTTAATTTGTGTTATGTAAATTTTGAGCTGCTCTAAAATAAGGTAATAAATAAAAATAAGATGCCCGAACAGGCTGCTTGTAGAAATGGTAGCAATCCTTTGTGAAACAGAATACTAGCAGGCCAGAAATGTAATATGGCCAGAGACAAAATTGAATATCGTCAGAATCCTTACCTATTTTCATGCATCTATATTTATTTATTATTTACTTATATATACCAATGTTCATAGGAAACATCACATCGGTTTACAATATACGTCAAATATTGTCTGCATTTGTATTATTCATGCATGCAAATGTCATTTTAATAGGGGAGGTTATTTTATCCCTCTTTCGTCTTGGTACATAATGTGTTACTTTGACAATCCTGTACTATTTACACCAGGCTTTTTGATTCATATCTAAAAAAAAAAAAAAACAACCCATGGCGAATAAAGTGTATTTGGGCTAAATACAAAAAGGCAGCAATATATATTTTAAGACACGTGATCAAGCAGAGGTCTGATGACACTAGCTGGTACAGCTGTAGGGTCAAAAGGTCTACCTACAAACCATAAGATGAAGGTTATATACCGGTATGTAAGTAAATTACAAGTGCTGTTTACAGGCAACATGCATCTCTACATATTCTCCCACATTCTAAAATTAAGGCCCTCAAGTTGACAGTAGTTTTCAGTTTAGAAACTGAAAACTTTCACAAAGTATATGAAAGGCACAGTGAAAGTTCAGAACAGGAAACTGCAGCTTTCAGATGCAAAAGTCTAAGAAGAGTATCTATATTGGTTCATAGGATATCTTTGTATAAAGAAATACTGTATCTGTGATACTATTGTATGAAGTTTGAACATATACCCAGGCTTTACTGTTTATCTTCTGGCATATGCCATTAGCTACATTATATTCATGCATGCTTTCTTACAGCAACACCAGTTTCTTCTGTAGTAGCAAGAGATTAATGGGCCGATACAGTGAAAATCGGAGAGCGGGCGAGTGCCCGCTCTCCCGGTGCGCGCACAAGACATTCTCCTGTGCACGCGATAAAATAAATTTATTTAAATTAGGGCTGGCGGTAAAAAGAGGCGCTAGGACACTAGCGCGTCCCTAGCGCCTCTTTTCGGACAGGAGTGGCGTCTGTCAGCGGGTTTGACAGTCGACGCTCAATTTTACCGGTGTCTGTTCTCGAGCCCGCTGACAGCCACAGGTTCAGAAACTGGATGCCGGCAAAATTGAGCATCCGGTTTTCAACCTGCGGGCCTATTTCAATTTTTTTTTTCTACTTTTTTTTTTAAAAACTTTCGGGACCTCTGACTTAATATCGCCATGATATTAAGTCGGAGGGTGCACAGAAAAGCAGTTTTTACTGCTTTTCTGTGCACTTCCCCAGCGCTGGCAGAAATTAACGCCTACCTTTGGGTAGACGCTAATTTCTTAAAGTAAAATGTGCGGCTTGGCTGCACATTTTACTTACTGAATCGCGCGGGAATACCTAATAGGGCCATCAACATGCATTTGCATGTTGCGGGCGCTATTAGGTTCAGGGGGGGTGGACGCGCGTTTTTGACGCGCAATTACCCCTTACTGAATAAGGGATAAAGCTAGCGCGTCGAAAATGCACGTCCAATCGCGGGTTAACAGTGCGCTCCACCAGAGCCCACTGTACTGTAAGTTATTTATGTTTCTAAGCTCCGGGATATAGATCTCCTTTTTTCTTTCTAGCAATACACTACATTTAAATTATTTTTCTGTTTGCAATACAACACAAGTTTTACTACAATACATTAGTATGTAACTAGAGCACCATCCCAAACCCTAAATATATTTACCAAATGATATAAAGATTCCACCCATACTACATTATGAGTTAATTCAAAAAGACTTAAAATTTCCAAAAAGATGGAGAAGAAAAGGCTTCAGAATGCCCACGGTTGAAAGTATCCTCCTTTTATGGCTCAGCACAGTCATGTCTAAAAAAAACCCCTGTTTGTAATATTATAATGCCCACCTCTTTTAGAAAATAAACTACTTACAAAATTTACTGATAAAAGTTACACGTTCTGACAGAGCCCACATTTCCCCTACACGGCTACGACATAATTTTAACACACATTTCATTTTCGGTAATGCATGTCTACCATTCATGAAATGTGTATTAAAATGTCTTTATTAGTGGCTCCCTGCCGTAGTTATGTAGGCGAAAAGGTGAGCCCGTCAGAAAATTTAATGTTATCTCATTTGCGATAAAGTTTTTTTTCTAAAAGTGGTGGACATAGGTATTAGGACAGTATGAGGTTTTTTTTTTAGACTTCTGATTCTGCTAAGCCATAAAAGGTGGACACTTTCCACCAGGGGCATTCTGAAACTTTCTTCTCTACTTTTTTGGAAATTTTAAGTCTTTTGACGTAACCAATGATGTTGATAGGTAAAGCGTTTACACTGTTTATATAATCGTATACTTAACCGCTTGCCTTTTTTTGTGATCACTACATACCTAGTCTTAAAATCACTGTAAAGTTTCCTCGTTATTTTGTAAATACATGAAACTGCATTTGTGCATATCAACTAAACTGTACACAACTCGGACAAAAAATGTGATGTGCAATACAATCACTCAAAATAGGAAGAAAAAAAAAAGGCCAGACTGGTAAAATAGCCGTAAAATGAAAACATAGTAATCTACTGAGAGAATATCTTTTCGAGAACCAATGGTGATCCAGCTGGAAACACGGACAAGTCGGGCCTGCGAGTGTTGACGGCGGCTCGGGCTCCGGCTACCCGCAAACCCCCCACCCCACACGGCGGGAAATACGAAGAAAGCAAGTTCGCGATAGGATGGCGCTCCCTAAAACCCTCACCTCCCAGTCCTACACGAATACAGCCTTACTTAAAAAGAAGAGGCAAAACGTGTATTTCGGGGTTTATTTGGGCACACATTTACTTCTTTGCCCTTCCCCCCCCCCCTTCCTAATAAAAGAGAAGCGGATCACAGACATGAAAGAAATGGCGCTCAAAACAACTCCAGAGCCACAGTCCACCATTCTGCCCTCCTCCTTTCTTGTGAGGTTTCCGCGACCTGAAAAAGCGGGCCCAGCACACATAAAACACCAACGCCTGCAGCGACCCGGTTCGGGCAGGTCGCGAGGGGGAAAAAGAAAAAAAAAATAAAAAAGAAAGAGCCACCCTCCAGCAGACCTGGCGGGAGCAGCCATACGCCCGCGGCCTCCTCTTTATTTCAGATTCCCCCCCAAGGAGGCGCTGCGGTCTCCCACCAGCAGCAGCTGCTGTTTGATGCAGACTGGAGAAGGAAAGATGAATAATAAAAAAAAGAGACTAGTCTTCCCCTCCTCAGGTCTCTCTTCCGCGCTTAGGCCTTCCGCGGGCGATCTGACAAATTAAAGCGCCACAGCTTCCTCCATTCCTTGCTGCGACACGTCCGACAGGAGGAATGAGTGCCAGCCGCGCCTGTCCTAAAAAAACAAACAAACCACACACCGAGGCGAACAGCCCTTCAACGTACGGTAACTCACCTTCGCGAGGACGAGAGATCCGGTCGCAAGCCCGCACCAGGAACCGCTAGAACAAGAGGACAATGTTACCCCCTTCCCTTCCCCCTCCGCCTCTCGCGCTCCTCCACCAGAACCGTAAATATTGGTTTTAAAATGGAGGTTCTGGAACGGAGCGGGAAAAGCGGCAACCAATCGCCGCGCACGGCGGGCTGGGAAGAAGGCGGGAGCTGCTGTCGCTACTCTCTCATTCCCTGGAAGCCAAAGCTCCCTCTGGGGTTTCGTAGAAAAAGGCAATGATCATCATTCCTTGGAAGGCACACGTTTGTAGAGAAATACATTTCGGTTAATTTGCAGAAAGAAGAGACCGTAAGGAATTAAATGAAAAAGTACTATTTTTTAAACCCCCCCCCCCCCCCTTGTAATCAGTGTGCTGGGGTTTTTAAAATGTTGATTTTTCCTGAAGAAAATTCTTTGCAGGTTGTAATACCTCATGTCGGACATTCATAAGACTTTGCCTAAGATATTGCTGCATATAAACTTTACAGACTATATGAGTCCCTTCAAACATTTTGCTGGTGATCTTTTGAGGTCTCCCACCCTAATATTCAATTTCACTAAAATTGTCATATGTTCTTCCATTTTACCCATTTTAAGAGAAAAATACATGCAGCATGATTAGCGTTGCCAACTTTTCCATACATCAGGACTGGACCCTTGAGGGGGGAGGATAGTACCCCCTCATTTGCATACATTTTAGATCCTGCCGGTGAACTTCCTAAACAGAGTATTTATGTATCTGCAGAACCACTGGGAGCTGAGGGCTGTGCTCCACCTCCAGTCCAATCACAGCATGGGAAAGGAGGCAGGACTACAGCACAGCTCTGCTCCGACTTGCCTTTCTGTTCCTTTAACTAAGAGGCTGTGGGGAAAAAGGAGGACCCACCTGCAAAACCAGACATTTATGGTCCAGTCTGTACTGTGGCCACTCAGGTGGAGTGTTCAAACAAAACTTTACTGCAGCAATTCTTCAACAGCAAATTGTGGCACTATACACACCAATTCTTAGCTCAATAGTTTGCTAGCTCAGTTTTCCAACTTTTCTTATCTGTGCAATTGTCCCTCAGCACATGGAGGGAAAAACTCACTCTCCGGATCATGGAAAAGTAAGCCTTCCCAGATGGATGGGAGTATCTTAGTCATGGGCAGAAATCCCTTTTCAAATTACTGGCAGGCAAAACAGGGTCTCAAACACTGCACAACTGTCACTTGTATCTCTTCTCCCCAGGGTGAAAACTCCAGATGAGGGTCTCCCAATGAATTAGAAAGGTCTTACTCACAGTTCTCTTTTTCCAGATAACACACGGGATCTTTCAGATTAATTTTTCCCACTCTATGATAGGAAGGGCGGCAGCAAATTTCTTCCTCCACAAAAATAAAATCCTTACTCAAATATCCAAAAACTGGCACTCCTGCAGCAGGTCACCACTGGCCACCAACCATGGATTGTGAGCTGGGGCAGGCATATTCTTCCCTTTGTTGGTCCCCTCAGAAAAGGGATTTCCCCGAAATCCCTACACCAGGAGTCTGACAAAAAAACTTCCAAAACTCAGCAAAAATCCCAGGAACAAAACAGTGGAGACAACCCAACCAGATATGTTGTGTACTGGAAAAGGTTTAGTCTCCTACCTCTCCTGGCTTATAAATCATGAGGTCTCTGTTGAAACTGTGGACCCTTAGACCAGGACGACAGTTGGTACTACCACTAAGGGACAGCCCCCCAATGGTCCTCGTCACCGTCTAGTGGTGCAGGTGAGGATGATCCAGCTGGAGCTTCGCCTATACCAGCCCTCGTTCCCCTCAGGTTGAGCCCCTGGGTGCCGGGGCCGGCAGGTCTTAGGTGCGGGTTGTCTCGACAGGGGACCGGAGCAGCGGCAGGCCGAGGTGAAGTCAGGAGTCCGAGTCGTGGCTGGCAGCAAAGGTGCAGAACGAGAGTCCAGTCCGAAGATCCGGGCCAGGCGGCAGACAAGCAAGACAAGGAACCAGGCCAAGGGTCAAGACAGGCAGCAGACGAGCAGAGATGAGGAAGCAAGCTGAAGTCAGAACCAGGAGATCAAGCCGAGGATGGAAGCACAGGAACTGGAGGACGAGGAGAGGAACGGAGACTGGAACACTGGAACAGGCAGGAACGCGGGAACTGGGACACCGGAACAGAACTCAGGAACCAAAGACAGGATCAGGAACAGGATCAGGAACTTATTTATTTATTTATTTAACGGATTTATATACCGGAGGTTCCTGTATAATATACATATCACCCCGGTTTACAATGAACAGTAAATATCGCTTCAAGTTAGAGGCTTACAATGAACATGGTAAACTTGAAGACGTCAGGAACAGCAACTAGCTGTAACTTGAAGACGTCAGGAACAGCAACTAGCACTAGAACTTGAAGACGTCAGGAACAGCAACTAGCACCTCGAGGAGGTGGACCTGTTCCCAAGGCAAAGATCTGGGGACTGAGGCAGGGTTAAAATACCCCTCATAAGAACATAAGAAATTGCCATGCTGGGTCAGACCAAGGGTCCATCAAGCCCAGCATCCTGTTTCCAACAGAGGCCAAAACCAGGCCACAAGAACCTGGCAATTACCCAAACACTAAGAAGATCCCATGCTACTGATGCAATTAATAGCAGTGGCTATTCCCTAAGTAAAATTGATTAATAGCCATTAATGGACTTCTCTTCCAAGAACTTATCCAAACCTTTTTTGAACCCAGCTACACTAACTGCACTAACCACATCCTCTGGCAACAAATTCCAGAGCTTTATTGTGCGTTGAGTGAAAAAGAATTTTCTCCGATTAGTCTTAAATGTGCTACTTGCTAACTTCATGGAATGCCCCCTAGTCCTTCTATTATTCGAAAGTGAAAAGAACCGAGTCACATCTACTCGTTCAAGACCTCTCATGATCTTAAAGACCTCTATCATATCCCCCCTCAGCCGTCTCTTCTCCGAGCTGAACAGCCTTAACCTCTTCAGCCTTTCCTCATAGGGAAGCTTTTCCATCCCCTTTATCATTTTGGTTGCCCTTCTCTGTACCTTCTCCATCGCAACCATATCTTTTTTGAGATGCGGCAACCAGAATTGTACACAGTATTCAAGGTGTGGTCTCACCATGGAGCGATATAGAGGCATTATGACATTTTCCGTTCTATTAACCATTCCCTTCCTAATAATTCCTAACATTCTATTTGCTTTTTTGACTGCTGCAGCACACTGAGCTGACGATTTTAAAGTATTATCCACTATGATGCCTAGATCTTTTTCCTGGGTGGTAGCTCCTAATATGGAACCTAATATCGTGTAACTACAGCAAGGGTTATTTTTCCCTATATGCAACACCTTGCACTTGTCCACATTAAATTTCATCTGCCATTTGGATGCCCAATCTTCAAGTCTTGCAAGGTCCTCCTGCAATGTATCACAGTCTGCTTGTGATTTAACTACTCTGAATAATTTTGTATCATCTGCAAATTTGATAACCTCACTCGTATTCCTTTCCAGATCATTTATATATATATTGAAAAGCACCAGTCCAAGTACAGATCCCTAAGGCACTCCACTGTTTACCCTTTTCCACTGAGAAAATTGACCATTTAATCCTACTCTCTGTTTCCTGTCTTTTAACCAGCTTGTAATCCACGAAAGGACATCGCCTCCTATCCCATGACTTTTTAGTTTTCGTAGAAGTCTCTCATGAGGGACTTTGTCAAACGCCTTCTGAAAATCCAAATACACTACATCTACCGGTTCACCTTTATCCACATGTGTATTAACCCCTTCAAAAAAATAAAGCAGATTTGTTAGGCAAGACTTCCCTTGGATAAATCCATGTTGACTATGTTCCATTAAATCATGTCTTTCTATATACTTTACAATTTTGTTCTTGAGAATAGTTTCCACTATTTTTCCCGGCACTGAAGTCAGGCTCACTGATCTATAGTTACCCGGATCGCCCCTGGAGCATTTTTTAAATATTGAGGTTACATTGGCCACCCTCCAGTCTTCAGGTACAATGGATGATTTTAATGATAGGTTACAAATTTTAACTAATAGATCAGAAATTTCTTTTTTTAGTTCCTTCAGAACCCTAGGATGCATACCATCTGGTCCAGGTGATTTGCTACTCAGTCATGATGTCATCCATCGGGGCCGAGCCGCAGTTTCCCGCCGCGGCCCCTTTAGGAGGCGGGGTCTTCCGCATGCGCTCGCCTAGAAGGAGACCCTCTGGAAGGAGGACGGCGGCGTTCAGAGCCACGTAGGAAGGCCCGTGGCTGGCCAGCTCCGGAGCAGAGCTCACCGTGCCGGCTGGAGGAGCACCCACGCCATGTCAGAGGAGGTAGGGGGGACCGGCCATGGCTTGCTGCAGCCGGGCGCCATAACATCCTCGTTCTTGGAGAAAGCAAATGTTGCTTACCTGTAACAGGTGTTCTCACAGGACAGCAGAATGTTAGTCCTCACATATGGGTGACATCCTCAGGATGGAGCCCAATCACGGAAAACTTCTGTCAAAGTTTCCAGAACTTTGACTGGCACCTACTGGGCATGCCCAGCATGGCACTAACCCTGCAGCCAGCAGGGGTCCCCCTTCAGTCTTATTTGAAAGCTACAGGCAGTGCAGAAAAATAAAATAACAATACGTTACGAACCCAACACCGCGGGGCGGCGGGTTTCGTGAGGACTAACATTCTGCTGTCCTGTGAGAACACCTGTTACAGGTAAGCAACATTTGCTTTCTCACAGGACAAGCAGGATGGTAGTCCTCACATATGGGTGAGTACCGAACTGAGGATGTCCAAACATGCACCAAATGTACCCAAAGGCGTGCAACAGGCACAACAACTGGGGTGGAAATTGGGAGAGGGGAGATGGGCATCCTGAACCGCACCGGGCAGGCAGAAGGGTGTTGGTACGTCACGTTGTAAATAGGTTACGAAGGACAGACTGGCCGAAGATGGAATCTTGTCTTTTGGCTTTGTCCAAGCAATAGTGGGCTGCAAAGGTGTGGAGAGAATTCCAGGTAGCAGCCCTGCAAAAGTCAGGAAGCGGCACCGATCGCAGGTGTGCTACTGAAGTCGCCATGGCCCTCACAGAGTGTGATAGCAGAAGGATATGCAGTCCGCCAACCAGGAGGAGAGAGTCTGCTTACCCACAGGCTTCCCTAACTTGTTAGGGTGGAAAGAGACGAACAATTGAGTGCTTTCCCTGTGGGCAGCTGTATGGTCTAGGTAAAACGCTAGAGCCCGTTTACAGTCGAGGGTATGCAGAGCCTGTTCTCCTGGGTTGGCATGGGGCCTGGGAAAAGTAGTTAGTATGATGGATTGATTAAAATGAAAATCCAAAACTACCTTAGGCAAGAATTTAGGGTGAGTGCGGAGTACCGCCCGGTCCTGCAGAAGTTTAGTGTAAGGTGGATAGGTAACTAGAGCCTGCAATTCACTAATTCTGCGAGCTGAAGTGATGGCCAAAAGGAAAATTACTTTCCATGTGAGATATCAAAGGTCACAGGAGTGAAGAGGCTCAAACAGTGGTTTGATGAGCCGACCCAAAACCAGATTAAGTTCCCAGAAAGGGGCCGGAGGACGTAGTGGAGGCTTGATGTGGAGCAAGCCCTTCAGAAAACGTGTTACAAGGGGTTGTACTGATATAGGAACTTCCCCGACCCCTTTATGGAAGGCAGCTACCGCACTGACATGCATTCTGATAGAAGTCATCTTAAGACCTGACTCTGATAGATGCCAGAGATAGTCCAGGAAGTTCGGGATTGGACAGGAAAAGGGGTCAACGGCTTGAGAAGAGCACCATGAAGTGAACCTTTTCCATTTGTAAGAGTAAGTTTTTCTCGTGGAAGGCTTCCGTGAAGCAATCAAGGCACGGGAAACTGGTTCAGAAAGGTTAAGTGGCTGAAGGATTAACCTTTCAACATCCATGCCGTCAGGGACAAGGCTTGAAGATTGGGATGGCGTAGGCACTCATCGTTTTGAGTAATCAGAAGCGGGTCCTTCCCCAATGGAATGTGCCTGCGGATGGAGAGATCCTGAAGTATTGGAAACCACACTTGGCATGCCCAGTGAGGTGCTATCAGGATCATGGTTCCCTTGTCCTGACGTAACTTCACGAGAGTCTTCGAGAGAAGAGGAAGTGGAGGGAATGCATAGAGCAGACCGGTTGCCCATGAGAGGGAGAATGCGTCTCTGGGTTGAGAGTGTTTGCTGCGAATGAGAGAGCAGTAGTTCTCCACTTTGCGGTTTTGTGGGGTCACAAAGAGGTCTATTCGAGGATATCCCCATTGTTGGAAGATGGAGTTCGCTACTGAGGGGTTGAGAGACCACTCGTGCGGTTGAAAGATGCGACTGAGCTTGTCTGCCAGCACATTGTCCACTTCCGGCAAGTAGGTGGCCCTGAGGTACATCGAATGGGAGAGAGCTTCCGCCCAAATCTGCCCAGCTTCCTGACACAGAAGGAAAGAGCCTGTGCCTCCTTGTTTGTTGATGTACCACATGGCCACCTGGTTGTCCGTCTGAATCAGGATGACTTGGTTTGAGAGGCGATCCTGAAAAGCCCTGAGAGCATATCTGATTGCTCGAAGCTCCAGGAAATTTATTTGGTGTTTGGCTTCCTCTGGAGACCAAGAGCCTTGTGTCTACAGATCGGCTAAGTGGGCTCCCCACCCGAGGTTGGAAGCGTCGGTGGTGAGAATGATTTGAGGATTTGGAACCTGGAAGGGCAATTCCTGGAGGAGATTGGTCTGATTTTTCCACCAGGCGAGAGACAGACGAAGTGAGTCGGTGATGTGGACAATGGCCGACAGAGGCTGAATAGCTTGAGTCCATTGAGACCTCAGAGTCCATTGCATGAGCCTCATGGACTGAGCCACATGGACTTTGGACGCCATGTGTCCCAGGAGGATGAGAATCTGGTGTGCAGTCGCAGAGTGCTGAGACTGCAGCTGGTGAGCAAGAGACACAAGAGTTAGTGCTCGTTGTCAAGGCAGGAAAGCCTTTGCCTGCAAGGTGTCCAAGTCTGCCCCAATGAACGACAAGGTTTGAGATGGGACTAAATAGGATTTGTCGTAATTAACGAGAAATCCTAACGAAATTAGAGTGTGTTGGGTTAAATTGAGGGACGACAGAGCAGCTTGCTGAGTGGGAGCCCTGATTAACCAGTCATCCAGATAGGGGTAGACGTGAACACCTTGTGTCCTGAGGAATGCTGCGACGACTACGAGACATTTTATAAAGACTCGTGGTGCAGACGCTAGGCCAAATGGAAGCACTCGGTATTGAAAGTGCTTGGGGCCTACTAGGAACCTCAGGTACTTGCGATGAGCTGGACTTATCGCAATATGGGTGTATGCGTCCTGGAGGTCCAGAGAGCAGAGCCAGTCTCCTCTTTGAAAAAGAGGGAGAAGTACTCCCAAGGTGACCATCTTGAATTTTTCTTGCTGAAGGTACTTGTTGAGGGCCCGTAGGTCCAGAATAGGATGAACGCCTCCTGATTTTTTGGGGATTAGAAAGTACCGGGAATAGAACCCTAGGCCTTGCTGAGAGTATGGAACAGGTTCTATTGCTCTTGACTGGAGAAGGAGGGAAACCTCTTGATCCAGAAGAATGGAGTGGTCGGAAGTTCTCCACGTCTGCAGAGGTGGAGAGTCTGGTGGCAGGGCAAGAAAGTTCAGATGGTAACCCTGAGCAATGATTGCTAATACCCATTGGTAGTTTGTGATTGAGTGCCACATGTTGTGGAAGTAGTACAATCGACCTCCCACTGGTATGTGCAACAGAGGAATTTGGCTGCTGCTGTGAAGCAGGTCCTGGCTGAGGAGCTGCTTGTGGTTTTTGTTTACGGGCTTGACGAGACTGCGGTTTTTGATAAGGTCTCGTGGCACGGGATCTGGTTGATGGCGGGTAAGACTTCTTCGGACGTAAAAATGACTTCTTAGAGTCCTTTCTGAAGGGCTGCTTTAAGGAGAAGTCGGAAGGCATCCAAGAGATCTGTCTTAGGGTCTCATGATGGTCCTTTAATTCTGCCATCGTCCGTTGAATCTGTTCGCCAAACAGATTATCTCTGATACAAGGCAGGTCAGATAACCGTTCTTGTACTTCTGGGCGAAGGTCAGAAGACTTGAGCCAGGCCCACCATCTCACCGAAATAGCAGCTGCAGACACTCTGGTAGACGTGTCAAATATGTCATAAGATGTTCTAATCTCATGCTTGCCTGTCTTAAACCCCTTGTTTATTAGGGTTTGTAATTGTTCCTGAAATTGCTGAGGCAGGGAGTCTGAGAAGTCCTGTATCTGCTTAAAAATGACCCTGTTATATTGGGTCATATAAAGCTGATAGGCGGCAATCCGGGAGATGAGCATGGCCCCTTGGAATACTCGGCAACCAATGTTATCTAGGAACTTCTGTTCCTTTCCAGGCTTTGACCTCTTTGCCCTCTTTTGTGCAGATTCTACCACGACTGAGTGGTGATCAAGCTGTTTATTTTTGAAAACCTGGGGCTGACTGCACCAAATAGGTAGTGTCAGCTTTCCTGTGCACTGGAGCAATTGATCCAGGATGTTCCCAGTTCTTCTTGAGGAGATCGAGAAGGACCTGATGGATGGGAATAGAGGTGATTACCTTAGGTAATCCAGGAATTGGAGCAACTCCATCATCTGGTGCCTATCATCCTGTTCCGTCTGTAATTGAAAGGGAACCAATTCAGACATTTCCTTCACAAAGTTTATAAAGGAGAGGTCCTCTAGAGGAGAACGCTTCCTACTCTCAGTGGGTGAATGTGGTGAAGGTAAATCATCGGTGTCTGTTGAGGTATCATCAGCCTAGGTATCAAAAGGATCAGCACCCGTCCCTCTAGGAAGTAGAGGGGGACAGGGTGTTGGATACCTAAAGGTCCCGGTCTAGGCTCCGAAGGAATCGGAGGAATTATCAGAGGCACCAATGATGGCATTGAAGGCACCGGTGCAGGCATCGAGAGCATCGATGGATGACTCGGTGGTGCCGACGGACGTATCAGCACCGATGGATGGGTCGGTGGCGAGGGACGTAATGGCACTGATGGCTGAGGCAGAACTCCCGATGGAGGGATGCGGAATGATGTTTCTCCTCCCAATGATGCTGTCAGTGGGGAGGGCATTGGAGCCATTGGAGACCTGGGATCCATCGGTGGAAAAGCGGTCATAAGTGCTTCCATCCTGGATAGCAGCAGTGCCAGCGCTGCCAGAATCGGTCGGTGATCGGTTCCGCTATCGGTACCGGTGTCGGTGCCGGAGGAACCTGGAGTCATTGCATCACCTTGTAGATGGCCTCCTGAACCATCCGGTCCAGTTCTTCTCAGAGACCTGGAGCAAGCAGCCCCGGCTCCGGAACAGAAGAAGGAGGCAGAGGCATAGCCGGAGGGACCACTGTTAAAGGCGGAGTCGAGGCTCCCGATCCCCGATTGGGTGAGGGTTGCCTCGGTGACCCGGTCGCAGGAATGGTCGGTGCCTTTCCTGGACAGGGTTTTTTCGACAGCGGCTCAGACAATGGCGAGGTCGATGATTTCGCTCCCTCTATAGTCCGAGTCTTACGGTGTTGATGGCGATGTTTCTCCCTGCGATCCCCTTGATCCTGAGGGGGAGTAGAGGGTGTTGATGGCCGAGAAGTCATCGATGCTGGTCGGACGATGTCGGTGCTGGTTCTGACGACATCGATGCAATGGACGGAGTCGGGGTTTGAGCATGGAAGAGAAGTTCCATCTTCTCCATTCTGGCCTTGAGACCCTATATATCATTGTTGTCATTGAGAGGAGATTTGTAATTCTCTTTTTCCATCTTCTGGCAAGGCAGTATAAATCCATGCATCTGGTCTGGTCTAGCAGGATCCAAGGAAAGGAAAGGAAAGTAAATTAACAAGTAAAACTACATTTCTCCTTATATGCTTACAAAACAAAAAGCCTATAGATCGAAGCCGCCCAAGTTCCTCCATCTTTTCTCTGCAACCAAACCCTAAGAGGAAGTAGTCACAAGCTGTATATTTTGCAAGCAGATACAATAATTATATGGCATTACATTCTTGCACAAAGTGCTAATATCCATAACACTCTACTACATCTAGAGCATATAGTTATGTGCAAAAGTTTAGGCACCCCAGGTCAGAGAGAGAGAGAGAGAGAGAGACTCTTTATAAGACTCTCATATAAATCAACTATTTATACCACTGTAGGAGGGCCAACTAGTAACTCAAGGTGAGGTTTTGGTGGTGGTCTAGGGTTTGCGGAGCAGTTTTACATACACAGTAAGAACAGCAAAGTACACATCAGTGAAGCTTTAATGTGATTTGGAGTGAGGAAAGGTACACAGAGATGAAATTTGTACATTGTACTCTCAATCTAGTTTGAAATACGATGAGTGAGATAATCAAATTTGCAGATGTTACAAAATTATTCAGAGTAGTTAAATCACAAGCAGATTATGATAAATTGCAGGAAGAACTTGTGAGACTGGAAAATTGGGCATCCAAATGGCAGATGAAATTTAATGTGGATAAGTGCAAAGTGATGCATATAGGGAAAAATAACCCATGCTATATTTACACAATGTTAGGTTCCATATTAGGAGCTACCACCCAAGAAAGAGATCTAGGCATCATAGTGGATAACACATTGAAATCGTCGGTTCAATGTGCTGCAGCAGTCAAAAAAGCAAACAGAATGTTGGGAATTATTAGAAAGGGAATGGTGAATAAAACGGAAAATGTCATAATGCCTCTGTATCGCTCCATGGTGAGACCGCACCTTAATGAATACTGTGTACAATTCTGGTCGCTGCATCTCAAAAAAGATATAGTTGCGATGGAGAAGGTACAGAGAAGGGCAACCAAAATGTTAAAGGGAATGGAACAGCTCCCCTATTAGGAAAGACTAAAGAGGTTAGCACTTTTCAGTTTGGAGAAGAGACGGCTGAGGGGGGGATATGATAGAGGTGTTTAAAATCATGAGAGGTCTAGAACTGATTCACATTAATGGGTTAATGTAAATCAGTTATTTACTCTTTCGGATAATAGAAAGACTAGGGGGCACTCCATGAAGTTAGCATGTGGCACATTTAAAACTAATCAGAGAAAGTTCTTTTTCTCAACGCACAATTAAACTCTGGAATTTGTTGCCAGAGGATGTGGTTAGTGCAGTTAGTGCAGCTGTGTTTAAAAAAGGATTGGATACGTTCTTGGAGAAGTCCATTACCTGCTATTAATAAAGTTGACTTAGAAAATAGCCACTGCTATTACTAGCTACAGTAACTTAGAATAGACTTAGTTTTTGGGTACTTGCCAGGTTTTTATGGCCTGGATTGGCCACTGTTGGAAACAGGATGCTGGGCTTGATGGACCCTTGGTCTGACCCAGAATGGCATGTTCTTATGATGCACTCTCTACCTAGCTGATATCAAGCTAGGGCGAGAGTACATTGTACAAATCTCATTTTTGTGTACCTTTCCTTACTCCAAATCACATCAAAGCTTCATTAATGTGTACTTTGCTGTTTAGTTGAATCAATTCTTCCTTATACTTGCAAATATTTCCTGTACCACTGGCTACTACAAAACCCCAAAGTATAATAGATACATCTCCCTGCTTAAAAACTGGTAAGGTGTTCTTTTCTTCAAATGCTTCATGCTTTTTTTTCCAAATATTATCTTGTGTTATTATGGCCAAACAGTTCAATTTTAGTTTAATCAGTTCAAAGGACAGTTTATTCCAAAAAGATTCTGGCTTATCACTTTTCATTCTTTAAATCAGTGGTTCTCAACAGGTGTGTCAGGACACTAGTATGTCATGAGGTCACAGGAGGTGTGTTGCTGACCCAGCGGAAGGCTTCTCTTTCCTCTTAGAAACATAGAAACATAGAAATGACGGCAGAAGAAGACCAAATGGCCCATCCAGTCTGCCCAGCAAGCTTCCCTCATTTTTTCTCTCATACTTATCTGTTTCTCTTAGCTCTTGGTTCTAATTCCCTTCCACCCCCGCCATTAATGTAGAGAGCAGTGATGGAGCTGCATCCAAGTGAAATATCTAGCTTGATTAGTTAGAGGTAGTAGGGGTAGTAACCGCCGCAATAAGCAAGCTACACCCATGCTTATTTGTTTTTACCCAGATTATGTTATACAGCCCTTATTGGTTGTTTATCTTCTCCCCTGCCGTTGAAGCAGGGAGCTATGCTGGATATGCGTGAGGTATCAGTTTTTTTCTTCTCCCCTGCCGTTGAAGCAGAGAGCTATGCTGGATATGCATCGAAAGTGAAGTATCAGGCACATTTGGTTTGGGGTAGTAACCGCCGTAACAAGCCAGCTACTCCCCGCTTTGTGAGTGTGAATCCTTTTTTCTTCTCCCCTGCCGTTGAAGTTATGCTGGATATGCGTGAAGTATCAGTTTTTCTTTTCCCCTGCCGTTGAAGCAGAGAGCTATGCTGGAAATTCGTGATGTATCAGTCTTTCTCCCATGCCGTTGAAGCAGAGAGCCATGCTGCATATGCGTCGAGAGTGAAGTATCAGGTACATTTGGTTTGGGGTAGTAACCGCCGTAACAAGCCAGCTACTCCCCGCTTTGTGAGTGCGAACCCTTTTTTCTTCTCCCCTGCCGTTTAAGCAGAGAGCTCTGCTGGATGTGTGAAGTAACAGTTTTTTTTCTCCCCTGCTGTTGAAGCAGAGAACTATGCTGGATATGCATTGAAAGTGAAGTATAAGAATGGAGTGATCAAGCTAGTTGAAAGGCATCAGGAATAGAGGAAGGTGGAGGTAGTAATTTGGATATTTGGTTTGGGGTAGTAACCGCCGTAACAAGCCAGCTACTCCCGTCTTTGTGAGTGCAAATCCTTTTTTCCACATTTCCTCTTGCTGTTGAAGCTTAGAGTGATGTTGGAGTCACAGTAACCATGTGTATGTTTATTGAATAAGGGTATTGTCTCCAGGCAGTAGCCATCATTCTGGCGAGTCACCTACTCTTCATTGGCGGCCTCTTGACTTTATGGATCCACAGTGTTTATCCCACGCCCCTTTGAAGTCCTTCACAGTTCTGGTCTTCACCACTTCCTCCGGAAGGGCATTCCAGGCATCCACCACCCTCTCTGTGAAGAAATACTTCCTGACATTGGTTCTGAATCTTCCTCCCTGGAGCTTCAAATCGTGACCCCTGGTTCTGCTGATTTTTTTCTTATGGTAAAGGTTTGTCGTTGCCTTTGGATCATTAAAACCTTTCAAGTATCTGAAAGTCTGTATCATATCACCTCTGCTCCTCCTTTCCTCCAGGGTGTACATATTTAGATTCTTCAATCTCTCCTCGTACGTCATGCGATGAAGATCCTCCACCTTCCTGGTTGCCCTTCTCTGTACCGCTTCCATCTTGTCTTTGTCTTTTTGTAGATACGGTCTCCAGAACTGAACACAGTACTCCAGGTGAGGCCTCACCAAGGACCTGTACAAGGGAATAATCACTTCCCTTTTCTTACTCGATATTCCTCTCTCTATGCAGCCCAGCATTCTTCTGGCTTTTGCTATCGCCTTGTCGCATTGTTTCGCAGACTTCATATCATTAGACACTATCACCTCAAGGTCCCTCTCCTGCTCCGTGCACGTCAGCCTTTCCCCCCCCATCGAATACAGTTCATTCGGATTTCCGCTCCCCATATGCATGACTTTGCACTTCTTGGCATTGAATCTCAGCTGCCAAATCTTGGACCACTCTTCCAGTTTCCTTAGATCCCGTCTCATTCTCTCCACTCCTTCCGGCGTGTCCACTCTGTTGCAGATCTTAGTGTCATCCGCAAAAAGACAAACCTTACCTTCTATCCCGTCCGCAATGTCGCTCACAAAGATATTGAACAGGACCGGTCGCAACACCGATCCTTGCGGTACACCACTTAAAACCGCTCTCTCTTCAGAGAAGGTTCCGTTTACCATCACACATTGTCTTCTGTCCGTCAACCAATTTGCAATCCAGGTCACCACCTTGTCACTCACTCCCAAGCTTCTCGTTTTATTCACCAGTCTCCTGTGCGGAACCGTATCAAAAGCTTTGCTGAAATCCAAGTATATGACATCGAGCGCTCTTCCTTGATCCAATTCCTTGGTTACCCAGTCAAAAAAGTCAATCAGATTTGTCTGACAGGATCTTCCCCTGGTGAATCCATGTTGCCTCTGGTCCATCAATTCTCCGGACTGTAGATAGTTCACTATTCTCTCTTTCAGCAGAGACTCCATTACTTTTCCCACCACCGAAGTGAGGCTAACCGGCCTGTAGTTGCCAGCCTCCTCCCTGTTCCCACTCTTGTGAAGCGGGACCACCACCGCTCTTCTCCAATCTCTCGGCACCACTCCCGTTTCTAGGGATCTATTGAACAGGTCACACAGCGGACCCGCCAGAACATCTCTGAGATCCCTCAATATCCTTGGATGAATCCCATCAGGCCCCATGGCTTTGTCCACTTTCAGGTTCTTTAGCTCTTCCCACACATTTTCTACTGTAAAAGGATTTTCATCTATTCCACTTCCCTCCAGTTTCTTGTTGTGTAGAGATGGTCCTTCTCCAGGGTCTTCTTTAGTGAACACAGAGCTGAAGTATTCGTTTAATATTTCTGCCATTTCTTCGTCTGTCTCCACACATTGATCATTACCACCTTTCAATTTCACTATACCACTTTGGACCTTTCTCTTTTCGCTGATGTATCTGAAAAATGTTTTGTCACCATTTTTTATCTCCTTGGCAATCCTCTCTTCTGCTTGATTTTTTGCCAACTTGATTGTTTTCTTCGTCTCCCTCAGTTGATACAAATATTCTTCTTTGTGCTCCTCCCTTTGGGATCCTTTATATTTCTTGAATGCTGTTCTTTTAGCTTTAATTTTGTCAGCCACCTCCTTTGAGAACCAGATAGGTTTCAATTTTCTTTTGCTTTTCTTTATGTTTCTAACATATAGAGCAGTTGCCTTGGTGATTGCTCCTTTTAGATTGGTCCACTGCTGATCCACATCTCTCTCGTTCTCCCATCCTTTAAGTTCTTCCTCCAGGTACTTTCCCATTTCCTCAAAGTCTGTGTTTTTGAACTGTAAAACTCGGGTCTTTGTGGTTCTTTTCCCTATTCTATTAGTGATATTAAACCATACCGTTCAATGATCACTGCTGCTGAGGTGGGCGCCCACCTGGACATCAGTCTGGACTCTTCAGTCTGGACAAGAGTTGGCTGACTTCTCCTTTATTGGGTATAACAGGAAGTCCCGTGAGGTGTGTCACAGAGTCAGCAGAAGACTGAACTTTCCTCATCATTCTGGGCAGGATTTGTCTGACTTCTCTTTTATTGGGTATGACAGGAAGCTGCTCTTGCTTTCTTCTTCACTTCCTTGCCAGTGAGAGTTTGTTCCCTCCTCCTTCACCCAGATCGAGTTTGATATCACCAATTCCCATTCATATGGGCCCGGCGGGACACCAACTTTATCTTCCTCTGCCTGGCCTGGCAGTGAGGCTGCTGATGCTCTCTTTACCCCATGGGGCCTGGATGTGAAAGCAGGAGTGTGAGGGAGAGAGGTGCGTGCTGTATAAATCCACAACCAACTTCCATTGCTGCTGCCTCATCTTCCTCTTCTCAATGCTTCTTGCCCTCATCTGCTGCTGATAAAGAGGAAGGGAGGCTCTGAATTGGACTGAAGTCTTTTCTGCTGGCTGGGAGCCAGGAGGAGGGGGAAATGTACTGGGCAGGAAGGCATGGGAAGATAAGGAGTCAGGGGTGGTGGAAAGGAGGTTGGGGTTGCTGGGCGGGGAAAAGAGGTGGAAGTGGAGAGATGGAGGTGTGGGGCAGCTGGCTTGGGAGGGGAGCGGGGAATGTTGAGCAGGAAGCGGTAGGAAAGGTGGTCAGAGGTATTCTGGGTAGGGAAAGGGAGAGAGAAGGGCAGACCGAGTTGAACAGGGGAGAGAGGGAACACGGGGAAGCAGATATAGGGTTGTCGGGAATGTTAGACAGGGATATGTTCATGTGAAGGGATGATTGAGTAGTTGGGAGAAGTGATGGGGGCATGGAGGGGAGTGACTGGGTGCAAGGGCCAGTCGATGTCAGTTTTGAGAATATGCGTTTCTTCTCTCTTTGAAGTTTGCTTAGTGTAGGAGGAAATATATTTGTTTTTAGTCTCCAGTTTTGCACTGCATGCAGTAGGTGGTCTTGGGGTTTCCATTCCAGGTTTTGCTTCCACATTTATAATTTGTGGTCTTTTATTCTATTTTTTATGAAGGCAGGTCTGTCTGTGTTGTGTGTGTAAGTGACTGAGATGAGATACTTTACTACAAATTTATATCAGCCTTATTTATTGTATTTTCTCCATATTATATTGCACTGGTGGTGAACTGCTGCCTTTTCATGGGTAGAGCTATTACTGTTTCATTTCTTGGAGTTAGTGCTGCTGAGGTATGGCAGGTTTGATAGACATGTACAGAGTGGGGTTTATTTGTATTATTTTACAATGCACCTGGTAGTAGAGGAAGTTTGTGATGCTGTTATTGAGATGACACCAGAATCAGAATATCTTTTTTGTTTGGTGAGATGTATAGGGAAATGTCTTACTTCTGCTCGACACCCATTGTTAGGAAGTAGAGGACTCCTGTAGATGCAGAGTATGGGGCAGATTTAAAAAGGCTTACGTGCTAAATCCAGGTGGATTTACGCGCACCGGGCCTATTTTCAAAAGGCCCGACGATGTGTGTAAAGCCTCGGGACACGTGTAAGTCCCGGGGCTTGCAAAAAGGGGCGGGGGCCGGGCGTGGCGTGGCCAGAGGCCTCCGAACGGCTGCTGTGCTGGGGGATTGCGCGCGGGCAGTTGGCCGGCGCATGCAAGTTAAAGGTACAGGGGGCGGTTTCAGGCTGGGGGGCGGGACAGGTAGGGGAAGGGAGGGGAAGATGGGGGGGAAGGAAAGTTTCCTCCAAGGCCGTGCCGATTTCGGAGCGGCCTTGGAGGGAACGGGAAAAGCCAGTTGGTCTCCCCGAGTGCTCGGCGTGCATAAGGTGTACTAGTGTGCACCCCCTTGCGCGCGCTGACCCCTGATTTTATAACATGCGCGCGTCTGAGCACGAATGTTATAAAATCGGGCATACATTTGTGCGCACTGGGTAGCGCCTGGTAGCACGCACAAATGTACGCCGTGCATGTACCTTTTAAAATCTGCCCCTTTGTGCGCCCCTTTGTGCGCCCCTTCGTGCCGCACCTTAGTGCCGCGCCTAACCCACCGCCACCAACATCTCGGCATCCCCACACGCAGTGTCCTGAAGCATCTCTACCCTCTGCTTCATGTCTGCGGCTTCTCCTCTCCACCTCCTGCTGCGACACATAGCCTGGGGATGAACTAGACGGAGTGAGAGAGAGAAAGACACACAACCTGAGAGAGAACGCTAGAGTTGCTAACCGGGGGAATCTAAGAAACGCTATCCTGCTAATTTGCTCCCCTCAGCCACAAACAGAAACACATGCAACTGGACCTACATCCTCACAAGCTCCCTTCTGCAACCACTTCTTCCACTACCACTCCACATGGACACTCGCCTGCGGTGAGCAACTTAAAGTGCTGTCTACTCTGTGCCTCTATCCTGTTTAACATTGTGTACCATGTTGTTACATTATGTACCATATTGCTACTAACCGTAATCTGCTGATATTCACACAGCCGAAACTTGCTGACCTACTCTTCTACCAGGCTCCCCCCTTTTTTCCCCCTGTACCTCCCTTGCCACCTGACTTTTAAGGTACCTTAAGGTACCTACCATTCCTCCTACGCCTACCACTCCTACCTGACTACCAAGGGCACCAACATGGCTGCTTACCCAATCCCTCGCATCCATTACCCTCACTCTAGACTACCTCCCCCTCCCCTCCTTCCCCGCCACCCAGCCTCCCGCCGAAAATCCCTTATCCCCATCCTCACCTCACCCCTGACTCAGCTCCTTGGTCTCACCACCGTCTCCATCATACTCATGAATGCCCAATCCATATCTAAAAAGACACTAATCCTCAATGACATGCTTACAGACTGCACCCCAGACATCTGTGCAGTTACAGAAACATGGCTCAAAGAATCAGATACCGTCCTCATAAACCAACTCCCATCCTCCCTCTATGACATCTTCCCCATCCACCGACCTAAAAAAAGAGGTGGAGGAATTCTCCTAGCAGCCAAGAAACATCTTAACCTTAAACTCATCAGTATAGCAGCCCCACCCAAACTTGAAATCGGCCTCTTTAAAGCAGATACCCTCCAATTATGTCTAGTTTATGCCCCCCCTACCATCCTCGAGTCCAATCCCTCCCCCCTAATTGAATTTTTTATAGAATGGATAAATACTGATACACCTTCCATCATCCTTGGAGATTTTAATCTCCACGCTAACTCACACCCTCCTACTGCATCCTGCGAAAATTTCATTCAATCCCTCCTTGCCTTAGGCTTCCGACAAATTATAGCATCGCCAACTCATAAAGCTGGTCACACGTTGGACCTAATGTTTATTAACTCCAATTTCCAAACCGCCAACCCACCCACCTGCACCCCAGTGCCCTGGTCTGACCACTACCTCATTGAAAGCCGGCTCACTTTGAAGAAACCCCTTCCAACTAACCATTCTGCTCAAACCACCATCATTTCCAGAAAAACCTGCCCTAGCGACGAACTAACCGATGCACTAGCCTCATCCCTACCAAGGCTTATCTGCTCAGACCCAGACACAGCCCTAGCATCCTGGCATAGCCTCACAGAAGACATTGCCAACAAATTATGCCCAATCACCGAACGTATCATAAACACCGCAGCAAAACCCTATAAGCCATGGTACACCCAGGAACTAAAAACCCTAAAAGCCAATCTCAGACAAAAAGAAAGAAAATGGCGTAAGGACCCAACCCCGCAACATTCCTCCATCTACAAAACAGCCTTACACACATATAGGCAGTCTACTCTCAAACACAAGCGAGACTTTTATGGTAAAAAAATTCATGACTATAATTTCAACCCCAAAGTTCTTTTCTCCTACGTCGCCAGCCTCACCACCCCTGTCCTCCCCACTATCCCAGATTCCGAGGCCGTGGCCAAATGTGAAGAACTGGCCAATTATTTCAAAAACAAAATCTCCAACCTTCTCTCCAGATTTTCCCCTACCAACCCGTCCCCCCCTACTAACCCACCCTTGATCCCCTCCCTGTCCCAACCTTCAATGGCCACAATGGATCTTACCTCCTCTAAAGAAATTACAGGCCTCCTCCGAAAACTTAAACCTGCCTCTCATCCCAACGACACCATTCCCACCAAAGCGCTAATAGCCATTCCCAACAGCATATCCAGCACCATAGCTGAGATTATCAACTGCTCCATCACCCACGGGATAGTCCCAGATTCCCTCAAACACGCTGTTGTCAAACCCCTCCTCAAGAAACCCTCTCTAGACCCCAAAGATCCTTCCAACTTCCGCCCCATTTCCAATCTCCCTTTTATCTCCAAACTTATGGAAAAGGTGGTAAATTCACAACTCATGGACTACCTAGAAAACCATGATATTCTCCATGTCTCCCAATTTGGATTCAGGAAGCACTTCAACACCGAATCCTTACTGCTCTCCCTCACTGACTATCTCCTCAGAGGTCTGGGACAAGGCCACAGTTACCTCCTCGCCCTCCTTGACATCTCAGCGGCCTTTGACACCATCAGCCACCACCACCTCCTGACACGGCTAGAAAGCATCGGCATCTCAGGAATAGCTCTTGCTTGGTTCAAATCCTATCTCTCTAACAGAAAGTTCTCTGTGAAAATTGGAAACAACCTATCTGCCTCATACCCCCTACAACAAGGAGTCCCGCAAGGCTCATCACTCTCATCTACCCTATTCAACATTTACCTCACTCCCCTCTGCCACCTCCTCACTGACCTTAAACTCAAATTCTACCTTTATGCTGATGATGTACAGATCATCATTCCCATTCACAACTCCATATCTGACGCCCTCGAGCACTGGGAAAAGTGCCTTGCTGCCATCAACGCCCTCCTCACCAACCTTCAGCTTGCTCTCAACACCAACAAAACGGAACTCCTTCACATCTCCTCGCACCCCCCTGACCTCCTACCTAACGACCCTAAACTTAACCTCCTCACAGCTCAACCCTCCGTTAGAGACCTCGGAGTCCTTCTTGATCCCAACCTAAGTATGAAACCTCACATCAACTCCATCCTCAAAACTGGCTTCTTCAAGCTAAATGTACTAAAGAAACTCAGACCCCTGCTCTACGCCCATGACCTCCGCACAGTGATCCAAGCTACCCTCACCTCCAAACTAGATTACTGTAATGCCCTCCTCTTAGGGCTCCCATTGTCTTCTATCAAACCCCTTCAACTTCTGCAAAATGCTACTGCAAGACTCATTACAAACACACGCAAACATGACCATATTACCCCCATCCTCAAGGATTTACATTGGCTCCCCATAATGTCCCGTATACACTACAAAATTCTGACCATAATTCACAAGTCCATTTACACCCACAACTCCAACTGGCTCGACCTCCCTTTCACTGCCCCCCTGTCCACCCGAGCCACCAGATCTACCAACAAAGGCACCCTACACGTTCAATCCTTGAAACAGGCACATCTCTCCTCCACCCGAGACCGTGCCATCTCTATTGCCGGGCCCGTTCTCTGGAATACACTACCTGTCCACATGCGACTTGAACCCTGTGCATTTAAATTCAAAAAGAAATTAAAAACTCTCCTGTTCAACCATGCTTACACAGAATAACTCCTTCCACTCCCCCTCGCAGTCCCCTTTCAGGTAACCTCCTTATTAAGGAGACTTTCATTGTAAATTGTTTTGGTTATTACCTTCTTGTTCTCCTATCCTTCCTACTGCCTTTCTGTTCTTCCCCCGCCCAGTTACATTCCCCTGTTGCAATGTATTTTCCAATCTTTCAGTTACTATGTGAACCGGTATGATGTCCCCACAAATACCGGTATATAAAAGTTTCTAAATAAATAAATAAATAAATAAAATATATTAAGTCCCATGATGGTCATGTGTTCAGTGTGTCACGATTGTGAGCGTCATCTCTCGTGTGTGTGTCCTGATAGATAAAAAGGTTGAGAACCATTGCTTTAAATGATGACTTTAGTGAAGAAATTGTAAAAAAAAAAAGGTTTCCTTCTGACAACTCTCCTATATAAATCATTTTATAAGCAACACTGTACTGTGGACAACTACTCCAGTGGCAGCTAAACATTTTAGCAAGTCATTTGTGGGTTCTATTTTGCAGAACTGATTAGTTTTTGGGCATTTATTATTGGCCATTTTTCTTGGTCTTCCAGATCTTTCCCTGACCTAAACAGTTCCATATAACTTCCATTTCTAAATAATGTTTCTAACAGTTGAAATTGATAGCTGGAAGTGTAAGCAGTTTACATGAGTAGCAGGTCTAATATTTAATAGAGATGTGAATCGTGTGATCGATCGTCTTAACGATCGATTTCGGCTGGGAGGGGGAGGGAATCGGATCGTCACCGTTTGGGTTTTTTAAATATCGTGAAAATCGTGAAAATCGTGTAAATCGAAAACCGGCACACTAAAACATCCCTAAAACCCACCCGACCCTTTAAAATAAATCCCCCACCCTCCCAAACCCCCCCCCCAAATGCCTTAAATTACCTGGGGTCCAGTGGGGGGGAGGGCGGGAAAACCGGCACACTAAAACAACCCTAAAACCCACCCCGACCCTTTAAAATAAATCTCCCACCCTCCCGAACCCCCCCAAAATGCCTTAAATTACCTGGGGTCCAGAGCGGGGGTCCCGGTGTGATCTTTTACTCTCGGACCTCCAGTGCTTGTAGAAATGGCGCCGGCGCTACCTTTGCCTTGTCATATGACAGGTCAAAGGTAACGCCGGCGCCATTTTGTTTTTTGTCCCCCGAGGTCAGGAGCGTAGGAGATCGCTCCCGGACCCCCGCTGGACCCCCAGGAACTTTTGGCCAGCTTGGGGGGGTCTCCTGACCCCCACAAGACTTGCCAAAAGTCCAGCGGGGGTCCGGGAACGACTTCCTGCATGCAAATCGTTTTTCCGTACGGAAAATGGCGCCGGCCATACGGCGTGTGTACCCAGATAACTTTACCTTAACAAATTAAAAAAAAACAACAACAATGTAGCGGGCCTAATGTGAGACCTGCTGGCCTGATCATCCTCTACCCCAAGCCCCTCCTAAGATTGTGCCAAACTACAAGTAATATTCTGACAGCAACCCTGGAAGCTGCTGGAAATGTACAAGAGTTCTGTGATCCCAGCAGCCCAGATGGTTTTGGGGGTGGGAGGATTAGGGTTAGAATGGCAGAGGGAAGGGAAATGAGGAGGAGGCCAGACATTTTTTTTACAAATTTGGGGTGCGGCAATCAGTACTTAGGTCTTTCACTTTGGCACAATCATATGTGTCGGTAGGGCCCCACATTAGTCTCACTGGGTTGGGGGGGGGGGGGGCAGCAGGCCAATAGGCTCACTCTATTGTTTATGTTTAGGGACCTTTGTTTTCAGTTTTTATTTTATTTTCCCTAGGAATTGCAGTGTTATAAGAAATAAAATCAGTGGAAAATGACTTTGTTATAACAAACAGGAGAAAAATCAGTGGAAAAGTCATTTTTCCACTGATTTTCTTGTTGTAACATTGAAATTCCCAGGGAAAATAAAAATTGAAAATGAAGGTCCCTATTTATGTTTTGGGTTTTTTTAATTAGTTGATCCTTAATCTATTATATTCTTTAAATATAGCTAATTTAGGTTAAAGATATCTGGGAACACATTCCCGGATAACTTTAACCCTACTCTTGTCCATCTCTATAGTTAGCCGAATAATATCGGAGTTAGCCAGATAAGTTATTCAGGCTACCCAACACTGCCCCAGAACGCCTCCCACTTATCTGGATGCAACCCGGGCATCTTCTTGGGTTACCAGTAATTCCTGGGTGTTCAGTATCAGTCTTTTAGTTAGAGTAGGATGGTTAATGGTAGGTTCAATTCAAATGCAGACCCTCCTTCTGTGGAGTCTGGAACGGCCGTCCCACTTGCAGCAGTACATAACCGCACCCTTGCTACAGCTTGGGGGGGGCAGTCCTTTGAGTTGTGAATACTGTTCAGAGGTAGAGAGGAACTTGGTGTTTGTTATTTTACAGGCCCAGCCAGTTTAGCTAAGTAAACCCTGATTGGTGGTCCTGGCCAGAGTTGGGAGGGTTTCTGCCTTGCCAGTACTGTCTGATGGGAGATTCTGTCTAAGTGCATTTTTTGAACTTTAACTTTTTTTAGTAGGGGTCTTACTAGAGCCTGCACCCCTCCTGGACTCAGGGATCGGGGATCCCTGGGTATGGGGCTGTGGCCCCCCCTCCCCTTTATTCTCAGTGAGGTCGGGGTTGTCAGTGACCTGCTGTAAGGCAAGTCCTGATGTTATCTTCGGGTTTTTTTTTAAAGAAGTTTAAGTTCCCCAAGCAGGAGTACGTTTTGACTGTCTCTTCCTGCCTGAATCAGAGCAGAGAAAGTCCTACTCCAAAGGATCCCTCCCATCAGGGATTCGAAGAAGAGATCTAAGGACTGCAGTAAGATTAAAGAAGGGTTCAATCAACTAACTGTGAGTAAAAGACAAAGCCTAACATCAGTGAAGCCACCCATCCGGTGCTTCAATCAACCTTGGGGAGAGAAAGAGATTTATCTTTCTGTGCAGATACAGAAATAGAGTATTTTTGGCAGTTGGAAGGGGTGTTTCTGCTCATTCAAAGAGCACCCTGCCCACCTGGGGAACCTATTTTTCCAAGCCCTGGATGGTAGGGATGAACAATCGTCAGATATATTTTAAATCGTCAAAAATCGTTAGAGCCGCGATACAATAACAATTCCCCCGATTTATCGTCAAAAAGCGTAAATCGGGGGAGGGGGGAGGGCGGGAAAACCGGCACACCAAAACAACCCTAAAACCCACCCCGACCCTTTAAAAGAAATCCCCCACCCTCCCGAACCCCTCCAAAATGTTTTAAATTACCTGGGGTCCAGTGGGGGGGGGGGGGGGGGCCCCGGCACGATCTCCCACTCTCGGGCCACGGCTGCGTTAAGAGAAATAACGCCGGTAGCCCTTTGCCCTTACCATATGACAGGGCAAAGGTAGCGCTGGCACCATTTTGGTTCCTGTGACCCAACGTCACGAGTGCAGGAGATCTCTCCCGGACCCCCGCTGGACCCCCAGGGACTTTTGGCCAGCTTGGTGGGCCTCCTGACCCCCACAAGACTTGCCAAAAGTCCAGCGGGGGGTCCGGGAGCGACCTTCTGCACTCGGGCCGATTTGCCAATATTCAAAATGGCGCCGGCGCTACCTTTGCCCTGTCATATGAAAGGGCAAAGGGCCACCGGCGCCATTTCTCTTAACGCAGCCGTGGCCCGAGAGTGGGAGATCGCGCCGGGACCCCCCCCCCCCCACTGGACCCCAGGTAATTTAAAACATTTTGGGGGTGTTTGGGAGGGTGGAGGATTTATTTTAAAGGGTCGGGGTGGGTTTTAGGGTTGTTTTGGTGTGCCGGTTTTCCCGCCCTCCCCTCTCCCCCCTCCCCCGATAAAACAATTTTTTAACCTAAAAAACTAAGACGATCAGATTCCCCCCCCCCCCCCCCTCAGCCAAAATCGATCGTTAAGACGATCGATCACACGATTCACATCCCTACTGGATGGTAGGAATTCCCTTGGCTGGCCTAACATATTCATGCACAGATTTGGAAGAACATTGTAACAAGCTGTTTCATTGTACTGCTGTGGATCAAGGATCTGTTCCATTTCGCAAATATTATCCAGTAAATAATTGTTTTGAACACTTACCCAGTGACTCCAGTCATTATTCGCATCCCAGCACACACCATTACCTTAATTATTGCAGCACAAAAGGAAGTCAGGGAGAGAGAATTAGCCATTCCCGCACTGGGAACTGAGAGGACTCCTCTCATCCCCAAGTCTATTGAACCTACACCCTGGGAAGGAAAGAAAGTAGTACATCTAGCGTGGGTTCCTGCCCTGAAGAGTACAAATGAGTTTAAGGCCTCACCCGTGCTAGGATTGTACACCGGGCTGTGGTTACATGGATAATGACTTATTTATCGAGATACGTGGCCACGATATTCAGATAATGAAAAAGTTATCTATATAAATGCCTTTGAATATCAACTTCATTGTGTTTATCACTGGGAAATAAGTAGTAAGCATTCTAGGTATTTTGCTAAAGGAACAACATGGGGGGGAAATGTTTTACTAAATGTGCCTCACTATAGTTTGAGCAAGAAAGTGCTGCATCTTGCCAACATTTCTCCATTCTGCTATCTGGGGATGGTAAATGGCAGCATCCCGTGCTCGCGCATCTGTCACTCTCTGTTCCTCAAAACAACAGCAACAGCTTCACCAGACCCTAGGGCACTCTACATGCCACTCAGCAAGGTCAGCAGGCGGTTTTTTGCTGTTTGCTGCTTCGCTTCATAGTGGAGGATGCTTTCCTCTTCTATAGGAGAAACGCCCGGATAATTGTGAGACATGGGAATCCAGCACCTGTGCCAGGCACACATCTCCAGAATACTGGGACAGCAGAGAAAACAGGCCGATTTTTGTCTAGTTTTCTTTTTTTCAATGTTCCTCTCGCTTCATGCAGGAGTCACATTTTTCATGCCTAAAGTACATTAAAAAAACCATTAATGTTATTTTTATATACATCTGGAAATGGAAATGTATACAGCACTGTTCATAGTAAACATAGACAAGTTAATACTGGGATTAAATGAATGATCAAAAGAAATCAAACAGATACAATGGGAAAGAAAGATTTCTGCCTGGAAAAACTTCTAATGTAAGGTTTCAATTCATCCCCAGAGGTCTGAGCCTTCACTAGATGAATACCAGCTGAAAACTGGGTTTAGGTAAATATCTACCTTTGTAAAAAGGGATCATTGGCTGCTATTTGGTTTGCTCTAAAACACTCAATAATTTATTTGGAAGGCCCTAAGAAAAGTTTAAGAGCAGGAGGAGACTTTTACCATCTACGTAGCCAGCTCAGATAAGTGTTTTTTATTCAACAAGGCATTTTTACGTGCATTTTGAAAAAAAAAAAAATCTTAAAAAATGATATATCTTCATGCTATCACAAGACTTTTTTTTTTTAAACAATTTGGGTATGGTTCAAATAATATGTCCAATGATAATCATTAATGTTAGTCATTAAGAATATTAATGCAGTCTCTGGGCAAAATTATGAAGGCCATTTATATATAATTTACAGGTGTGCATAATATCGAGTGAAATTCATTTTTAATTTGCTAAGCTGGTCCATATATATTGATCCATATTTATCAATTATTGGTGATTTTTTTGATCTAATCTCAACTCCTCCTTCGTGTACAAAAATAATCAATACAATGGAGGGAAGGATTTACTTTCATGGCCCAGAGTGACAGGGGTGTCCTTTTTGCACATTTTCTCTTTCTCTGTATTCCCTGAGAGAAGGGTACATGTTCTCACTGTGTGTGCTGTAGGTGCTAAAGAAACACTCTGCAGTCACTGGATTAGTGACCAAAGTTAAAGTCTACTTTTGACAACATTGGTGAATTATGGCACAATAAACTTAATCTTCAGCACCACAAGATTTTCTCAGTTTTACAGTCTCTTTCCTCTACCTGTGCAGGAATCTCTTATACCAGAGCAAGGGAACTTTTACCCTCCAGGGCTTTGAAAAAGTAGAGTCCCCAGATGGGTAGGGTATCCCTTAAATGGACAGGAAAACCCTTCCAAATTGGTAAAAATGTAAAAGTCACTGTCTCTACACAGAGAGCTCATACCTCTCTCTCCCCAGGAGCGAAGGCTCCTGTTGGGTATCCTCAGTGATCTCAAATGGTTCTTTACTCACAGTTAGTTGCTCTTCTAGTTTTCTTTATCTTAGGATCCCAGATGGGAGGGTTCCTAGCTGGAAAAACAGCTTCTATCTTCCTTCAGATGGGTAGGAGGAGGGCAGCCAAAATTTCCTCTAGATCTTCTAACAAAATTCCTCTTCCCAAAAATAATGCAAACACCGGAAGGCCCTGGCATTGGGTCACCACCTTTCTCCGTTCTCATTGAGGGTTAGAGGAACAGGTCTTCCCTAACTTACCCAGCCCCAGAAACAGGATTCCCCATTCCCAGAGTCCAGATGGGACACAGGGTCTCAACAGACGTCCTACCACTTAAAACCTGCAAAAGCCCCAAAACATTCCTGGGATACTGATCCTTCCCCACCAGGGAGTGGATAGGCAGGGCAGATCCCTGTCCTAACTCACAGACTCCCAGTAGGGTTTGCTGGAGTCCCTAAGAGCAGGCCTAAAAAAAATTCAAAACAGGTAAAAGCTCCACTACACCTCCTCTACCTTCAAAATCAACTCACATTGCCCCCAGAGCTCTCAGGAGACAGCTGCTATAAAACTTCTCAAAGGGGATGGCCATTCCAGTACCCTCAAAGGGAGGGGTTGTACAGAATGGTGTCTCCCCTGATTATCACTCACTAACTGCACTAGTTGAACAAAACGTTACCCAGAGCTTACTGGTAATGTGACCGTAGGGTCAGTTACAAATATTTCCTGTTACAAAACTGTATGTTCTGACTCCAAGGCATAAAATGCCATAAGGGATTTAAATGCTGAAGCCTTATACATCAAATACATTCATCAATCACAGAATAGGATCCTTAGTAATTTAACCTTACAAATGTTGAATGAAGGAATAATACAATCTAGAGGTAGCTTTACAGGAGGCTATGCCCAATTATTTAATCTGAGAAAATTCATTCATGATAACAGTGTGAAGAAGTATATAGGATAGAGCCTCAGAACACTTTAAGTGACCAGTTCCAGGTATCTGACCCAGTTCACCTAAGGCACAATCCAGAAAGGAATCTTGGTCACAGGGCATTTCTGTAAGCGGGGGAATAAGAGAATAGGCCCAGGAGGGAACAGAGAGGCCCTGGAGAGGAGGATGTGGAAGAGAATATGCTAAGATTGTCTATGTTTGACTGCTGCCATTTAATTAAAAAGCTACTGAGGTAAGCAGGTCTAATCTGCTTTCGTTTTGTGTAAATATTTTTGTGAAGAAAAGACTAGAGTCCAGATTGTTCTAAACTCCAGTACCCTACCTAAGTCCAGGGCTGCTCTCTACAGTATCACACATGGTGGCAGAAATGGAATTTCTGGTCTAAACACCAGCACAAACCAGAGACCCATGCTAGTAAAGGAAAAAAAAATCTTTTGGGAGGGCCAGCGGCAGCAGTGGGCTAAGAGGGCAAGTCCTGCCCGGACAGACAACGAAGTGTAATGAGTTAGAGTTGGCAGGCTAGGGTTTTTATTCTTCTTCACTTCTGAGACAAAAGAGAAAGATTTTGTTTTCTTGTGTTCTTGAACAGGGCAGCGTCCTTCTAGAAAGAGAGAAGCCTCTGCTGCCCCATAGCATATTAACCTGACATGGAGCGATTACTGCAGGCCTTCACAGAGGAAGAACAGTAGCTACAGACAGTTGTACAGACCCAGTATGCCCAGCAGCAGGTGCTACAAAAGCAGTTCAATCAGCAACTGTCACTGACTCAAATAGCACAAACTGTGCAAGCTGCTATGGCCCAGTTGCCCCTACTGTCTCCAGTAATACTTAAAATGGCTTCAGGAGATGACCCAGACTGTTTCTTGATGAACTTTGAAAGAATCACCTGACTGACAGGCTACCCAGGCAATCTGCTGACAGGCAGTAGCCAGGTTGCTTTCCAAGCTGCAAATCCAGTTGGAAGAGCCAGCTATACAGAGGTTAAAGCCCCCATCCTCAAAAGTGTATCAACAATAATTCTGGTTGGGAGTCTTCTAGCCCAGGGAGAGTATATGGAGCCTTTTCAGCAGGCTAAAAGATACAGCCTGGAAATAGCTCAACCAGAGGGGGAGGTGGTTGGCTAGGCAGAAGGCCTGCTGTGGCAGTACATCAGTCACTGCCTGATAAGGCCTATCTTGGCTCGCATAAGATAGGCAGCACAAACTTAACAGCGGCACAAGGGCTCACTACCTTCCAGCATGACACAGCTGACCTCCCCACAACTTTGCCAACAACTGGTGTCATACTCTGGAAATAGGTTAGCATAGTAACCTAGGGAACAATAAGTTCTATGTAAAAGCTTGACCTTTAATTCCACCCATTTAGCACAGGTAGATACTTTATGCACAGACATCCTTATAGACCCTCCAGTGTTTTTCCTAAGTCCTCATTCCACTTAGAAATCAAGTGAAGAGAAGTATCTTGCCCAAATTTAAGAGACAAGATACTTCCGTAAACTATCAAAACTTCTTATCTTCTCTAGAGTCCATCAAGACATCCTCTATCTGTGGTCTTCTGTAGAGGTTCATGAACATTTAAATGAGACTGCAATTCTCTACGCAATTGAAAATAAGCATGTAATAAAGTACATTCTTAGTCAAATTCTTGTGTAAGAGACAAATGATTTCATACCCTTGTCATCCCATAATTAGAAGATAAGGACCAGATTTTTAGACTTCCATCACTGAAACAGAATTACTTTATCAGATTATATTCAGTAGGAGACCTATCCTGCTGAATATTCTGTCAGAGCATTGCTGGATGTGGCCTGGAGCATGATGAGGCTTCCAGCTTGACCTTTAGGATTTGTGGAAGTTCCAGGTGGATTGTAAGGGAAGGGAACAGAACAGGGCCCAGAGCCAGGACTTTTATTTAAATATCATGGGGCTGGTAGCCTCAGGCCACAGTATCCTGGGATTTTTAAAAATTTTATTTTGGGTGGGTTGGGAGGAAACGGGTGTTGTGTCCTGACATTTTTTTATTGCATTTGGGGGCTTGGGGATTGGCCCTACTAGCTGAGAAGCTTTTTTTTTTTTTTTATAAATTACACAACTATATTCTGAATATTACCAAGTAGGTTTAAAATTATCTGGGATAACTTTAGGACTGCTATTGTGCATGACCAGAGTTACCCAGATCACTTATGCAAATAACTCTGAATATATACCCTACCCTGACTCAACCCTGATGTAGCCACTAAATTTTACTCAGGTAATGACTTAAGCTGGTAAAATTTAGTTGGTAAGAGGGGTAGGATATTTAAACTTTGGGGTTTGTCTGAGTAACTCAAAAGTTACCCAGACAAATCCCTTTGAAGACTCTGTAGATATATTATTGTGTAGTTAGAAGCTGCACAATAATGCTTCTAAAATTGCCTGGTAATTGTGATTTTTTTTGAAGGCTGATGTTTACCAGTTCAGTGGCCTCATAGGATTTAGATGACTGCCACATTGCCAGGGCTTACAGAGTCGAATATCAGCTTTCTGTTGCCTCTGGCACCAGCAGCATGAAATGCCCTTTTAATAGCAGCACTAGATAATCAACCTTGTGGCTGCGTACTGTTGCACCAGAGATCTCTGTTGGGTCAGTAAAAAAAGGGGAATATGTGTTGGCAGCAGAGGCTATAAAAAGAATTTATTCAACTAGTAGGGCTGTCAGAGGAGTCAAATATAAAGAGATAAAAAGGGAGAAACTGATATTTAAAAGAACTATGTAGTATCAGTGGTAAGGAATAAAAGTGTCTTTTTTCCAGGCATTATAAAGTTGATGGATTTACTTTTAAGAGTCGAATGTACTAGGTAGAGAAAAAACTTTGCAAAGTCTACTTTCTGCACTGAAACAGCAGCTAGTACCTCGGATAGCACATTCTATTTGTCCTTTTAGAGCACAAAGTAGACTTTGCAAAGTTTTTTGTCTTCACAAACAGTAAAATTTTACACGTAGTTTTTCGTTTGCAAAATTGTATTTACATGAATAGCTAATTAGTTGCTACCATGCAATATTATTCAAAGCAGCTTATCAACTCTTAGCAATAGTAAATATAGGCGCAAAATTGGTTTTGCAAAGTCATTTTGTCAAAAACTACAACTATACCTTGATGAGGTGTAGTTAAATTTTTGACAAAATTTTCAGGAGAAGATCTATGCCTACTATTTTGCTATCGGGGTTATTTGCATGTTAACCCTGGTAGAAAAAAATAGCATGCTATAAATCACCAAAAATGCATGAAATTTTTCTCTGCTTAGTACGTTGGTCTCTAAGATTGCAAACCAGAATGGAAAAGCCACAAAAGTCATCTGGTGCTCTGGGATGGGAGGCTTAGTTTTAAGATATCATTGCAGGGACCTGTGAAGAAATCATATTGCTTTTAGCATTTCCTTTGCTGATGGCATTGTTTTAGTCCCCATTACCTCACTGAATGCTTTTCCACTCATTTAACCCACTGACAAAAATGATAGGCATAAAAAAATAAGAGAAAAGAACTTTATAGTGTATTAACTTCATAGAACCAGCCACAGCAGTAGTAACACAAAGCACTCGAAACTGACCTATTAGTAAAAATTTGTAACCTATCATTAAAATCATCCATTGTACCTGAAGAATGGAGGATAGCAAATGTAACCCCAATATTTAAAAAGGGCTCCAGGGGCGATCCGGGAAACTACAGACTGGTTAGCCTGACTTCAGTGCCATGAAAAATAGTGGAAAGTGTTCTAAACATCAGAATCACAGAACATATAGAAAGACATGGTTTAATGGAACAAAGTCAGCATGGCTTTACCCAGGGCAAGTCTTGCCTCACAAATCTGCTTCACGTTTTTGAAGGAGTTAATAAACATATGGATAAAGGTGAACCGGTAGATGTAGTATACTTGGATTTTCAGAAGGCGTTTGACAAAGTTCCTCATGAGAGGCTTCGAGGAAAAGTAAAAAGTCATGGGATAGGTGGCAATGTCCTTTTGTGGATTGCAAACTGGATAAAAGACAGGAAACAGAGAGTAGGATTAAATGGACAATTTTCTCAGTGGAAGGGAGTGGACAGTGGAGTGCCTCAGGGATCTGTATTGGGACCCTTACTTTTCAATATATTTATAAATGATCTGGAAAGAAATACGAAGAATGAGATAATCAAATTTGCAGATGACACAAAATTGTTCAGAGTAGTTAAATCACAAGCAGATTGTGATAAATTGCAGGAATACCTTGTGAAACTGGAAAATTGGGCATCCAAATGGCAGATGAAATTTAATGTGGATAAGTGCAAGGTGATGCATATAGGGAAAAATAACCCATGCTATAATTACACAATGTTGGGTTCCATATTAGGTGCTACTACAACCCAAGAAAGAGATCTAGGCATCATAGTGGATAACACATTGAAATCGTCGGTTCAGTGTGCTGCGGCAGTCAAAAAAGCAAACAGAATGTTGGGAATTATTAGAAAGGGAATGGTGAATAAAACAGAAAATGTCATAATGCCTCTGTATCGCTCCATGGTGAAACCGCACCTTGAATACTGTGTACAATTCTGGTCGCTGCATCTCAAAAAAGATATAGTTGCAATGGAGAAGGTACAGAGAAGGGCTACCAAAATGAAAAGGGGAATGGAACAGCTCCCCTATGAGGAAAGGACTTTTCAGCTTGGAGAAGAGACGGCCGAGGGGGGATATGATAGAGATGTTTAAAATTATGAGAGGTCTAGAACGGGTAGATGTAAATCGATTATTTACTCTTTCAGATAGTAGAAAGACTAGGGGGCACTCCATGAAGTTAGCATGTGGCACATTTAAAACTAATCGGAGAAAGTTCTTTTTTACTCAACGCACAATTAAACTCTGGAATTTGTTGCCAGAGGATGTGGTTAGTGCAGTTAGTCTAGCGGTGTTTAAAAAAGGATTGGATAATTCTTGGAGGAGAAGTCCATTATCTGCTATTAAGTTCACTTAGAGAATAGCCACTGCCATTAGCAATAGTAACATGGAATAGACTTAGTTTTTGGGTACTTGCCAGGTTCTTATGGCCTGGATTGGCCACTGTTGGAAACAGGATGCTGGGCTTGATGACCCAGTATGGCATTTTCTTATGTTCTTATGTTCTTATGAGGAGTTAACAAGTAAAGCTGGATAGAACCAGAAACAACAAGTAGCAAACAGGAGAAAATTATACAGCAGACAGGTGTAGTTACTGGTTACCACTGGTAAACTGTATGCCCTTTTAATCTTCAAGTGAGAATCCTGAATATCAAGTGGGCATTAAAAAAGCATGGTTCATCTCAAAGTCTTTGATATTCATCTTGTTTTACTTATGACAAAAGTAAACCACGCCTTGTCAATCACTACTCAGAAAATAAAGTTTCAGCATTTTTCTTGTGGCTTCAGGTTTGACAATTCTCATTGGCAGTAAAAAGGCAAGTGCCTCTGGAGGAGTAGTACAGCAAATAAAAACTGTGCCTTTTACTTCTGGCTCCTGATGAACATAAGAAATTGCCATGCTGGGTCAGACCAAGGGTCCATCAAGCCCAGGATCCTGTTTCCAACAGAGGCCAAACCAGGCCACAAGAACCTGGCAAGTACCCAAACACCAAAAGATCCCATGCTACTGATGCAATTAATAGCAGTGGCTATTCCCTAACAGGTCAATACAGTAAAGTGCGGCTGCGGTTACCCTGCTCCTAACCTGCTTTCTACTCACTTTTCGGCCGCGTTAGTCCAACCTGCGATACACTATCCCCTTTAACCCATTCTTACCGCCTCTTTAAAGCACCGGGTAACCCCTTCCGCCCGCGGCATGTATATTAGATGTAAATGATCGAATTAGCTATTCCCTCCCATACAGTAACGAGCGCCCCGACTATCGCTAGTTTTCCCTGCCATTTTGCCGCGCGTTTAACCTGCTAACTTACCGCCTACCCTTACCCCTGCGTTACAGGCAGGGGTAAGGGTAGGCGGCAAACTTTCCCCCAGCCCCCGCTCACCTGCCCTGGCTGCGTCCATGGGTGCTGGTCTCCGGGGCAGCCCCAGTCCTCTCTCCCCTCCTCCCGAAGCAACGAAAGCGGGAAAAAGCGAAAAAGCGAAAAAAAAAATCGAAAAAGCGACTATTCCAAAACGAGCTGCTACGATTAGCAGATTTTCATGTTTGCTTTTTTTCAGTTTCCATGTTTGATAAATTAATGGTCCAAAGCATATTGCAGTATCAAATTCCCGTCTGTCTCAACAACACCTACTATTTCTCTTACAATGGGTAGCAAAGACTTCTCTAAAGCAAGAAGCATATTTCTCAACATAGAAAATGATAGTGAAGAAAGCAAAATCTGTTTCACTTAAAAGGTTAAGCGAAAAAAAAAAAAAAAAGTAGCAACGAAGCGACTTACTTTTCTTGCAGCCCTCCTCCGGAGACGGACATCGGCGGAGACGGACCACGGCTCCCCTGGCTCCCGGAGGCAGCTGCCGGCGAAGATGGATGCCTGCACGGGCAAAAGCGGCCCCTGTGCGTGCAATTGGGCCGCTCAAGGCGTGACGTCATGATGTTTGGCGTCACAGCATGTGACGTCACGTCTTGAGCGGCCCAATTGCACGCACAGGGGCCGCTTTCGCCTGTGCAGGCATCCATCTTCGCCGGTGGGGCCGCTTTCGCCGCCGGCTGCCCCCAGGGAGGCAGGGGAGCCGCGGTCCATCTCCGCCGATGTCCGTCTCCGGAGGAGGGCTGCAAGAAAAGTAAGTCTCTTCGTTGCTTTACACTTTGTCGTTTCACCAGTCCTCTCTCCCCCCCTCCCTGCGCCTTGCTTCGGGAGGAGGGGAGAGAGGACTGGCAATCCCAAGCGTAGGAGAACCGTCCACTTCCTGGTACCTGTCATTTCAAATGTCATTTGAAATGACATTTGAAATGACAGATACCAGTATGTCCGTGAAGCGTTAGGCCAGCGCACCCATGATACTGTATAGCGCTCTATACAGTAAAATGGGTTGCGCGGGCCTAACACTTCACGGACGCTTCTTGGACACGGCTTGCATTTGCAAGCTATTTAAATACAGTATCGAGCGGTAGGTGAGCCGGTCTGTGCGTGCGGCAACGGGTGCGCCCGGCACTAACGCAGCTCTTCCTACCGCTCTTTACTGTATCGGCCTGTAAGTAAACTTGATTAATAGCAGTTAATGTACTTCTCCTCCAAGAACTTATCCAAACCTTTTTTGAAACAGCTTCACTAACTGCACCAACCACATCCTCTGGCAACAAATTCCAGAAAAATAATTTTCTCCGATTAGTCTTACATGTGCTACTTGCTAACTTCATGGAGTGCCCCCCTAGTCCTTCTATTATCAAAATGATAAAGGGGATGGAATAGCTCCCTATGAGGAAAGACTAAAGAGGTTAGGACTTTTCAGCTTGGAGAAGAGATGGCTGAGGGGGGATATGATAGAGGTGTTTAAAATCATGAGAGGTCTGGAATGGGTAAATGTGAATCAGTTATTTACTCTTTCAGATAATAGAAGGACTAGGGGGCACTCCATGAAATTAGCATGTGGCACATTTAAAACTAATCAGAGAAAGTTCTTTTTCACTCAGCACACAATTAAACTCTGGAATTTGTTGCCAGAGGATGTGGTTAGTGTAGCTGGGTTTAAAAAAGGATTGGATAAGTTCTTGGAGGAGAAGTCCATTACCTGCTATTAATTAAGTTGACTTAGAAAATAGCCACTGCTATTACTAGCAACGGTAACATGGAATAGACTTAGTTTTTGGGTACTTGCCAGGTTCTTATGGCCTGGATTGGCCACTGTTGGAAACAGGATGCTGGGCTTGATGGTCCCTTGGTCTGACCCAGTATGGCATGTTCTTATGTTCTTATCCGAAAGTGTAAATAACCGATTTACATCTACCTCTTTGAATGGATCAGTGTCATGTCGGAGACCACCTCTCCCCAAACCCGCTGCTGCTTCCCAGACCTTCACCTCATAGTTTAAGAAACTGTTGCAGTTGTTGAAGGATTGGACCCTTGTTGGAATCTCAATTTTTGGTCTGAATACTGAAATATCTAAAATATCTGCCATGCTATAATGTCCTCCTATGTATGAGTATCATATTTAATTTAATTTAATTTGATTTATATTAACGCTGCAGTTTGTGACTAGACTGGTTTTCAGATACCAGATCACTGAATGCATGACCAAACATGAATCAACCAGATCTGACCCCTATTGAAAGGATAAGGTCTCAGGTTATTTCTACATGTTGTTGATACCATATAATGTCAGCTTATGTGATATTTTTTTAAATGCAAAATACACCTTAAACAACAAGCTTAGTGTACAAGTGAAAGATTAGTAGCTGATGTCATGTTAGTAATCCCATGATTTCACCTGCCATGCTGCTCATACAGAATGTATCATTAGCCTGTTTAAATCTTAAACGATGTTTATGCCAGCGCAATAAACTACATGAATCCTGCACATAAACCCATAATCATGTTTGACTCCAGAGACAAACAACCTTGACAACTTTTTTTCATTTGAATAATGAATCCTCAGAGGCTGGTAAAGTAAAAATTATGCATGTGCGGCATAAACAAGGTCCAACCATTTATTGTTCAAGACACAGCAATTCTTAAGGGCACAATGCTACCTGCTTGCATTTTTAAGTGACTGAATATGTCATTATGATCCTTGAGGAGATGATACAGATATTTACCTTTAAAGAAGCAATTTGTGGGAATCTTAAGACTTTGCATCCCAAAAGTATGACTGTGACTTAGGGGTAGAGGGATCAATTTTCTGCTGTATTTATAGCACAGATACTTGTACCCATGTACCTTATAACTAATTTTCAAAAAAACACTACCCAAATAGCTAATTTTTTTTCTATTTATATTTGATTAAATTCTTAACTTCATATAACAATGAAATAAAAGAAAAGTAAATAAATTGGAATACAAAGAAAATAGCAAATAGCTAACATGCAAACAAATTCCTACTCATTACATAGTATTCCAATAATTCCAGTCTACAATAAGAGTAGGAAGCTAACAAAAAAAAAAAAAAGAAAACATTCAAGGAAGAAAAATACAGTTTAACCTTATACTAATTTGGAGAGAAAAAATTATTTTGTTATACCAGTATCAAAACTCTCCTATAGCAAGCTATTACTAACTTTCCAATCAACCACCCTTATCCACAAGAAAAACTTTCAGATGAGCAGGATCAAGAAATGTAAACTTGTTCTTCTGAAATGATATCAAGCATTTACAGCGAAACTTGAGAAAAATAGTGGCACCTAAAGCCACCACCCCTTGCTATCTCCTGAGTTGGGTATTCTTAGAAATATCAGGAAAAACTTGGACTTTTTGGCCACAAAAAATAAATTGTTTTTAACATATTTTTGGAGCACTAGATTTTTATCTTGCACCAAACTAAAGGTAACTAACAAACGCCGAGATTCATCAAAATGCTATAAATACAGCAGAAATAGCACCTGCGATAAAAAAGGGCGTAGTTAGGATAATTTTCTGTGTCCCGCATTACATAGGCAATTTACGCGTGGCGTGTTGTGTTATCACATCGAGCATTGCATCAGCATGTTGTGTGTTGCGTCAGCGCACTGCGTGTCATTTTACGCATTGCACGTTGTTTTGTGCATTATTTTCCTAGTTTATATATACCAGCTTCCTGCAGCTGCCTCTCTGAGGTTGTGTCAGACGTTTGGAGAGAGGAGAGGAGTGTAGGTGAGTTGGTGTGACTTGGTAGTTGGTTGGAGGTATTTAGCGAGTTCTGAGAAAGGTGTCCTGTGGATTGTTTCTCATCTGTTTTCCTTTCTCTTTGTCTATTGTCTTGATCTGTATGCATGAAAGTTTTTGTAGTTTGTTCTGTTTGTCTGTCTGCCTTTGTGTTTGGGTGAGGCATGGTGGTGAGGCAGAGGAGGAGTGGTGAGGTGTGGTGGGGAGATGGAGGAGGAATGTGAGGTGTGGTAGTGAGGTGGAGGAGTGGTGAGGAGAAGTGGTGATGTGTGGTTGTGAGACAGAAGAGGAGTGATGAGGTTTAATGGTGTTGAGTGGAGAGGATGTAGAGGATGGAGCGTGAGAGGCAGGGGAAGAGAGGAGAGGAGAGGTGTGAGGAGGGGGGAGGAGGGAGGATGAGGGCAGGGGTGCTAGGGGAAGGATAAGGAGTAGGAGTAGTGACAGAGACAGGAGTAGAGATGGGGGGAAGGGATAGGAGAAGGCAGGAGGGGGAAAGGGGATAGGCAGGAGTCTGGTGGGAGGAAAATGACAGGCTAGGGCAGTGATGGCAAGCTCCAGTCCTTGAGTAATAGTATGCAAATATATCTCATGCATATTCATTGTGGATATCCTGAAAACCTGGCCTGTTTGTGGCACTCGAGGACTGGAGTTTGCCATCACTGGGCTAGGGATAGAGAGGGCAGAAGGGAGGGAAGTGGGAAGGGCAGGTGCAGGAAGGGGGAAGAACAAAGGGGAGAAGGGAGTGGGAGTATGAGTCAGGAAAGGGAGGACACCTCTCCGGAAGCAGAAGTGGCACCTCTGTCAGGCAGTCAGGAAGTCAGGGCGCGTTCATCTGAAGGAACTGAAGTTCAGCAAAGAGGGCAACAAGATGATCATTGCTGGGGTCCTGGAGTATTATGCCATGCTTTTCGGCCACTGTGTGGCCAAGACCTTGAGGGCATCCAAGGGCCAGATCTGGCACACAATCGTCCAGGTTATCTCAAGGCGCAGTGGCATGAAATGCAGTGAGGAGCAGGTGGCCCACAGGTGCCAGGACATAAAGGCCCAGTTGAAGGCAAAGGAGTGCAACCGCAACAATTACATCCAGCGGTGGAATGCCTTGTCCAATTGTGCTCATGCCCATGGAGGAGCCTTGTCCAATGGCTGGGACCGGATATGTTCAAGGGCATGGCTGAGTGGCTGGACACCTTGCAAGCTGGAGTCGGTAAGGTCACCTCACCTGTAAATGCAAGGCTCCTACAGTTGTGCATATCATTTTGCATAAAATGCTCCCATTAAGTAACATGCAAAGTGAGCATCTCATACCAAATGGTCCATGTGTGTACCTCTTGGCTTTGGTACTTATGTCTTGTTCTTTGTTTTCACAGCTCTCACCCAGGACTCTGCCAGTCCCAGCCGTCAAGCCCCAGGAACCAGCAGTGAAACCCTAGGGACCAGCAGTGAAGACCCAGGGACCAACCATGCAGCAGCATTTTTCCATGCCCCCTTGCTTATGGACGCACAGACACAGTTCAGCAAGAAGGAAGACAAGGAGGAGCAGCAGCAGCCACCTCAGTACAGCCAGATCTTGGAAGCCCTTGGTTCAGTAAGCCCACTGAATGTGAACTTAAACCTTTCAAGCTTCATGGAGGATCCCAGCCTGCAGTGGCAAACAGAAGAGCCAGCGCAACCTCGCTCCAACACACCACATGGCTAGAATGAGGCAGCAGGCACTGAGCTGGAACAGCCCACTAGTCCCCTCATGCCACTTCTGGAGGCCCAAACCTCTGCTCTGGTCACAATGAGCACAGCACCAGCACCAGTTCCGGCACGAGCACCATTACCGACAGAGGCCTCAATGCACGAACGGCTGGACCGGATGGAAAGGAGCCATGGTGTCCACTTCCACCACATACAGGCAGAGTTAATGCACCTGAGGAGGGCTGTGAATGGACAGACCCAGGCCCTGCACAACCAGATGGCAGCCCTCACACAAGCTCTCACAACAGTGGCTATATCGATAAATAACCTCACCAGCATCCTGACCAAGATTCTTCAAAAAATGCTGGAGCCTCCAACTTTGCCTTCCCCAGTATCCCAAGAATCCACACCACATAGCAGTCCCCGACCCGAAAGACGACCCGGGGTAGGCCCCGCAAAACCATGCCACCTCCAAGTGGCAAGCCTTGGCATGGCAAAGCGCCATGAAGGTTTGGAAATGCTGCCCTGTAACGCCTAAAACAAGTCTTACATAGAAACATAGAAATGATGGCAGAAAAGGACCAAATGGTCCATCCAGTCTGCCCAGGAAGCTTATGGTAGCATCGGCCATGCCATACAGGTCTCCCCCATAGTGGTATAATCAGGTTGTGGCATCTGCCATGACATACATTACCCCCATACTTAGTTTCCCAAACCATCAAAGTCAGGGCCCTTGTTGGTTGCTGACTGAGTCCAATTTCCTGTTACTTCTTGCTGTTGAAGAGGAGAGCAATGTTGGAGTTGCATCATAAGTATAAGGCTTATTGGTTAAGGGTAGTAACAGCTGCCTCAACAAGTTACCCCCATGCTTAGTTGTTTTCCCAGACCGTAAAATTCAATATCTTATTGGTTGCTGTCTGAAACTAATTCCCCTTTTTCTCTTTTCCCCCTGCCATTAAAGCAAAGAGCAATAATGGAGTTGCATCAACAGTATGAAGGCTTATTGGTTAAGGGTAATAACCGCCACACCAGCAAATTACCCCTATGTGCTCTTTTCCTCATTTCCATCCACTAGCCTTTAGGTATCCACAGTGTTTATCCCATGCCACTTTGAAATCTTTTACCTTTTTTGTCCTCACTACCTCCTCCGGAAGGGCATTTCAGACATCCACCACCCTCTTCATGAATAAATATTTTCTGATATTGGTTCTGAGTAGTCCTCCCTGGAGTTTCATTTCGTGACCCCCTAGTTCTATTGACTCCTTTCCAACAGAAAAGGTTTGTCGATTGTGCATCATTAAAACCTCTCAGGTATCTGAAGGTCTGTATCATATCTCCCCGGCACCTCTTCTCCTCCAGGGTATACATGTTTAGGTCTTTCAACCTCTCCTCATAAGTCATTTGATGGAGACTCCCCACCATTTTTGTCACCCTTCTCTGGACCGCCTCTATCCTGTCTTTGTCCCTTTTGAGATACGGTGTTCAGAACTGAACACAATACTCCAGATGAGGCCTCACCAAGAACTTATACAAGAGGATTATCACCTCCTTTTTCTTCTGATTATTCTTCTCTCTGTGTAGCCCAGAATTCTTCTGGCTTTAGCTATCGCCTTGTCACATTGCTTCTCCATATTTAGATTGCTAGACACTATCACCCCAAGGTTTCTCTCTTGTTCCATGCATAATAGCCCTTCACTCCCCATCACATACAGCTCTTTTTGATTACCACACCCAAAATACTTGACTCTGCACTTCTTGGCATTGAATCCCAGCCTTTGTAATTGATTCTAATTTCCATATGTTCATCATTGAGGATGGTGATACTAATATAGTGAAGCGTCCACAAAGCACGAGAACTGTGATATGTCAATGATATAGATATCTCCTTGATCCGTTTATTAGAATATTTACACTGAAGAAGTTCCTGACTTGCGTTTTTTGCATTGTTTATTATATTACCTTCGTTTTCCTGTGCTCTATGATTACCTGATTTGTTTTAAGTGCTTTGTGGTGTCGTTTATGGTTATATTTCTTCTTGTTGTTTGTCTTTATTGTGTTGCAGATCTTAGTATAAACTGCAAAAAAGACAAACTTTACCTTCTATCCCTTCTGCAATGTCGCTCACAAAGATATTGAACAGGATCGATCCCAACACTGATCCTTGTGCACTCCACTTAACACCATTCTCTCTTCAGAGTAGGTTACATTTACTGTCACACGCTGTCTTCTATCCGTCAACCAGTTTGTAATCCATGCCATCACCTTGGCGCTGACTTCCAAGCTTCTCATTTTATTCACAAGCCTCCTATGCGGGACTGTATCAAAAGCTTTGCTGAAATCCAAGTAGATCACATCGAGTGCACTTCCTCGATCCAATTCTTCAATCACCAAATAAAAAAAAATCAATCAGATTTGTCTGACAGGATCTTCTGCTGGTGAATCCATGCTGCCTCAGGTCAGAAATCCTCCTGACTATAGATAGTTCACTATTCTTTCCTTTAGAAGAGTCTCCATTACTTTTCCCACCACCGAGGTGAAGCTAACCAGCCTGTAGTTTCCAGCCTCCTCTCTGCTCCCACTCTTGTGAAGCGGGACCACCACCTCTCTTCTCCAATCACTCAGCACCATTCCCGTTTCCAGGGATTTATTGAACAGGTTGTGCAGCGGACCCACCAGTGCATCTGAGCTCCCTCAGAATCCTGAATGAACCTCATCAGGCCCCATAACTTTGTACACTTTCAATTTTCCTAACTCTTCCCAATTTCTTCTGTAAACGGAGTTTTATCTACTCCACCCCATACAGCTTCTTGTTAACTAGTGATGGTCCTTTTCCAGGGTCTTCTTTAGTGAACACCAAACTGAAGCATTTGTTTAATATTTCTGCCATTTCTTCATCTCTCTCCACACATTGACCATTTTCACCTTTCAATTTCACTATACTACTTTAGACCTTTCTCCTTTCTCTGATGTATCTAAAAAATGTTTTGTCACCTTGCTTTACCTCTTTGGCAATCCTTTCTTCCACCTCACTTTTTGCTTTCTTGATTACATTCTTCGTCTCCCTCAGTTTCACCAGATATTCTTCCTTGTGTACCTCTTTTTGGGATCCTTTATATTTCTTGAATGCTGTTCTTTTTTACTTTATTTTATCAACCACCTCCTTTGAGAACCAAATAGGTTTCTTATTTCTCTTGCTTTTGTTTACTTTTCTAACATATAGATTTGTTGCCTTTGTAATTGCTCTTTTTAGTTTGGCCCACTGTTGTTCCACCTCTCTCATTTTCTCCCAGTCTTCTAGTTCTACCTCCGAGTACTTCTCCATTTCAACAAAGTCCATATTTTTGAAATTCAAAACTTGGGTTTTTGTGTGACTTCTCCATATCCTATTTGCGATATCAAACCATACTGTTTGATGATCACTGGTGCTGAGGTAGGCACCCACCCAGACATTAGAGACATTATCCCCATTAGTGAGCACTAAGTCGAGTATAACTCCCTCTCTTATGGGTTCCATTACCATTTATTTGAACAGAGCCCCTTTCAGGGTATCCACTATCTTTATACTTCTGTTAGGTTCTGCAGAAGGGATTCTCCAGTCTACATCCAGCAGATTAAAATCACCAACAGCCAACCCTTCTCCCTTCTTTTCCATCTTTTGGATGCCTTCAACGAGATCTCTGTCTAGTTCTTTCATTTGAGTCGGAGGCCTCTAAACCACTCTGGTAAAAATGGATGCACCATCCTCTTTTTTTTTTTTTTTTTAGGATGGCCCATAATGCTTCTTCTCTACCCCACATTCCTTGCAGTTCAGTTGCTTAGATATTGTTTTTGACATAAAGAGCTACTCCTTTCCCTTTTCTGTCCTCTTTGTCCTTCCTTAACAAGTTAAACCCGGTATGGCCATATCCCAATCATGAGAATCTGGGAACCATGTCTTCATAACAGTAACAATGTCCAAGTCTACCTCCACATTAGAACTTGCCGGTCTGGGATTTTATTGCCTAGACTATAACCATTTGTGCTCATAGTTTTCCAGCTTCTCTCCTTCAGGTTACTGCTCTTCTTGGACTTCTTTTGTGCCTTATTCATCTGACATTTGTTATCCCCTTCACCCATTTCCTTTAGATTTGGGGGGGTGACATTCCAATTTCTTTCTGCTACCCCTGTTGTCTAGTTTAAATGCCTTATGGTATAGGATTTGAATTTATCTCTTAGGGTCCATTTTCCTGCCACAGACAGATGTAAGCCATCTTTGACATAGAGCCTTTTACTGTTCCATATTTGGCCCCAGCCTCCAATATATGCAAAACGTTGTTCCTTACACCAAGTTTTGAGCCATGCATTAAGGTTATCTATATGGCTTAGCCTCTCTTTCCCTTTTCCATGAACAGGTAACACTTCTGAAAAGTCTTCGCCATGTGACTAATCTGCTTCACCAGAGACTGAAAATCTCTCTGTATCATTTAAATGTTGTTTCTAGCAAGGTCATTGGTTCCCAGATGGATGATAATATCAACTTCAGAGTCCTTACTTTCTTCTTGGATTGCATTGACTTTCTGAAAAGCATTTCTACCAGCCGATGATCCTGGAAGGCTTTTAACTATGGTGTTTCCCTCAAAAAGAGTTCCCATATTAGTACCTCTGATGATTGAGTCTCCAGCACAATGAGCTTTTTCTTATGTTTATTGGTTGTATAATTGAATTTCTGCATGCATTGGGTTTCTTCTTTCCTTTCAGATACCACTTCAATCTCCATCGCTAGAGCATCATTATTTAAGACAGAGAAGGCATTTTTTATTTGTGTCACTTGAGAGAGTGTGTGTCTCTGCCTCACAGGTCTTATTCTACCAGAGCCCACTGTGATCTATTTGTTCTTGGGTTTCTGTACACTCTGTGTAAGGGAGGGGGACATGTGGGCTGCACAATTGTGAAGAATGGGTGTCTTTGGGTCACAGGTCTTATTCTATCTGAGCCCACTGAAAACCACATTTTTCTGGGCTTTTGAATTTTCTGTGGTAAGGGGGAAACGGTTCCTGAATTCTGTAAAGTGGGTGAGGATTTCTTGGTGGTTTCTGATACTTTCTTTATTGTAGCTAATGTTGCATCAGAGATGGACCCTTGGGCCGAGGTGGGGTTGACGCAACCCGTAAGTAAGGACCTATGGGTCCCCACTGTCGGCAGGTGGAGTGGGCTGAAGATAGAGGCCACTGGAGCTTGACCTATACCAGTCCTCATTCCCTGCGGGTTGAGCCTTTGGGTGCTGGGGCCGGCAGGACTTAGGTGGGCCTTGAGATTGGTTTGTGAGAGAAGTTGGCTCAGTCTAGAGACAGCAGTCGATAGATGGTGTAGTACTACCTTGGACTGGGTACAGTACTGGAACTTGGGTGCCAATGGAATGGAGAGTACTTGGAGGCGCTCGAGCAAAGATAGGCCGAAACCTGAGAAGTTCACATCCAGGGAGTAGGCTAAGAGAGGCATCAATGACAGGCTTGGATCAGGGCTGGCGGCAAGCGGAGATCGTGGAAAGCAATGTAGAATTCTGAACACGGAGAAGTCTATAGCGTAGTCAATCGAGGTGATGGTCTGATCACGGAGAAGTCAAGCGTAGTCAATCAAGGCAATGGTCTGGTCACGGAGAAGTCAAGCATAGTCAGCTGTAGCAAAGGTCTGGGTCTGGAGATAGGCAGAAGAATAGTTGGGCGTAGCAGAGGTCTGGTTCTGGAGACAGGCAGAAGAGTAGTCGGGCATAGCAGAGGTCTGGGTCTGGAGATAGAGAGAAGAGTAGTCGGGCGTAGCGGAGGTCTAAGTCTGGAGATAGGCAGAAGAGTAGTCAGGCGTAGCAGAGGTCTGGGTCTGGAGATAGGCTAAAGCGTAGTCAAACAAAGCAAAGTTGATATCCATAGAGTCAGTCCAACACATAGACAGGGCAGGAATGATGAGGCAAGAACCGGGAACAACGAAGGTCAGGAACAAGGAATAGAGAGGTTGCTCTATCAGCAACGAGTACTCGGAGTACTCGGAGGCCTATTACAAAGACAATGCTATGGAGTGAGGCCTGAGCTTAAATACACTGGAGAGTCTGATGCCATCATCTGGGACTGTGGCCAGGTTCCCACTGCGGGCCCTTCAAAAGGATTAGCAATGTGCGAGAGTGAGCGCCTAGGGAGGGGCGCGGTGCGGGTGGTGGCATCTCTCCACGCGGAGAGGCCTGACGAGCAATGGCATCTTGACTGGCAACACTGGGGACCATGGCAGAGCCGGAGGCACCGGAGGCGGGCCGAGGTCGGAGCCAGCGGCCTACCGCCTCCAGCGAGGAGGAACCAGGAGCTGGAGTCCATGTAAGAAGGTGAGGGGGCCGTGCTGCGGGTCTGCTGCGGACGGCACGCGTAACAGCTAATTCAGCTTTAAGGTGAACCAATTCCTTTTTTAGGGTAGACAGATTTGAACAAATGGGGCAAGCCCTAAGTTTCCAGATGATTTGCCTCAAGATAAAGGTTCCATAATTGTTACATTGGATAGTCCTCATTTTACGCATTTGATTTGATAGAGAACACCTTAAGAATTACCAAATTAGCAAATTATCTTGTTACCAATTATGTATTCCAGTCAGATGTATTAGCTACTATAAATTTAGTTTACATGGAGCTATAGAGATTTTGTAGGATCCTCTGTGTACTTAAAGTAAGGCAAATATATATATAATTTATTTTTCTTTTTTGGTGATTTTTTTTTTTTTATATCCTCTCTTAGCACTGTTAAAATTCAATAGCTCTACTCCAGCCTACCTTCCGCCACAATGCAAACCCACAGAACATTTAATTATATTTCAAAGATATCAGGCAGTAATATCATATACTTAACTTTTGGAGCTTTGAGCCTTGTGGACAGGAACTGACCAGTAAGCAGACTGGCACTTTTTCCTGCAATTCACAAGTCGATCTGCCTGCTATTGACTAGGAATAGCCGCTCCCCAAGACAAGCTTCCTCTGTTAGGTAAGTAGAATTGTTTAATTATTTAATTCTTCCCCTCCTTTTCTAATATTTTGATTCAATATCACTACTTGTCGAACAAGGCTGGCCATGACTTTGGAGAGAGTTCTTCTGCTGGCTAGATGGAAGAAGCCTGCTGGGTGTTATGCATGCTGGACGCGGCAGACCTGCGGCTCGGCCCCCTCACCTCTCTCAAGTGAATCCAGTGCCTGGTCCCTCGTTCCTGGTGGTGGTAGGCCACCGGCTCCATCCTCGGGCCACCCCTGGAGCCTCTGACTCAGCTACAGATCCTGGTGCCTCCGGTTCAGCTACAGATCCTTGTGCTCCGTGTCAGGCCTCTTCACGTGGCCTGCGGAGATACACCGCCACTCAGCACTGCGTCCCTCCCTAGGCGTGCGCGTGCGCATCACTGTGTCTTAAGTAGGGCCCGTGGCAGGAACCGAGCCACGGCCCCAGATGATGACGTCAGCGGTGCTCCAGTACTTAAGCCCGGGCTCCGCTCCCTAGTATTGCCTTTGCAAAAGGTCTTCTCGCTGGTCGAGTACTCGTTGCCTCCTAGAGATTCTCCTCGCTCCTGGTTCCTGATCTTCGCTGACTCCTGTTCCTGGTTTCCTCGTTTCTGTGTTCCTGATCCTCAACCTATCTTCGGATTGCCTTCTCAGACTTTGACCTCTGCTTTGCCTGACCACGCCATTGACTCTCTCCAGACCCGGACCTCTGCATTGCCTGACTACTCTGTTGCCTCTCTCCAGACCTGGGCCTCTGCATTGCCTGACTACTCCGTTGCCTTTCTCCAGACCCGGACCTCTGCATTGCTTGACTACGTTCTTGACTCTCTCCTCGTCCAGACCTCAGCCTTGCTTGCCACTGCTTTCAGATCACCGCCGGCCCCGACACCAGCTTGCCCTACGATGCCTCTTCAGTCTATGTCCTGGACTTGGCCTATTCAGGCTTCGGCCTGTTCTTGCTTGGGTGCCCCAGTCTGAATTTGGTTCTATTGGCGCCCGGGTCTCCGGGACTCCGCCTCATCCAGTAATGACTTCTTCTCTCCTCTGTTGCTGCCTCTGGGCTAACCTCGTTCCTTCCATCGACGACAACATACAGAGGCCCACCTAAGTCCAGCCGGCCCCGGCACCCAAAAGCTCAACCCATGGGGAAAGAGGGCTGGTATTGGTACGGGTCCCCTCCATCCATCAGCCCACTCCACCTGCTGATGGTGGGGACCCGTAGGATCCCTCCTACAGGTTACATCAACCCCACCTCGGCCCAAGGGTCCACCTCCAGTGCAACACTGGGTCCTCCCTGACTACAAGTTCCTGTGCCAGCTAGATGGAAGAAGCCTGCTGGGCCTATCCTATCTACAGAGTTTCTGTGCCAGCTGGATGATGGGGATGGTCTACTCTACCAGTGTTGTCCTGCTGTCTACTTCTAATGCCCTCTTCAATGCTCTGCCCATACTCCAGTCCCCTTGATGCCATTTCCAATCACAGGCCAGTTGCTGTCTCTTCTCACCATGTCTCATCTCCTGCTCCTGATGCTGGTGTCTCATCTCATCTCATCTCATCCTGCTGCTGCCTCCATGCTGCTGTGTCATCTTATCTCATCTCATCCTGCTGCTGCCTCCATGCTGCTGTGTCTTCTTCTGGGGCTGCTGCCTCCATGCTGTGCTCAGCAGAAGAATGAAAGGATGGATCGGTTAAAATGGACTTTATTGAAACTTGCCCGACTCTGGCCGAGTTTCGCTCTGCCGAGCTGCCTCAGGGGCTTGTTGAACCAGAAACTTGGCTCTATATACTTTTGCTGATTTTCAAGGATGAAGGAACATGAGTAAACACACCGAATCCCGACTTGTTTTTTTGCAGCGTTTGTCAGAGCGGTATGTGACCGGGTGCTAGTTCAACAAAGAATCGCATCAACACTGCTCACACAAGTGACTTATGAATCACAAGTGACAAGTCGGGATTCGGTGTGTTTACTCATGTTCCTTCATCCTTGAAAATCAGCAAAAGTATATAGAGCCAAGTTTCTGGTTCAACAAGCCCCTGAGGCAGCTCGGCAGAGCGAAACTCGGCCAGAGTCGGGCAAGTTTCAATAAAGTCCATTTTAACCGATCCATCCTTTCATTCTTCTGCTGTCCGCTACATTGGATCGGTTACCGGTTTGTTTTCTTGGTCCATGCTGTGCTCTCCAGCCCTGGTCCTGCTGCCTGCTACTTAACCTTTGCTGCCTTGGCCCTTGGGTTGTCCCATTGAGTGTGCTCTTTAAATATGGATTGTCTGGGGCCTTCACTTGAACTCTGCTACCTTGGCCTTTAGCATGTCCCCTTGAGTGCATTCTTTCAACATGGACTGTCTGGGGGCCTTTTGGTTTACATCACATAGTTATGCTCCTATCAGCTCTAAAATTAGAGCTATACTGTAGCTATTGGGTTGCCTCTTCCGCTTTCTATGTTCTTTGCTGTAATCATGATTGTGCAAAAGAATAAGATGCTAATAGGGATGTGAATCATTTTTTGATATTTTTTAAATGTCAAAAATCGTTAGAGTGCGCGATACAATAGAAATTTTCCCGATTTATCGTGAAAAATCGTTACTCCAGTTAGTGTCCACTAACGGGAGTTATTTGGGGGGAGGGCGGGAAAACCGGCACACCAAAACAACCCCTAAACCCACCCCGACCCTATAAAAATAATCCCTTACCTTCCCCCACCCTCCCGAACCCCCCCAAAACTTTTTACGAGTACCTGGTGGTCCAGTGGGGGCGTGGGGACCGATCTCCCACTCTTGGGCCATCGGTGCCATTTTGGCTGCCACTCAAAAATGGCGCCGATGGCCCAATAAAAACTCACCCAACCCTTTAAAAATGACCCCTTAGCTTCCCCCAGCCTCCCGATCCCCCCAAAACATTTTAAAATTACCTGGTGGTCCAGTGGTGGTCCCGGGAGCGATCTCCCGTTCTCGTGCCGTCGGCTGCCACTCATAAAGATGGCGCCGATGGCCCTTTGCCCTTACCATGTGACAGGGTATCCGTGCCATTGGCCGGCCCCTGTCACATGGTAGGAGCACTGGCTGGCTGGCACCATCTTTAAAAATGGCCGCCTTTCTCAACTGCAATCTATTAACAAATTAGCTGCATGGCTTTTCTTTCTTCAACATTGCTATGACCATGTAACCCTTCTTCTCAAGTTGCTAAATTGGCTCTCTGCCCTCTTCCACATACAATTTGCTCTTCTCTTACTCATCTACGAGTGCATTCACACTGTGTTTCTCATTATCTATCTTCGCTAGGGTTGCCAACTGGCTCCAGATTTTCAAGACAGGTTGATCCATTGCATGCTAGGACTTACTCTGCTTTTCCTATTGCATTCTCTAAAAAAAAAAAAGCAAGACTAAAGGTACCTGCATGTAATGGAGTAAAACCAGGACTGGATCAACTTGTCCTGAAAATCTGGAGCCAGTTGGCAACCCTAATCTTTACTTCTCTCCCCTACACCCTTCTTTGTAAACTCTGTTCATCAGGCAAGTTGCTCTTATCTGTGCCCTTCTCCTCCACTACCAATTCCTGTGCTTACCTCCCTGCTGAGCACTATACCTGGAACAGACTCCATGAAATGCCCCTCTCTAGCCACATTCAAATTCACTGCTTTTGTCTAGTAGTGCTTTATAATGGGCTGATACAGTAAAAGTCACTGTATCGGCCACTGTATCGGCCACTCTCCTGTGCGCGCGATTTAGTATCGGTCCGCATGCAAATGAGGGCCCGTGGTAAAAAGAGGCGCTAGGGACACTAGCGCGTCCCTAGCACCTCTTTTTTAACAGGAGCGTTGGCTGTCAAACTTGCTGACAGCCACGGTTTCGGAAACCGGACGCTGGCAAAATTGAGCGTCCGGTTTTCAACCCACGAGCCGCGGGCCGATTTTAAATTAATTTTTTAAAATTTTAAATTATTTTTAATTTTTGGGACTTCCGACTTAATATCGTCATGATATTAAGTTGGAGGGTGTACAGAAAAGCAGTTTTTACTGCTATTCTGTGCACTTTCCCGGTGCCGGCAGAAATTAATGCCTACCTTTGGGTAGGCACTAATTTCTGAAAGTAAAATGTGCAGCTTGGCTACACATTTTACTTACTGAATCGTGTGGGAATAACTAATAGGGCCATCAACATGCATTTGCATGTTGCAGACGCTATTAGTTGGGGGGGGGGGGGGGGGTTGGCCGCGCATCAAAAACATGGGTCCAAATGCGGGTTAACAGTGCATTCCGTTGGAGCGCACTGTACTGTATCGGCCTGTAAGTGATAAATAGTAGTAGAAGTAGTGTATGGAGGAGAGAGGTGGGAGCCTGTGTATGTGACACACTTTCTCTTAGGGCTGATAGAAGGGTATTAGATGCCCTAGACCAGTGATGGCGAACTCCAGTCCTCGAGTGCCACAAACAGGCCAGGTTTTCAGGATAGCCACAATGGTATGAGAAAGATTTGCCTGCACTGCTTCTATTGTATGGAAATCTATCTCATGCATATTCATTGTGGCTATCCTGAAAACCTGGCCTGTTTGTGGCACTCGAGGACTGGAGTTCGCCATCACTGCCCTAGACAAACCTTACAGCCTTTCATTCCACCTTCCCTCCCCTCCCCACATAATTAAAACTTATACATTCTTTTCCATTTTAAAATTTAACTTCCCCAAACTAAAAAGATTGATTGCATATGGAAAACAGACATTCAAAGTGCAATCTTCTGAAGTAAAATACAACTTACAACATATATATTATATAGGCATACACTGCAAAAAAAACAACACACTTTCAATAATAATAGTTTAATAGACTTAAAAAAACCTACATTTCTCATAGTAATCAAGGCAGTTTACTGGATCCCATATGATATTAGGCCTATGGTAAAGTGCACTGGGTGTGGACTTGGCCTACAGAAAGCCAGGAATAAACTGAACTACAATTCCAGTATAGTAAGCCTTCCATATCATAACTGCCAGCACCCAACCTATGAAAAAGCCATACTGCAAATATTACATCAGGCCCTAAACACCAATACACCTCCTATTAGGAAACCAGATTAAAGCCAGGTTGCTATAAATCCCTACACAGAAACTACATGCTAGCAGAATACTTCAAGCCTTAGTCGCACAAGCAGAACACAGACTCACCAAATACAGAATAAAGAGATCATAAAATATAAATTGAAACGTGCAGACAAAAATTGAACTGGAAATCACAAGAAGCCAAACTCTGTAGGCAACACAAACACAATTAAGAAATATAAAACATTAAACATACCAATATAAAGAATGTCAAATCTGCTGATAAATTCAGCCAATTAAAAACACATATAAAAATGTTTAAAATATTATCAAACACTAATAAAATATTTCAAAACAGCAGATACGTCACATCTAATAATTAAAAATAACAAGGATAAAAAAACCCAAAATCTCCCAGTCTCCATACCTGGGAACTTGAGATTTCTAGTCCTGCTGAGATTGTCGTAGATTGGAGGAGGGTGCACAAACTTTAACCTCTCTCACACACATATATACTGGTACTCTCACTTACACACACACACACACACACACACACACACACACGTGTGCAGGCACTCTCCCTCATAGACATACACAAAAATCCTCTCATATATACACATACACACACCCCCACCACCCTTTCATACACACACATACAATCACACACAAACACAAATACACACACAACCACCCTTTCATACATACACACACACACTGGCTCCCTCTATCAGGCATACAGACATGCTAGCTCTCACTCACTCCTGCACACACATAGACACACACATTGGCTCTCTCTCGGTCAAGCACGCATATACATGTGTTTCCTCTCTCTCAAGCACAGGCACATGCTTCTCTCTCAGCACATATGCTTACATGTACACACACACGCTTCCTCTCTCTCAGACACACATGCTTACATGTACACACACATGCTTTCTCTCTGTCAGACACACATATTTACACACACACATAGACACATGCTTTCTTTAGCAGGTGTGCAGGACCTGCCAACATGGGGGCCTCCTTTAGTTGGGCCGCTGGGCAGGACATGCTCCCCCAGCAGACACAGTGCCTCCTCTATTGGCCTCTGGGTGGGATGCGATCTCCCGGTGGCTATGGAGCCTCCTCCATTTAAGCTTAAGGGCGGGATGGGATGCCCCGACTGCTAGGGCCTCTTTCAATTGGGCTGCCGGGCAGGATGCAATCCCCCGGCGGCTACTGGGCCTCCTCCATTTTTGCCACCGGGTGGGACAGGATCCCCCAGCAGCCGAGACCTCTTTCAATTCAGCTGCCGGGCCAGATGTGATCCCCCGACGACCACTGGGCCTCCTCCATTTCGGCCACCGAGTGTGATGGGATCCCCCGGCAGCTGAGGCCTCTTTCAATTGAGCTGCCGGCTGAGCGGAATGCGATCCCCTGGCATTTACATTTATTAAAATTTATAAACCGTCTAACACTTAAAAAGGTGGTGAACAAAATAACAAACATAATTTAAATCAGAAAACAAGAAATAAAACATAAAACAATGTACAATTAAAATTTTTAAAAATTAAAATATGTTAAAATGGTGCATAAAATAAGAAATATTAAATTAAAACAACTGATAAGCACAAGAGTTAAAGGAAAAACGAACTTAACCATAGGCTAAATTAAATAAAAAGGTCTTAATGTGTTTTCTGAATTGGGTGAGCGAATCACATTGTCTGATTTCTATGGGAAGTTAATTCCATAGGGTTGGTGCTATGAAAGAGAAAGCATACTCACGAGTAATGTGGAGTTTGGCTAATTTTGGTGATGGAATTTCCAGTAAGCCTCTTTGCGAAGAGCAGTCTAGTTGGTTGATAGAATTTTAAGATCGCGTTTGCCCAGTGACATTTTTGATCATTAAGAAGTTTGTGTACAAGCATTCTGATTTTGTATTTGATGCGTTCATTGATTGAGAGCCAGTGTAATTCCATTAAGGTGGGAGTAATGTGTTCGTATCGTTTAGTACCAGTAATAAGCCATGCGACAGAATTAAGCAAAAGTTGTAAAGATTTGATATGAGTTTGTGAGATGCCAGTGTATAAGCTATTGCAATAGTCAAGAATTGGAAAGATGGAGGCTTGAAGCACGGTACAAAAGTCTGGTGGATGTAGTAGTTTTTTAACATTGGAAAGAATACGAAGTCTGTAAAAACCTTGTGAAATGACTTGCTTAATTTGCGGATGGAATGAGAGAGTGTTATCAATAAGGACAACTAGTCTTCGGATATGTTTTTTGAATGGGAAATGAATGACCTGCTAGAGTTGTGAGTTTTTCATTAAAGGTTGAGTGAGGACTATGAATGACTAAGAATTCAGTTTTAGACATGTTTAGGGATAACTTGTGTTTGAGCCAGGATGTGATAGCAGAAAAGCAAATTTGAAGATTATCTAAAGTATGCTTCCCTGTGGCGGCCACTGGGCCTCTTCCATTTTGGGGCCGGGCGGGATGGGATCCCCCGGCAGCCAGAGCTTCTTTCAGTTGAACTGCCAGGCGAGATGTGATCCCCCGGCGGCCATGGTGCCTCCTCCATTTCGGTGCCGGGCGAGTTGGGATCTCCTGGTGACCACAGGCCTCTTCTCCTCTTCCACAGTCCCGCTGGTCTTATTGCTCCCGGGGGCGCCGGGAGGGAACAAGCTGTGTGTGGCAACACATGAGCACAGATTAGGGAACATTGCCGGCAGCCATGTGCTTTCTTCAGTTCAGCCACTGGGTAAGATGGGAAAATAAAGACTGCCCCCAGTACACCACTGCCCGGAGTTTTCTGCTGCTGGCCCGGAAGACCAGCAATTCCTTTAGAATTGCGGAGTCTCCGGGCCAAATCCAGAGAGTTCCCAGGTATGAGGGTGAAGCGGCTGTGGCAGGAAGGTTTCAGGGGCAATTTTGCCACCTCAAAATCTTGCCACCTGAAATGGCCGCCTCACCCTGCCTCATTATAGAACTGCCCCTGAACTTATACCATCTATTGGGAAGGAAGTATTTTTCTGCCCACTTTCTTGTCCAGGGCTGGAAGTTAAGATCTGCTTCCAGAGCAGGCCTTTCCCCCTGAAAGGACCCATGAGAATCGGATTAAGGTGAAGGAGGAAAGAGGAAGATCTGGAGACTCCCAATCTAAGTCCCCATCCTGGGATGCAGGACCATAGACAGAATGACGTTTGGGACAGGCAACATGGACCTCAGGAACTTTGGGCACCAGGGACCCCACAAACAGCTAGGACCCCCAGCCATATTGGGATACTCACTTTTCCAAATCAGAGGGACCCAACATCTCAACTCCCCAAACTGAGGGACACTTACACAGAAGAAAAACTGTAAGCATCTTGTACTGTAAAGTTTCTACCAAACCTGGAAGCAAATGGACTTTAATTTTTCTATACATCTTGATTGCATGATTACAATTCCCAATAAAATATTATTTGAATACCCAGCTTGTGAGTCACAATTGGTCTGTTCAGTACCTGCACTCAAGTGCTATGGTGAAACACACGTATGGGAGAACACAAATGCTCTGGCCAAGAAGATTAGCCTTCACCTCCACAGAAAGGATCCACCCCTTGGAAACAGAAGAGCTGGGGAAAAGGCAGAGGAGCTAGGCCAGCCACACAAAGAAATTATTTTATGGGCCCTTAGGATATATGCCAGCCGCCAAGAAAGGGTTACAGTAGTGTTCTAGGACATGGTATAATATTTGCATTGCTGCCATGTCATAGATAAGGCTGCTGCTGTTTTGAGTCCTGAGGGGTTTGTGTTACTTCTCAAAATGTTTGGCAGTGAAGGGTTTGCAGTTACTGAGATGTGTGTGTGTGTGTGGAAGAGGAGAATTGAATGAGTGTGCATGTTCGTGAGAGTCTGGGAAGTACATGAGAGGAATGAGAGTGTGTGTGTGTGTGTGTGTGGTTTGTCAGAATGAGTAAGTATGCATGTGAAAGAGAGTGAGAGTGAATATGCAAGTGTGTTAGTGTGTGTATGTAGGAACGTTGGTGTGCATGATGCTCCAATGTTTCCTCTAAGGATTGGGTTGCAGCGTGTATACAATTGATAGGCTTTTTCCATGAAAAACAGTAGTGCTTATAAGGTAATTAAATCAGCAATTTTTGCTCAGGAGCAAAAGCTTTGCACACAGCAACCCAGTCCTTACAGGGAATATTGACTATAGTGTTGCTATTTCAGTCTTACCTGATAGCAATGCTGGTAACATTGCTTTCAGAGCAACACGGTAAGCAAGCGGGAACAAGATAAGAATCTACCACCTCCCAACTCAGTCAGAGGATTGGGAGCTTCTGGGTGGGGAAAGAGGAGCCCTGGAGTCAGCTCTTTAATTTTCATATCTGGTAGGGGAGGGGGTCTTTGGGCTGCTATGATGTACACATTAGGTTTTTTTTTTTTGGGAGAGGGGGGGAATAAGGTGCTAAGCACCAATATGTTTTAGAATTATTGTAGGGGTTAGGCTGCAGGAGTGCAGGATCAGGCCTGCTTGATTGTTCTTTTTTTTTGTAACTTAAACCCACTAAATTTAAATGCAGCCAATTAGGTCTAAAGATATCCCTGTAAATGTACCTGGACAACTTTTAGACCTACTCTTGACCATAAAAAAAACCCACAACAACTTACCTGGATAATTTTATCTGAATATCATCACTACCCAGCTGAGGTTAAGCCCTGCACCTAGAATTCCTCTTTTTATCTGGGTACATTTTTGCCAGATAATGAGCTATATTTCTTAATAAAGAGGGGAAAAAGATATCAAAGTAATTATGGATGCAGCTGAAATGTATCTGTATGACAGAGTAAACACTAATTAGAGATGAATTGTCCTGTCAAGTTTCCTTGGGGGGGTCCAGTAGCACTCTAAACACAACTCAGGCTTCAACTGACCATTCTCTAGTGCAGTTAGGTGAGTGATTTCAGATGGAGAAAATCTGGACTCTGCCAGGATTTCTGGCTTTCAAAGAGGTGTTCCCCCCTCCCCCCCCTCATTGCAGTAATGTCCCCATCTGGTGAGCCCCAGGACAGAACTAGGGAGCAAGCCTGCTTACTAAAAAGGCAAGCTTGGTGTGCCAAGAAGAAAAAAGAAACCTAATACAGGAACAGTTTCAATCTCTCAAAAGGAAGGATGGAAAAATAAACAAAGGGATGCTCCTTCTTGTTACCAAGAGTTCCAGCCCACATTCAAGCCTTGGGGTTGAGGCACAAACTCTCCCCTTCACCCCCACTACTGTGCCAAACCTTCAACCCTGTCCCTTGCTTGAAGGTGAAAAAAAAATTCCAGCAACAAACATTCATTAGAAACATAAGAAACATAAGAAATTGCCATGCTGGGTCAGACCAAGGGTCCATCAAGCCCAGCATCCTGTTTCCAACAGTGGCCAATCCAGGCCACAAGAACCTGGCAATTCCCAAACACCAAGAAGATCCCATGTTACTGATGCAATTAATAGCAGTGCCTATTCCCTAAGTAAAATTGATTAATAGCCATTAATGGACTTCTCCTCCAAGAACTTATCCAAACCTTTTTTGAACCCAGCTACACTAACTGCATTAACCACATCTTCTGACAACAAATTCCAGAGCTTTATTGTGCGTTGAGTGAAAAAGAATTTTCTCCGATTAGTCTTAAATGTGCTACTTGCTAACTTCATGGAATGCCCCCTAGTCCTTCTATTATTCGAAAGTGAAAATAACTGAGTCACATCTACTCGTTCAAGAACTCTCATGATCTTAAAGACCTCTATCATATCCCCCCTCAGCCGTCTCTTCTCCAAGCTGAACAGCCCTAACCTCTTCAGCCTTTCCTCATAGGGAAGCTGTTCCATCCCCTTTATCATTTTGGTTGCCCTTCTTTGTACCTTCTCCATCGCAACTATATCTTTTTTGAGATGCGGTGACCAGAATTGTACACAGTATTCAAGGTGCGGTCTCACCATGGAGTGATACAGAGGCATTATGACATTTTCCATTTTATTAACCATTCCCTTCCTAATAATTCTTAACATCTATTTGCTTTTTTGACTGCTGCAGCACACTGAGCCGACGATTTTAAAGTATTATCCACTATGATGCCTAGATCTTTTTCCTGGGTGGTAGCTCCTAATATGGAACCTAACATCATGTAACTACAGCAATAGTTATTTTTCCCTATATGCAACACCTTGCATATAGGGAAAAAAAATACTACAAGCCTTGCCCCAGCTTCAGAGGGCCTGTACAAGTTCTGCTCAAAGCAATCTTCATATGTCTCCTTTGAAGGGTTTCAGGTACAGTATTTTCAGCTAACTTCCACAGCCTCCCCTAAATCTGACCCCTCCACTTCCATCTCCTCCACCTCTGTGATATCAGACTGTGTTTGAAGTTCCCCACTGACAAGCAGGCCAATGAAATACAGACATACTAAAACTGTGCGTCCAAACTGGGTGCCCGCTTTCCTAACGCGCACCCATCCTCCTCTCCTGGGCGCGTGATGCAGTAGGCAAATGAGCTGCTGTGTAAAAAGGAGGCGCTAGGGGAAATTGTGCGTCCCTAGCACTTCCCCGGCATCGGGTGCCCAGGAGAAGTGGCTGTGTGCGGGTTAGGAAAACAGAGGCTCAATTTTACAAGCGTCCATTTTCCTAACCTGTGCACAACCATGGGTTAGCAAAACGGATGTTCGTTAATTGAGCAACCGTTTTCCTAACCTGACCGCTGGCAAGACATTTTTTTTTTTTAATTTTTTACCTTACTCCTTTTTTAGGTTCCTCCAACTTAATATCGCCACAATATTAAGTCTGAGGAACTACAGAAAAGCAGTATTTTCTGCTTTTCTGTTAACTTTAGGGGCTCCTAAAGTTAAATAAATGTGCGTCGGGCACACATTTATTTTTTACATAAATGAATATTAACTAATAGCCTCATCAACCTGAATTTACATGTGATGAGTGCTATTAGCTATGGCTGGTTTGGACTCGCTAATCCCCTTATCGCATAAGGGATTATGGACAAGTGTCCAAAACGCACGACCAAGCACTCGTCAATCTGTGTGTTAGGCTCAGCACACGATATTGCATTGGCCTGAAGGTGTGACCCTTCTGGCTTTGCTGACGTTCTACCTGCCTCCCTCTCAGGTGTGTTCATTAGGCCCTGCCAGTTTCTGTTTTCTCTATACTCAGAAAACCCCTCCCCCAAGTTCCTCTGGGCTTTGCCTACCACTGGTAACCTGGGAAATGTAGTGTTTTCCCCACCCCTCTCTGTCCTAGTGGCTCTGGATTTTCTTCAGGCCTTCTCTTCTGTGCTCCCTGCGGGATGCAGGGCACAGTTATTTGTCTCTTTCGGTGGGAGAGCGGGCTGGTGCCCCTCTCCTGGGCACTTTCGTACGGTCTGAAATAGGTCCTAGTGGCTCTGGAAATGTTTAGGAGCAATGCCTTGAAACAGGTCCTAGGGCTCTGAGCCTGCTGCACTGGGCTCTGGCCTGGCTGAGAGATTTCTTATTGTCTCTGGAAGGTAAGAAAGAGGCTTTTACTTGCTTTTTCCTCACAGAATCCAGCAGGTTGCAGGATCTGAAGCAACATGGTTTCACCACAGATTGTGTCAAAACAAATCAGGTTTTTTTTATTGGGTGACCAGAGTATGTGGTGTACTTAGATTTCAGCTTTTGCTACTATCCCACATAGGAGGTTCATAAAAAACTGAGCAGTATGGTGTTAGGCCCCGAGATGGTTGACTGGATTAGAAACTGGTTTGAGTGTTAAACAGAGGAAAGTGGTAAATGGCCGTCCTTCTGAAGAAAGAATAATGAATGGTGTAGTGCAGAGACGGCCACCAATGGTCCTCAAGAGCTACTAACAGACCAAGTTTTCAGGGTATCCATAGTGAATATGCATGAGATAGATTTGCATACACTGCCTCCATTGTTTGCGAATCAATCTTTGTTATGGTCCCGGGCCATGCCCTGGTCCCGCCACCTACCTCGGGGCCGGCCCGGGCCGCAGGAACTCGTCTTCAGCTGTCCAGGCCCAACATGGCTCCCGCCGCGGCTCTTCCTTCATGAGGGAGATGCCGCCGATCCGACACGCTGGGCCCTGCCCCTTAGGCGCGCGAGAGCGCGAGGGCTCGAATCTTAAAGGGGCCAGCGCAGGAAATCGGGGGGGACGGCCTTCAGATGACGTCAGATGCTGCATTGTATTTAAACCCTGCAGCTTGGCCTAATCCTCACCTTGCAATGAGGTTCCTCTGCCTTAAAGTGTCTAGTTGTTGCTTTGACCTGCGTTTTCAACCCCAGCTTCTGATTCCTGGCTTCTGACTCCAGCTCCGTCCACAACTCCAGCTTCAGCTTCCGTCTCTTCAGTAGGTATCCGGTTCTTCTCTTGCCTGGAGGTTTCGCCTAAGTCCCAGCGACTCAGGCCCTCACGGGTACCTCCCGGGGGGGCCACGGGCTTCAGAGGGTGAAGTCTCTTCTTGCCTCCCGGGCTCGGCTGTTGCCTTGGATACCCTACTCGGGCTGCCCCTCTGGTCCTTGGTCGCAGAGGATCACTCCTAAGTCCAAGAGGCCCCGGTCCCTACGGGCTCATCCTGGGGGGACTTCGGGCTTCCAGTGGCGAAGCCTTCTCTGGAACATCTCTTCAGCGCTGCCTCCCGGCTGCGACGTACACTGTGGGTCCCCACAGCACAACACCATCAGTCTCAGCCGGCCCAAGGGTCCACTTCCATAACAATCTCATCCATATTTATTGTAGATATCTTAAAAACCAGACCTGTTTGTGGCTCTAAAGGACCAGAGTTGGCTACGCTGGTGTAGTGCCTTAGGAAGTTGTCCTGGGGCTGGTTCTGTTCAAAATCTTCATGAGTGATATTGTAGAGAAGTTAGTAGGACAAGTTTGTCTTTTAGCAGATGACACGAAGAGCTGCAACAGAATAGACACCCCTGAAGGAGTAGATGGAATGAGGAGAGAACTTAGAACCATGACGCCTAGATCTCTTTCCTGGGTGGTAGCTCCTAATATAGAAACATAGAAACATAGAAACATAGAAATGACGGCAGAAGAAGACCAAATGGCCCATCCAGTCTGCCCAGCAAGCTTCACACACTTTTTTCTCTCATACTTATCTGTTTCTCTTAGCTCTTGGTTCTATTTCCTTTCCACCCCCACCATTAATGTAGAAAGCAGTGATGGAGCTGCATCCAAGTGAATATCTAGCTGATAAGTTAGGGGTAGTAGGGGTAGTAACCGCCGCAATAAGCAAGCTACACCCATGCTTATTTGTTCTACTCAGACTATGTTATACAGCCCTTATTGGTTGTTTATCTTCTCCCCTGCCGTTGAAGCAGGGAGCTATGCTGGATATGCTTGAGGTCTCAGTTTATTCTTCTCCCATGCTGTTAAAGCAGAGAGCCATGCTGGATATGCATCGAAAGTGAAGTATCAGGCACATTTGGTTTGGGGTAGTAACCGCCGTAACAAGCCAGTTACTCCCCGCTTTGTGAGTGTGAACCCTTTTTTCTTCTCCCCTGCCGTTGAAGCAGGGAGCTATGCTGGATATGCGTGAAGTATCAGTTTTTTCTTCTCCCCTGCCGTTGAAGCAGAGAACTATGCTGTATATGCATAGAAATAGAAGTAACAGGCTTATTTGGTTTGGGGTAGTAACCGCCGTAACAAGCCAGCTACTCCCCCCTTTGTGAGTGCAGATCCTTTATTCCACATTTCCTCTTGCTGTTGAAGCTAGAACGATGTTGGAGTCACAGTAAGCATGTGTATGTTTATTGAATAAGGGTATTGTCTCCAGGCAGTAGCCATCATTCTGGTGAGTCACCCACTCTTCATTGGCGGCCTCTTGACTTTATGGATCCACATCATGTAACTATAGCATGAGTTATTTTTCCCTATATGCATCACCTTGCACTTATTCACATTAAATTTCATCTGCCATTTGGATGCCCAATTTTCCAGTCTCACAAGGTCCTCCTGCAATTTATCACAATTCGCTTGTGATTTAATTACTCCATAGGGAAAAATAACCCATGCTATAGCAGTGTTAGGTTCGATATTAGGAGCTACCATCCAGGAAAGAGATCTAGGCGTCATAGTGGATAATACTTTAAAATCGTCGGTTCAGTGTGCTGCGGCAGTCAAAAAAGCAAACAGAATGTTAGGAATTATTAGAAGGGAATGGTAAATAAAACGAAAAATGTCATAATGCCTCTGTATCGCTCCATGGTGACACCGCACCTTGAATACTGTGTATAATTCTGGTTGCCGCATCTTAAAAAAGATATAGTTGCGATGGAGAAGGTACAGAGAAGGGCAACCAAAATGATAAAGGGGATGGAATAGCTCCTCTATGAGGAAAGACTAAAGAGGTTAGGACTGTTCAGCTTGGAGAAGAGACGGCTGAGGGGGGATATGATAGAGGTGTTTAAAATCATGAGAGGTCTAGAACGGGTAAATGTGAATCTGTTATTTACTCTTTCGGATAATAGAAGGGGGCACTCTATGAAGTTAGCATGTAGCACATTTAAAACTAATCAGAGAAAATTCTTTTTCACTCAACGCACAATTAAACTCTGGAATTTGTTGCCAGGAGATGTGGTTAGTGCAATTAGTGTAGCTGGGTTTAAAAAAGGTTTGGATAAGTTCTTGGAGAAGTCCATTACCTGCTATTAATCAAGTTGACTTAGAAAACAGCCACTGCTATTACTAGCATAAGTAGTATGGGATAGACTTAGTTTTTGGGTACTTGCAGCCTGGATTGGCCACTTTTGGAAACAGGATGCTGGGCTTGATGGACCCTTGGTCTGACCCAGTATAGCATGTTCTTATGTTCTTAGGTTTGTAGCCCATTGCTCTAACCACTAAGCTGCTCCTCCACATTTTTCAACACACATTTTCTGCGTACAAAATTCCTTACTGCAATAAGTCTTGCACACAAAAAATGCATTTTCAAGAGCAGGTAATACTGTGCATTCAGCTGAACATACCTTATTGCATTGGCCTTTTGATTAGCCCAAGATTTCGTCTGCCATTTGGATGCCCAATTTTCCAGTCTCACAAGGTCTTCCTGCAATTTATCACAATCTGCTTGTGATTTAATTACTCTGAACAATTTTGTATCATCTGCAAATTTGATTACCTCACTCATTGTATTCCTTTCCAGATCATTTATAAATATATTGAAAAGCACGGGTCCCAGTACAGATCTCTGAGGCACTCCACTGCCCACCCCCCTCTACTGAGAAAATTATCCATTTAATCCTACACTCTGTTTCCTGTCTTTTAACCAGTTTGTAATCCACGAATGGATATCACCAACTAACTATCCCATGACTTTTTACTTTTCCTAGAAGTCTCTCATGAGGATCTTTGTCAATGTTATTGTTTGTGAGGTTTTGGGTAGACCCTTGGACACTGTGGCAGATGACCATACCCACGGGGAGCGGGGGGGGGGGGGAAGTCCCATGAGAGGCCACAGGTCAGGCTCAGCTTTAGGACACACAACACAGAATTATCTTTTATTAAACAGAGTTGAGAAGCCACCAGAGGTGTCAGTAGTGAGTAGAGATGAAGCCCGGCTGGGCTTGTAGTCCCTCAGGACACTGGAACAATGATCCCTCAATAGCTGTGCTGTAGTGGAGAGAAAATGAGATAGTGAGTACAGTGGAGCATACACAGGGTTCTGGTATAGAGCCTCGTTGGTAGATTACTCACACAGCAGTTTCTCCCGGAAGGTAACACAGCAGCTGGAATAGAGGCAGGCCCTCGAGGAGCGAGTACCTGGTTCCAGGGAACAGCTCTGAGAGAGTATAGATAGTAACTCACTGATGGTGTAGGCAGCGGGCTCTTCCAAGCAGAAGTGAGCTCAGGCAGTGAGTCCGGGAACATGGGCCCTCGAGGAGCGAGTACCGGTTCCAGACAGCGACCTGAAAGAAAAGAGAGAGGCCCTCGAGGAACAGGTACCCCGATAGAGTAAGTCCAATTAAGGAGAGGCAGAGTAGCTAGGCACGGAGAGCGAATCCCATCCGTAAGGAGTCCCCTTGCTAACTCGATTAGCTAGCGAACAGAGTAGGCTTTTGTATCCGGGATGCGTGACGTCATCACAGGGGGACGCCCCTGAGGTTCGCGCCAAAGAAGGAATAAAAAGCAGGGCCGTGCAGCGCACGCGCCCTATGGTAGCTGAACAACATGGCGGGAAGCAGCGCCCAAGCCGGACCGGGGATGCCGGAGAGGACGCCAGGCAGAAGCCGCAGCAGCCAGACGTCCATCAACCGCGGGAGGAGTCGCCAAAGAGGTAAGGAGGACGGAGTGGAGACGTCGGGCAGCGACAGTTGTAACAGTCAAATGCCTTCTGAAAATCCAAATACACTACATCTACTGGTTCACCTTTATTTACATGTTTATTAACCCCTTCAAAAAAGTGAAGCAGATTTGTGAGGCAAGACTTGCCTTGGGTAAAGCCATGCTGACATTGTTCCATTAAACCATGTCTTTCTATATGTTCTGTGATTTTGATCTTTAGAACACTTTCCACTATTTTTCCTGGCACTGAAGTCAGGCTAACCGGTCTGTAGTTCCCCGGATCACCCCTGGAGCCCTTTTTAAATATTGGGGTTACATTAGCCACCCTCCAGTCTTCAGGTACAATGGATGATTTTAATTATAGGTTACAAATTTTTCTAATAGATCTGAAATTTCATTTTTGAGTTCCTTCAGAACCCTGGGGTGTATACCATTTGGTCCAGGTGATTTACTACTCTTCAGTTTGTCAATCAGGCCTACCACATCTTCTAAGTTTACTGTGATTTGGTTTAGTCCATCTGAATCATTACCCATGAAAACTTCTCCGGAACGGGTAACTCCCCAACATCCTCTTCAGTAAACACTGAAGCAAAGAAATCGTTTAATCTTTCCGCGATGGCCTTATCTTCTCTGTGCCCCTTTAACCCCTCGATCATCTAATGGTCCAACTGACTCCCTCGCAGGCTTTCTGCTTCGGATATATTTTAAAAAGTTTTTACTGTGAGTTTTTGCCTCTACGGCCAACTTCTTTTCAAATTCTCTCTTAGCCTGTATTATTAATGTCTTACATTTAACTTGCCAGCACTTATGCATTATCTTACTTTCTGTTGTTGGATCCTTCTTCCAATTTGTGAACGAAGATCTTTTGGCTAAAATAACCTCTTTCACCTCACCTTTTAATCATGCCTTCTTTCCACCTTTCTTAATGTGTGGAAAATATCTGGACTGTGCTTCTAGGATGGTATTTTTTAACAATGTCCATGCATCTTGCACACTTTTTACCTTTGTAGCTGCTTTCAGTTTTTTTCTATTTTTCTCATTTTCTCGTTTCCCTTTTGAAAGTTTAGCACCACAGCAGTGGATTTGCTTACTATCCCCCTTCCATTCATTAATTCAAATTTGATCATATTATGATCACTATTGCCAAGTGGCCCCACCACCGTTACCTCTCTCACCAAATCCTGTGCTCCACTTAGAATTAGATCTAAAATTGCTCCCTCTCTCATAGGTTGCTGAAGCAATTGCTCCATAAAACTGTTATTTATTCCATCCAGGAACTTAATCTCTCTAACATGTCCCGATGTTACATTTACCCAGTCAATATTAGGGTAATTGAAATCTCCCATTATTACCGCACTACGAATTTGGTTAGCTTCCCTAATTTCTCTTAGCATTTCACTGTCAGTCTCACCATCTTGGCCAGGTGGACAGTAGTATACTCCTATCACTATTCTCTTCCCCAACACACAAGGGATTTCTACCCATAAAAATGTGATTGTGCATTTAGTCTCATGCAGACCTTTATTCTGTTGGACTCTATGCCATCCCGGGCATAAAGCACCACCCCGCCTCCTAGATGCTCCTCTCTGTCATTGCAATATAATTTGTACCCCGGTATAGCACTGTCTCATTGGTTATCCTCCTTCCACCATGTCTCTGAGATGCCAATTAAGTCTATGTCATCATTCAGTGCTATACATTCTAATTTTCCCATCTTACTTCTTAGACTTCTGGTATTAGCATACAAACATTTCAAAGTGTGTTTTTTTGTTTGTATTTTCATTCTGCTTTTTAATTGAAAAGGAATAAATTGGAATTTTTTTAGCTCAGTTGAGTGTTTAATTATAGGCACTTGGACTACTTTTCTTATTATTGGAACCTCACTGTTGGGATGCCCTAATTCTAATGCATCATTAGTATCCTTTGAAGATACCTCCCACTGAACCATGCGCTGCTAAGTGACTGTCGGCTTTCCCCTTTGTTCTAGTTTAAAAGCTGCTCTATCTCCTTTTTATAGGTTAGCGCCAGCAGTCTGGTTCCATCCTGGTTAAGGTGGAGCCTATCTGTATGGAAAAGACTCCCCCTTCCCCAAAAGGTTCCTCAGTTCCTTACAAAACAGAATCCCTCTTCCTTGCACCATTGTCTCATCCACGCATTGAGCCTCTGGAGCTCTGCCTGCCTCTGGGGACCTGCGCGTGGAACAGGGAGCATTTCAGAGAATGCTGTCCTGGAGGTTCTGGATTTGTTTTCTACCTAAGAGCCTAAATTTGGCTTCCAGAGCCTCCCTCCCACATTTTCCCATGTCATTGGTGCCCACATGTACCAAGACAGCCGGCTCCTTCCCAGCACTGTCTAAAATCCTATCTAGGTGATGTGTGAGATCCACCACCTTTGCACCAGGTAGGCATGTTACCAGGCGATCCTCACGCCCACCAGCCACCCAGCTATCTACATTCCTAATAATCGAATCACCAACTATGACAGCCGACCTAACCCTTCCCTCCTGGGTAGTAGCCCTGGGAGACCCATCCTTGGTGCGAAAGGACAATGCACCACCTGGAGAGCAGGTCCTTGCTACAGGATCCTTTCCTGCTGTACCAAGTTGATGCTCTCCGATCATGAGACCTTCTTTCTCCAAGGCAGCAGCGGGCTGCCAGTCTGAAGTTGGGACTTGGCTACTGTGCCCCTGAAGGTTTCATCAATATACCTTTCTGTCTGCCTCATCTCCTCCAGGTCTGCCACTCTAGCATCCAGAGATCGGGCTCATTTTCTGAGAAACAGGAGCTCTTTGCATCGATGCACATGTACAACTTCTCACTGGCGGGTAAAAAGTCATACATGTGACACTCAATGCAAAAGACTGGTAGGCCGCCCTCTTGCTGCTGGACTGCTGCCTTAATCTCAAATTGATTCAGTTCCTAGTTAAGTTTTAGGTTGCTATGGGAGTAGGAATGTGTCTAATTAGCATCCTTTAAATGTATTAGTGTATTCGCTATGGGGTAGATTTTAAAAGGGTTACGCACATAAGTTAAGCGCGTAACACTTTCAAAACCCCCTGCACGCGCCGAGCCTATTTTGCATAGGCTCAGCAGCGCGCGCAAGCCCCGGGATGCGTGTAAGTCCCGGGGCTTTCCTGGGGGGTGTGTTGGGGGGCATGTTGCGGCGGCGTGTCATTCGGGGGCGTTCCGGGGTGTGGTTCCGGCCCAGGGGCATTCTGGGGGCGTGACCGAGGCCTCCAAAATCGCTCCTGGGCCGGGGAATTGCTTGGCGGCGGCCGGCCAGCGTGCACGAGTTACGCCTGCCTGGGGCAGGCGTAACTTTCGCAATAAAGGTAGGGGGGTGTAGATAGGGCTGGGGGGGGGGGGGGGGGGGGTTAGGTAGGGGAAGGGAGGGGAAGGTGGGGTGAGGCCGAAGGAAAGTTTCCTCCGAGGCCGCTCCGATTTTGGCTTCGGAGGGATTTCGTAGCGGTCTCGGAGGGAACGGGCAGCACGCGCAGGACTCGACACGCGCAAGGTGCACAAATGTGCACCCCCTTGCGCGTGCCAACCCCAGATTTTATAAGATACACGTGGCTACACGCGAATCTTATAAAATCCGGCGTACTTTTGTTTGTGCCTGGTGCGCGAACAAAAGTACGCTTGGGTGTAGTTTTATAAAATCTACCCCTATATGTCTGGTAGTGGCCAACAGGAGAATGATCAAACTCTCTATAAGGTATTGGGAGTTTGTGAAGTGAAGTTAAAAGGCAGATTGTTTTGTGTTTTTTTTTTAGTGTGAAAGTGGTACATGCCTATAAATTAAAGGATGAGTGGTACCTGCCTATAAATTAAAGTGGTACCTGCCTATAAATTAAAGGATGAGTGGTACCCGCCTATAAATTAAAGGAGAGTCTGCTTATTAGCAGCCTTACTGACAGACTATTTAAAAATAAATACATTAATTTCTGTTAGTTGTCCTGAGTGACTCACTTTTGTTCTTATTAACAAATGATGGTACCTAATCAAATGAATCATACAATCTTAACACTTCAGTTAGTCAGCCCGAGTGACTCACTGCTGTCTTGATTTACAAATGTTGGTACCCAATCAAACCAAATCATGCTACCTTAACACCTTTCCAAGGTGAGTAACTGAACTTTTCAACCTTTTTACTTAGATATACACTACACCTAGCTTATTTCTAGCTTCTGGCTACCTTTTTTTTATATACAAACACACCAACTTCTGCTTATTAGCTGCCTTACTATTAAAAATAGCACACTAACTTATTTTTATTTTTTATTTTTTTGGTTTTTTATATACCGATCTTCTTACATTGGATGCAAATCAAACCGGTTTACAGTGAAACATTGGAATTTGCCAAAGAGCATTACATAGAACAAAGAACATAGAGCAACTTAAAATGCTTGAGAGCATTACATAGAACGAGGAATATATAAAAACTTTTTGTAACATGGTGTTAAAATAAACTTTTATACAAGGTTAATGTCAAAAACCGTCGACTTTGAATGAGAACAGTCGGAGAATTGCCTCAATTGAGAGAGTGCCGGGGGAGGAGGTCGGGGGTGGGGCAGGGGAAAGGGGAACAGTGGATCAGAGAGGTAGAACGTAGGTGAGGGTTTAAAGGTGGATTAATAACAAAAGAGCAAAAAATGGTTGTAGAGGGGGGTGATTGTAAGCCCTCAAGGAAACGCTAGGCTAAATAGCCATGTTTTCAGTTTTTTCTTGAATGAAATCAGGCATGGGTCTTGTCTGAGTTCTGGTGGGAGTGTGTTCCAGTGGGTAGGACCTGCGGTGGATAGTGCCCTGTTCCTTAGCGAAGTTTTGGCTTGAGGGATAAACAGGGTGCCTTGGTAAGCTTTTCTGATCGGTCTCGAGGATTTGTTGGTGCGCAGCTGATTTGTAAGATCCATTGGGGCTAAGTTATATAAAGATTTATGTGTGATGGTCAAGACTTTGTAGAGAATTCTGTATTTGATCGGCAGCCAGTTAATAAACTTCTGTTTATTAACTGCCTTACTGACATTTAAAAGCACAAACACACAAAATAATATACCCCAATAGTTTAATTCTCCCCAATACTTTTAAAACAATTTCCCAAGCAAAACTTACTGATTCCTTTCAGCCACCAGATCCCCTCCTCTCAGTGCTCCCACTGCTGTTCCCTGTGACCTTGGGCAAATCACTTTACCATCCATTGCATCAGGTACAAATTTAGGGCAAGATTCATTAAGGCTTTTTTCCTATTTTGTGTGTATGGGAGAAACCCTTAGTGAATCAGGTACTTAGCTTGTAAGCCCTCTGGGGATAGGAAAATACATAGAGTACCAATATAATCTGCTTTGAAGTTCTAAAAAGTGGAAAATAAGATCACAAAAATCCCAGTCCAGTAGTTTAAACTCCATAGCTGTTACTCTTTTTCCCCTCTTCATCATTCCCCAGAACCTCTGCAGAGCCAACTCACTCTCCAAAGTCTCTTCTCCACAATTTCCACAAAGGCAGTCTCTTTTATACTTAAACACCTGCAAATACCTCCTCACAATGTCTCTTTTCTTTTCTTGGACCCTTGGTTGGGGGTGGGGGTGGGTGGGGAAGGTGTCCTAGATGTTTCACCTAGCTTCCACTGATGTCACATCAATCTACTCACACTTCAGAAGGAGCTCAAAATCCAGGTATCATATTCCAGGAGCAGCTCCAAGGTCTGTACAATCTCTGTCCATTGAGCACAGTGTCAGTCCAGAACCCTGCACTAAAATAACCAACTGGTACCTTTTCCTTAGACCAAGCTAGCACCCCCCCCCCTCCCCAACAACATAGTTCCTCATGCAACTTCCAAATTCACAACTCCGCATTCAGTTTTCAGAGTCAGTTCACAGTCCAGTCTCAATACAAAGGAGCAGCTCCAGGATGGTGCAACCCTGGTTCTTTGGGCCAGTGCAGGTTCCAAGCTCTATGATGAATTACCCCAGGGCCGTCGGAAGCACTAGGCGAGCTAGCCCTGGGCTTAGGGCACCGACCATTAGGGGGCATGAGCGGCGGCGACGAAGAGGAATGGGGCTTCAAATCTCCATTCCTCTTTGCCGCTGCTCGCGAGCCATGGAGGGCCTCCTCCACTCTCGAGAAGTAGGAGTCGGGGCTGCGACCAGGGGTGGGGGTGGGGGCGGCACAAGGCAGAAAGTGCTTAGGGCGCCTAATCCTCTTGCATCAGCCCTGAATTACCCATCAGTGCCCCCCCCTCCCCGCCAACCGATGTTCCTGCATCCACAGTCTGTTTCAAACTTCCTCTTAATCAGCAAGAACGTGTAATCCATCCACTTGTATTTCTGTTCACCATAGGGCTGTTGGAAGCACCTGGCACTCCATTTTCATAACTCAGATTTGTAATCTGCAGATGGATCTTCTCTCAACTACAGTCCACACTCCAGATCCTTTTAATAGGATCTCAGGATAAAGTGTGAAAGGTAATACTTCTTTCCTGGCTTGGCTCTTCCAGGCACTCCGACACCCTTCATCAGACATCCAGCTTCGAAGCACCTTTTATACTCATTCTCCATTCCCCTTACTGGGCTGGGCAACCCTGCCTGTCAAATTAATAGCTTACATACCCACTGGCCTCTTGGTTCTCTTCCTTTCCAGAAGCTTCCCAGTGTTAAAGAATAGGCGCTTTTGGAATTAATTTTCCTGAAAAAGCAAACATGACATAGAAAGAATGGCCTCCAGTAACTGCTGGTATCCAGATGCCATCTAGTGGTCAGAGCCACACATGTTGGGAGATCTTGAACCCTACTGATAAAAGATTTTACTCCTCTTTCAAGGGGACATGGAACTCAATCTCGAATAGATTATATTTTAAATTTTTAAATCTTATTTTTTAGAGTTAAAAGCTGTAAACCTCTAGTTATATCTGATCATGCTCCAGTTAGCTGTACTATTGAAAACGGCATGACATTATAAGGCAATATAAATTATGGAGAATGCCTTTATGGTTGCATAATAATCTTGATTTTCAAAAGTTTCTTAGGGATAAATGTGGGCTATATATTAATAATTCACAACATAGAACTAGGCCATTTCTCTTTTGGGAAATGGCTAAGGCAATGCTTAGGGGGAGATAATCAGTTTTGTCATTGAGGAAAATAATGTTTGGTATAAAGATATTATAGCTTTAGAGTCAGAGCTTAACTCTGTTAAAAATGATTTTTTTCCAATTTGAAAAGTGCCAGGCAGAAATTTGTTGAACTGCAGCGTTTGTTAAATAATTTAATAAACCATAGACTGCAGCTTTCCTTGCAGCCTTTGAAACACATTTTTCATTTATGGTAGTAAACCTGGTTCCTTTATTTTATTTTTTTAAATTCTCTTTATTGCAATTTCACAATTTACAAATCAAGAAATCTTGACTTTGAAAAACATGATGAAAAAAAGACAAAGATATTACAAAAGAAGAAAATACAAAAAGAAAACACATCATTTATCATTTAAAGAAAAAAAGATATCTACATTTCCAAGACTAAACAAATTATGCCGATTCATTAACAACTTGGTACAGCAACAGTGGGCAGAGACCTTTTAGATAAGAAACCTTCTGGCTGATCTGTATCACAGAAAATATATTTCACCCCACTCAACTTCATGATACATTTACAAGGGAAACCTAAACAACTTTCTTCTTTATTTCATTTCCCTAGACACGTCATGGAACACAGCAATATTCTGACCTAAAAAAAAAGAGTACTTCTTAAATGAGAAAACAATTTTAATGTCCAGTGCTTATCTGGCTCAAGTGCAAATATGACCAAAAGTGTTGCTCTGTCTGGAGCTTCATTTTGAGATTGCTTTAAAATTCCAGTGAAATCAAGACTGAAGACACACCTGGTCTCAAAGAAGCATTTGTAGAGACAGCAGTAGTACAATTAGGTAAATAAAATATCTTTGAAATTGGAATTTTGGAATTTTCAATAATTCTACATAAAATTTATGCAGCATATATATTGGAAAGATTAAGGAACACTTAGGGAAACTGAGGAATCTCAAATTCAACATTTGAGTAATTTATGCATATTCTCAATCTTATGATGTAAAATTTGATTGTCTTTAATTAGAGCTAAGTCACACTCATGTAGCCTGTCACATGAGTTCTTGACCTCCTCAATTTCCTTTTTCTGCTCCTCTATCATTTGTGAGTGAGTGTTAACTTGTAAAGGCAAATCCCCCACCGAAGTCAATAATTTATCAGTCTTTGTAGAAATTGATTTATTAAACCCACTATTGCTGTCCATAAACTCAGATAACCAGATTGAACCAATGTCTCTGGGGTCACTTGGGAAATGTTCACAACAAAATTCCCAACCACAGGATCATCCCCATCATGATGAGAGTCAGTGTGTATATCCTTTATAATGGCCTCACCCCCATGACCTGTAGAGATCTCAGGACCCACTCGAGAAAAGGAACAGCTATCAGGACAAAGAGAAACAATTGTTTCACTAAGTAGGAGAAACACTTCCAAGTTCAGAAAGTCCTGACAACTTGTTGATGCACAAAACGGAAGGCTTCCAAGGTGGGCTGGCCAGATGGGGAGGAAACTGCTGGCCTGGATGGGTAGGCTCTAATGATTCCTTTCCTCTTCTTACCCATTCCAGTGAACCTCCAAACATTGAGAAGGAGTAGATGAAAAAAAGGCCCTAGGGGCATGCTGCATGGCACTGATTTTAAAGGACCTGGATGTGTTTAGCTGGTGTTGGGTAAGTGTTGCAATCGGATGGTAAGGCCTTGGGGCAGAGCTCCTTCATACACTCCTCCTACACTGGTTCTAAATTTGTTCCAACCATTAAGAATTCTCAGGGTTAGTCTTCATCTCAGAGCAAATTTGTGAAGTTTTTAAAGAATTCTATGAAAACCTTTATTCTCTTGATAGTGAGGACGTTTAATCTAGAGAGGAATTTTTTAATATGTTATCGCTCCCACAGTTATCCCAAGTACAATTGGATGATACATACATAAGAACATAAGATAGCCATACTGGGTCAGACTAAAAGTTCATTGAGCCCAGTATCCTGTTTCTAACGGTGGCCAGTTCAGGTCACAAGTACCTGGCAGGATCCCAAAGAATAGACAGATTCCATGCTGCTTATCCCAGGGGTAAGCAGTAGATTTCTACAACTCTTAACTTAATAATGGTTTGTGGACCTTTCCTCCAGGAACTTCTCCAATCCTTTTTTTAAATGCACCTCCATTACCAGCATTCACCACATCCTCTGGTAACAAATTCCAGAGCTTAATTATGCATTGAGTAAAAGAATATTTTCTTTTGTGACCCAGTGGTTGAAGTAAAGAAAGGGGGGAGGGTAAAATAATTTTTTATTAAATATAATAGATGAGAAAATGCCTTAAATCTGAAATTAATGGTAAAATTGGCTATCACAGTATAGAGTTCCTATCCTCAGCTCAGTAAAAGTGGTCAGCTGACAGGGGCTGTCGGAGCCCATGCTGGAACCTGGGAGCCCTGGAAACTGACAGTGTGCCCTATCCATGGTAACCCAAATGCTTCCTGCTAAGGCAGCTGATGGGAGAGTTGAGTCAGTTAGGATCCAAGCTGTGAGTGAGAGAGGGGACACAGTGAAGGCAGAGGTGCTTCCATCACCTGTTTCTCTTCAGAGACTGCCTGAAGTGTCTGCATGCAGTAATAAAAAAAAATGCAGAGGGAATATTTGTAGGCACATTTCTGAGTGGATGACAGTGTGTGATTGAGAATTTTAGTGCCTGTATTTGGTATAAGTAGCAGCTGTCAAAGTATGGACAGGATAAGACAGTGATTGCTGGGCTGCGGGTTTAGTCCCAGCCAGTTAGCTGTGGTGAATGAGAAATAAAGGTTTGTGAGAAAAAAAAACATAATTTTACACCTTGACAGAAAATTTCCACTAAGGAGAAATTAATTTCTGTACAGTTTTTTTTTTTTTCTGTATGAACAAATTAAGGTTAGGATTTGAGATAAAATCCTAACAGACTCTGTTGTCAGCCTGAGCCTATTTATCTGGGAATTGTGCCTGTTTTGTTTTGTTTTTTTAATTCACCTTAATTATTTCCCTGCTAAAGTGGAATAGCTTTCCCTGCTTTCTCTCCTTTGAGAGAAGTATAGCAGTTCTGCGCATACACACCCCTCAACGAAATCTGCGTTCAGCAGGTAAAGGACTTCTTACAATTCCTTCTATTGCCACTGCTAAACTTACCTCTGTCAGGGAAAGAGCTGTTTCATTAGCCGGTCCAGGTCTATGGAATTTATTACCTGTAGAATTAAGGCCCCAGAGAGATTTAAAAGAATTTAGGAAAGCACTAAAAACGTGGCTGTATGTACAAGCATTCCAAGTAGAAGTCAGCCAGTAATTTTCAATGTTTTGTATATGTTGATGCTTTCTGTTAATTATTTTATGTGTTTTAATGTGATTATTTACTTTTTACGTCTTATTTTATTTCATGATTTGTTTCTTTTATATTAATTTAAGAATGAGTCTGATGTATAGTTACTTGTTTGATTGGTTTAAATTTTTTTTATTGTATTTTATGATTTTTAATTATGAAACATTGTAAACCGGTGTGAAGGTATATACCAACATCGGTATAGAAAATAAAGTAAATAACTAACTAACTAACTAACTAACTAAATAAATAAATAATACTCAAACCATACTTACCTGATTGTTTTATGGTAAAGTTAGGAGAACCGGTTCTCTTCATTTGAAATACCTGTTAACTGGGAATTAAGAGAAAACCAAGTTGTATTAATTGTGGAAAACTTACAGTATCTTTATAATATTTTCATTACTTGTTTCTCACTGTTTAAACTGGTGATAATAAATCTGAGTCATAGCTCAGAATTTGTAAAATTTGTATCTGCTTACAATCAATATTTTTTTCTATTTGGGTTCTGCCTTCTCTCTCTTCCCCTGGGAGACTTGCTGGGTGGGTTCTGGACCCCTATTCCTAATATTGGGAGACTCGGTAAGAAGGAGAATTCCTTTTCTATCCTTCCCCCTCTGGGCAATTACAATTTGTGACTCCTCTGATACCACCTGAAACCCCATTGCTGATCTAACACTGCCTCTGCCACTGCAGCAGGAGGGTCACTATGAATACACCTCAGAGGGGTGGGGGGTTACATACCGATTTATTTCCAATGGATAAGGTTTGCCGATTGTGCATCATTAAAACCTTTCAGGTATCTGAAGGTCTGGAAGTGGGAGCTGAGACTGGTGTGTTGTGGAGTATGATTTTCAGTTAAAGGCTGTATTCATAAAGTTGTTAACAAAGGTCATGAGGCGTTAGAGGGTGCTCTGGAAAATAATAAAGTAGTTTACTCTTCCTGTTCAGTCTGTGTAGTCAATTCTCTCTGGGATGGAGGACCAAGCTATACCTAAATAACCTGTATATAACCATCTAGTATGGTGTCAAAAGTTTGAACCTCAGGTGAGTATGAGTGTACACTGACTCACTGAGCTATTTCTGTGGGTAAAACAGTGCTTAATCCATCAAAATGAGCTTTTGGAAATCTGCACTTCCTGTATGTGGGTAAACTTACACACTTAGGGCTTGATTTTAAAAAGCATTTAATCAAGAAAAACTGAGTTTTACTCGGGTAAATGCCCTTTACTCGAGTAAATGGGCTTTTTAAAATTGCTATAATATCCATAGGATTTATTCATGTAAGTGCACTTTACTCAAGTAAATGGATTTTGAAAATTGCTACAATAGTATGTTACATTTACACCCAAAAATTTTGAAAATTACCCCCTTAAAAGTGAATTTTAAAAGCCCAACGCATGCCATAATTAGGGGTGTGCCGAGTGGATTTTAAAAACCGGAGTATGTGCATATCTCACACTATGGGGCAGATTTTCAAAGCCCTACGCGCGTAAATCCAGGAGGATTTACGTGTGTAGGGGGGTTACATGCGCTGGGCCTATTTTCAAAAGGCCCGGTGGCACGCGTAAAGCCCCAGGATGCGTGTAAGTCCAGGAGCTTGAAAAAAGGGGTGGGGAATGGGCGGGGGTGAGGCAGGAGCCTCCAAGCACAGCGGCCATTTGCCGCTGTGCCCGGAATCGCGGGCCGGCCATTGGCCAGTGCGCGCAATCTACTCCTGCCCGGAGGCAGGCACAACTTATAAAATAAACGTTGGGAGGGTTTAGGTAGGGCTGGGGGGTAGATTAGGTAGGTGAAGGGTGGGGAAGGTGGGGGGCAGAAGGAATGTTCCCTCCGAGACCGCTCCGATTTCGGAGCAGCCTTGGAGGAAACGGGGAAAGCTAGCAGGGCTCCCCAAGGGCTCGGCGACGCAAGTTGCACTATTGTGCACCCCCTTGCATGCGCCGACCCTGGATTTTATAACATGTGCGTGGCTGCGCGCGCATGTTATAAAATCGGGCGTACATTTGTGCGCGCCGGGTTGTGCGCACAAATGTACACCCGCGCGTATGTATTAAAATCCGGCCCTATGTGCACAAATAAAAAGTTTCCAAAAAGGGGTGTGGGCATGGCATGGGTGTTCCAGGATTATAACATGGAATTTGAGCGTAAATACTTATGCGCATTTGTGCGTGCCAGGGTCCCCTGCCGCGCAACTTTACTTCAGCTATGGATGATGTGCAATTTGTAAAACAAAAAAAAAACCAGGTGGGTCACTGGTGTTTTAGGATCGGGGCTAACATGGAAAAGAAAAGCTATTAAACTAGGGAGGTTTGGAAGTCCTATCTCTTAACCGGGCGAACTGGGAAAGAAATGGGAAACTTGCAATAGCGGCGGTGCACGTGCCTTTTAGAATTCCCCCATTTACGCAGTAGCAGCAGCATTTGCATGCACAGGCGCACGCCAACTTAAAATTGAGTGCACATATGTGTGCGGTCAGGCTATTTGACAACATGCGTACATATACGCATGTATGTTAAAAAATAGGCACGTCCCTGGACGCAGGCCGTTGAATGCACACGCATTTGCGCCCACATGCCGCTATGAAAGTTTCCGTCTTAGTGTCAATACATGTGTAACTTTACCAGCAATGACGAGGGATTTCTAGCAGCGGAGTTGGGGTGGTGCTTGCACTTACTTGCATATTTTTGAATATTCAAATGTTTGTATACATTTTTTTCTCCAAGAAACTGTAAGCACAAATTAGTAGGTATAAAAGTACTTGGGTATTTTTCCTGGGATAATTTTCAAAGTGAATATACACACATAAGTTCACCTTGAAAATTACAGCAAAGTCAAAAGGTAAAAAGTAATCGTAGACTTTGCATTAATACGGGCAGAAAATTACCCTCCTAAAGGACAGTTTTTAAAAGCATAGGTGAAAAGCCTCTGAAAACTGGAAACTCTTAACCCAACTAAAAGTATGGGTGTACTTCTAGCTGGGTAAAAGGGAGGTAAAATTGGGAGCATGATTTGGGCAGAATTAGGGAACAGCATGTGTACATTGCATTTGAAAATGTATGCATGCTATTTCCCAGTCAAATTCAGACTGCATAAAAAGGAGGTGCAAAGTCCATGGACCAGTAGTAACCAAGGGTAATTTTCAAAAGCAAAGTACATGGGGGACTTTCCCTTTGAAAATTTGTGCAAAGCTTATGAGAACAAAGTACCCACATGTTTTCCACCTGGGAATGCTATTTTAAATATTTTCTCTGTATTGTATCCACAAATTTGCATACTATGATGAGAAGCATCAGCTAGAAAATGAAAGAAAATCTGATTGAGACAGAGAGACAGAAAGTGTGTGCATAAGGGAAAGACAAGAAGGTTAAATGATTTGCTTAAAGTGGGCCAATAATTAACTGACTCCATTATGGCCTCTTGGGTCACAGCGCTTTGTTTTAATCACTAAAGTATACTGCCAGACCCATAATCAAACTTGTATTCAGTTTTCTAGCTTGACAAGTTAATTTCTCTCATCTGTAGACAATTACAATTATTCATGTTAACGAGTTTTTGTTTTTTTTCTCTGCCACATCTAAACCACATAAGGCTAGATTTCTGACATACAATGGTAATTTGTTAATGAGAAAGCCACCCACTATGAGTTCTTTACACTCTATGCTTCCACTTTCCATGTGCAGAATCAAAATCTGACTTTACCAAACATTTCTGCATGCTCAGTTGAAATTTACATTTTATTTAATTTGTGTGGCCTATCACAAGCTTAATACTGAATATGTCATTTAAGGGACAATATTCAAAATGTTTACTTAGGATAAAGTGGGGTTTTAGCTGGGTAAAACCAAAATTTAGCTGGATTAAAAAGGGGCTAGGTCAGAGATATTCCTGGGGTTGGACTTTCACATTTACCCCTAAATTCATCAAAAAGGAGCATGTTTATGGACATTTTTGAAGAGAGAGAGAAAGAGAGATAGACTACAAGGCCTCTCAGGGTACCATCAAGCTAGGGTGAGATAACATTGTACAAAATTTCATCTTTGTGAGACTTTCCTCACTGCAAGTGACATCAAATCTTCACCAAGCTGCACCGCCTCCGACACCCCCCCAACACCCCCCCCCCCCCCCGAAGCAAAGCCCTGGGACTTACACGCGTCCCCGGGCTTTGCGCACGCCGGCGGCCTATGCAAAATAGGCTCACCGGGCGCGCAGGGCTTTTTAAATCTACCCCTAAGTAAGCTTGATTAATAGCCGTTAATGGACTTTTAGTCATAATTGATTGGATCTGTTTGTTTGTTTTCTTTGCTTTGTACATGATATACTTGTGCATTTATAAAGTACAATAAATATAAAATTAATACAGATTAATAAGACATTTTTAATGCTGGTAAGTGTTTGAAATACTTGAGGTAAATTGTTTTAAAGTTCATGCATGATGCATAATGTCTGTTGCAAACTACTTAGAAAGCCATAATAGAGTGCAGTGTATGGCATTATTTACCATTAAGAATACAACTAGTAGGTCTCAGACCTGCTTGCCTACCGCTCACCCATGTTAACCTTGTGTACCCACCCAAAAAATCAGTTCTGGCTACGTCACTGTCACTAGGAGAAATGTTACTGTGCCAACAGCCATAGGAATTTGAAAGACACATTGAGGTGAATTTAATACCCGCGTGCATGCGAACATATGCGCATGTTGGCCAGCGCACGAACATGAGCGTGCTGATTTAATAATATGCGCGCATTTATGCACGCATGTTATAAAATCGGCTACCCATGCGTACATGTGCACATTATTTTATATCGACGCGCGCATGTGCACGTGAATGCCGTTTTGCATGTGTAAGTGGGGAAGTGGGGGTCATTTTAGTCGGTCCGCGGGCAACTCATTAGGTCTATTTTCCCAGTTGCTTCCCAGTTTGCCCTGGTAAAGCAGTGGACTTCCTAAACGCCCTACCTAACTTGTCTCCCTTTTACCTTACTAGCCCCAACCCCTAAAACCCTGCTGACTACCTTAATTTCTTTTATTTCAGTACTTATAGTCTTGGTAGATGTCTTCAGTGATGGATTTTAACAGAGCAGTGGAACAAGGGTTGAGGAAGCAAGGAGCAGGATTCATCCTCTGTATTAATATCTGTAATATTTTGGATTGGGCCACTGGATAAAAATGTTCCCATTTCGTCTCAATCATTCCAGTCAGCTTATGCTGGCACTCTCTCGCTCTACATCCCTCTGTTTTTTATTTACAGCACTCTGACATACTGAATGGCAGTCCCAGGTAACCCCAGGCTTCTTTTTATTTTTCTGGGAGCACCTATGGGTAAATACTTCTGCCAGGTAAATCACATATATTCTTTTATTGAATATTCAATATTACCATTTTCTTCATGATCCAAACTAGCTTTAGTTTCTTAAATGCTGTCCTCAGAATGTTGTCTAGGCCATATTCGACTTGAATTGTATTGGAAGTGGTAGTCTTCTGGTAGTGAATTCTGACTTAGCCACTGGAGCAGTGACAGGAAGAGAAGGAGTTAAGCTTTTCATCAGAGTTTCTGACACATACCTCACAGATCTTCCCAGGATGCCACAGCCCCACCTATATTTACCTGTGCTGCCCTTAGGTAATCTGAATGTCTCAGGTTAGAAGAAACAACATGAAAACAAACAATTTCTCCAGCACACTGCATGCTATGTGTACATAAATATTAGTCTATAATAACTCAAGCCTGGCAAACTTGCTCTTACACAAACAGTGTTATATAACTGTTGGTGGATTCCCAAGGCTTTAACTCTGAACTTCCCATTCTCTGGGATGTAAAGCAGTCGTTTTCTGTAATGTTCAGGAGTGAGAAGAAACATTAGATACATGATGCATACACAAATCTTCAGTTACATATTTTGGAATAATTATAATGCAACTGAGTCTGTTTCATCATGATCTTGCTAGGCAGAAGCACCTGAGGCCATGTGTTTAATCAACAAAGGAATTTGCTTCTTCCTCTTTTGTTGGCTGTGTATTACACATCCCTCTCAGGTGATCTTTCTTGTAAGCTGTGTGTTCATAAATTCATCCAGGATTCAGAAGGCTTAAGATCAGCACCACAGGAAAATACATTGGAACCTAATACTAAGCTGACCAGGATTTTAAGTTTTGTTTACAGCTGTTTATGTCACAGAAGCAGTGAGCTGCGCTCTTTGTAAGGTGTGAGCTGGCACGACCACACATCAGCCCCACTGAGGCCAAAAGGTTCTGTTTGGTCACTTAGTTTTGGCAGCACTTGATCTGTTCTTAAGGTGGTCCTAGAACAGTGGAGCTACTGTTAGCACTGCTCAAGGTCAAAAAAATGGAAAAGTACGTTGAAAAAGGAGAGGTAGGGGAGATGAGAAACAGGACAAAGGAGAGGGGTAAAAAGACAGAGAGAAATTAAGTTGTGGGGAGTGGGGAGAAGGGGACTTTTTTTGAGATGGAGCAATTTTATAAATTTAAATTATAAATATATAACCCCATTCCCAATGGAACCATAAAATAATCTGATTTTCTCTGGGGCTGGAACCATTCACTGGCTAACTCTCTCACAAGCTCTCTTACTCCCAGGGCCAAATCCTTTGTAGGTGGGGGGAAAGATTTAATTCAGGGCCCAATGTGACAGGGGTGACTCTTATTTGTATTCCTTATGAGGGATACATTTCCTCCACACTGTGAAGTGCCAGAAATAAGACACAGGAGACTTTGGTTGAGTGTCCAAAAATAAAAGCCTTTACCGATGGGTAATCAGATGAGAAATGGCACAATTCAAATTAATTCCTTTAATTTCCACAGATGACTGTTACAGTTCTTTATCTTTCTATCTGTACAAGGGTCTCTTTACTTTGGTTCTGGGTGAGGGAAACTCTCACCATCCAAGGCTTGAATTAATGAGGTTCCCAAGAGGGCAGGGATATCCTTTTTGGGACAGAAAACCCCCTTCCAGCTGGCTAAAAATGTATAACACAGTCTCTCTTCCCAGGGGCAAAGACTCTGAATGGGAGTCGTCTGATGTAACAAATTTAGTATTACTCACAATTTCCCTCAATCCTTCTTGATCTCACTCACTTTCACAGATCCCAAGTTGAGAAGGGATCCTTGAATATGTAGCTTTCAATGTTCTTTTACCAGGGTGGGAATAAGGGCCAGCCAAAATCTTCCAGATCTTCTAACAAAATTGCCTTTTAAGCCAAAAACTGATCTTAACACCGGAGTTCCTTGCAAAGGATCACTGACATCTTCCTCGTGGAGGATATGGAGGGCGGGTCTTCCCTATCCCTGGATGTCCCAAAAACATGGTTCTCCGCCCTCAATCCAGGAAAAGTCCAGATGTCTCACCAGGCTCCTACTACTACAATTGCAAAAAACCTGAAAACAACCCAGAGGGAAAAATCCCAACCAGCCAGTGAGGGGACTGGAAAAAGAAACCCCTCCCGGCCCTGGTCAGGATGACCAAGCAGGGTTTGCCTGGTAGGGATGTGAATCGTTTTTTGACGATTTAAAAAAATCGTCAGATATTTTTTAAATCGTCAAAAATCATTAGAGTCGCGATACAATAGAAATTCCCCCGATTTATCGTGAAAAATCGTAAATTGGGGGAGGATGGGAAAACCGGCACACCAAAACAACCCCTAAACCTACCCTGACCCTTTAAAACAAATCCCCCACCCTCCCGAACCCCCCCAAAATGTTTTAAATTACCTGGTGGTCCAGTGGGGGGGGGGGGGGGTGTCCTGGCGCAATCTCCCGCTCTCGGGCTATAGTTGCCATTTTGGCTGCCACTAATATAAATGGCGCCGATGGCCCGATAAAAAAAACCCCACCTGACCCTTTAAAATGACACCCTTAGCCTCCCCCACCCTCCCGACCTCCCCCCAAAACCTTTTAAAATTACCTGGTGGTCCAGTGGGGGCGCAGGGAGCGATCTCCCACTCTCGGGTCATCGGCTGCCACTAATAAAAATGGCGCCGATGGCCCTTTGCCCTTACCATGTGACAGGGTATCCGTGCCATTGGCCGGCCCCTATCACATGGTAGGAGCACTGGATGGCCGGCGCAGGACCTCCAGGGACTTTTGGCCAGCTTGGGGGGGCCTCCTGACCCCCACAAGACTTGCCAAAAGTCCAGCGGGGGTCCGGGAGCGACCTCCTGCACTCGGGCCGTATTGCCAGTATTCAAAATGGCACCCACGCTACCTTTGCCTTCACTATGTCACAGGGGCCGACAGCTGGCCCCTGTGACATAGTGAGAGAAAAGGCTAGCGGCTGCCAGTACGGAAAATGGCACCGGCGCTAGCCTTTGCCCTCACTATGTCACAGGGACCGACCATCGGCCCCTATGACATAGTGAGTGCAAAGGTAGCGCCGGCGCCATTTTGAATACTGGCAATACGGCCTGAGTGCAGGAGGTCACTCCCAGACCCCTGCTGGACTTTTGGCAAGTCTTTTTGGGGTCAGGAGGCCCCCCCAAGCTGGCCAAAAGTCCCTGCAGGTCCCGCGCCAGCCATCCAGTGCTCCTACCATGTGACAGGGGCCGGCCAATGGCACGGATATCCTGTGGTCAAAAGTCCCTGGGGGTCCAGCGTGGGTCCAGGAGCGATCTCCTTGACCTATGGACCGGGTTCGGTTCAGACTCCTGCCCTGGTGGACTCAGGAAAAGGAGGCAACCTTATTCCTCAAACTTTAGTGGAATATCTGAAGAGTCCTCTCACCAATTCAGAAGATCCACTATTGAACTACAATTTGAAGTGGGCCTTGGACGTTTCTCAACACTGCCACTTCTATTGAAGAACGCTATGACGTCCCCAGCAACCCTTTCCATTGCTGCTGATATTCTTACGCCTTCAACGTTCACCGTGGCTTGAGGGTGCTCAACATCGCTCTCCTCAACCCTAGCTACTCTGCCGCCTCAGACTTCACTAGAGGTACCCGCTCCTCGCGGGCCTCGCTCTCTCTTTTTCTTTTCAGGTCGCAGTCCGGAACCGGTACTCGCTCCTCGAGGGCCCACGTCCCGGACTTGCTCCTGAATACCTCTTCTGCTAAGAAGTCATCGCTGCTTCAACATCAGTGAGTTCCATCTATCTCTCAGAGCTTTCCCTGGAACCAGGTACTCGCTCCTCGAGGGCCTAATGCATACCAACTCCTGGGCTGCCTTAAGAGACTATTGTGGGAGTATTACCATCAAGGACTTGTTCCTGAATGCTGCATGCTTTGCCTACTCACTCTCTTAGTTTCTCTACAGCTCAGCCACACTGGGATCGCTGTTCCAATACCTGAGGGACTACAGCCCAACCGGGCACTTCCAGCTCACTACTGCCACCTCTGGTGGTTTACTATATTGTCTAATAAAAGAACTAGTGTGTGTCTGTCTCTACACTAAGCCTGACTAGTGGTCCCTCTCGGGATTTCCCCCAAGGGTGTGGTCATCTGCCACTGGTCCAAGGATCCACCCACAACAATTCATAACAGCTTTAACAACAGAGCTTTCTGACAGCGTATTGGGGCGGCAGTCCTGGCATCGCTAGAGTCATAGGCATGCATACAATAGGAGAGATCTCCTTAAGGCACTTCCTATGACATTCTGGTCCATGGGTAGGCGCTAATTTCTGAAAGCAAAATTTGCGGCTTGGCTGCACATTTTGTTTTCTGAATCGCGCGGGAATACCTAAAAGGGCCATCAACATGCATTTGCTTGCTGCAGGCGCTATTAGGTTCGGGGGGTTGGACGCGTGTTTTTGGCCCCTTACTGAATAAGGGGTAACGCTAGCACATCGAAAACGCGCGTCCAATGGCGGACTGGTCTTTGTTCTAACATTTTAAGTTTTTAGCTTTGATTTTGTTTTAGCCCAAAATTCAAGGATTTCAAATGTTAGAGTTTGAAGGGCCTGCTTTGCAAAGCCATGCATAAAACATGGTTTTATGCATATACAGTAAATGTTTGTTCTAAAATAGCCCAAGGCTCAGTGCATGTAAAAATATATGTATAGCCCAAGTCCGCACATACTTTTACGTGCATTGAGGATAGGCACTCTGGGCTGGGTTGGGGGGGTGGGGGGGAAGGATTTGGGACTTATGCACATACTTTAACTTGAACATTTTGCGCCTTTGAAAAGGAATGTTTGCTTTGAAAATTTGGGATAAAGTCTTGCGTAATAGGTAGACACAGATTGTACCCCAAATTCACAGTTATAAAATGGTCTCTAGTTGTGTATGGCATTGTTTATTTTTTGATTCCCTTGGAAATAATGCTGTTGTATTTTGTTCCATCTGTAAGTATTATTATTCTAAACTTTAATAAAAAAGCATGAACTGTAAAACATGCCCAAGGCTAATTTAAATTATCCTTGATATCTTGATATAAGATAGTATCTTTGGAAGAAGGAGCAGAATTATTTTAAAATGTAAAACATAGGCTTGGGTTCTTTGGTCTTCCTTAGTGTAATGTCTTTCTGAGGAACTTGAGAAATTTTTCACTTTCCAAGCTTCTTAAGAGAGTGATCCTGTTGCTGTGCTAAGGCAATGTAACTTCATATAAAATATTTATTTTTGACAGGTAGACAGAAACCCAGAACAATATGCATTTAAATTATCATTAAATAGATTGGTTTATCTGAAAAGTGTGAACATTTTATATCAATTTCTGGTACAATTTTTTCTCTCTCTCTCTCTCTCTATATATATATATATAACAAAGCAATAACAGAAGCTCTTAACAATTGAAGCCATGCAGAACCATGCAGCTTTTTAATATTAGTAAAACTTCAGGGGCCCTGCTTTCAAAGAGTTTTGCCATAGGCTGGGAAATGAAATAAAAATAGAACTTGGAAAATAGATGACAAATATGGGCAGTAACATACGCGCGTAACCTGAGGAAATCTGCCTCTGCGTGCGCCGAGCCTATTTTGCATAGGTTTGGCGGTGCGCGCAAGCCCCGGGACGTGCGTATGTCCTGGGGCTTGCAAAAAGGGGCGGTTCGGGGGCGTGGCGGCAGTCCGGGGCAGTCCGGGGGTGTGGCCGAGTGCCCCGACACAGTGGTTTGTGTCGGGGCCTGCCGCGCCAGCAGACATTCGGCGCGCGCAAGTTACGACTGCCCGGAGGCAGGTGTAACTTCCTGTATAAAGGTTAGGAGGGGGATTTAGGTAGGGCTGGGGGGTGGGTTAGATAGGGGAAGGGAGGGGAAGGTGGGGGGAGGCAGAAGAAAAGTTCCCTCCAAGGCCGCTTCGATTTCAGAGCAGCCTCAGAGGGAACGGGCAGCACGCGCAGGGTTCGGCGCGCGCAAGGTGCACAAATCCGGTGTACTTTTGTTTGCGCCTGGTGCGAGAACAAAAGTACGCGCTCACGCTTTTTTTTTAAATGTACCCCATAATTTGTAATTTGAATAGCCCTATGTGAAAATGACTTTATGGAAACCTATTTCTGGGGTATTCTTGATTTGAACAAACACAATGTAGGCTGTTCAGAAATCATAATAAGGCCTTCCCATTGCCAACCTGATACATGTTCATTTTACAGGAAAAAAACAGGAACCTACAGTTCATGTATTTAGGGCCCTATATCAAGGAAACAATGTATACTATATGCTCCAAAAATCATTCCAGTCAATACTAAGGTTCTAATTTTCAAAAGCATTTCACACACTTAAAACTGGGTTTATACATGCATAAATACACTTTACCGATGTAAGTGGGGTTTTAAAAATTGCTATGATGTATGCCATTGATAAGTTTTACCCTCATTAAATGCACATACAGATGAATTTTAAAAGAGCTGTGTGTGTAAAAATGAGGATGTGCACACATATAGTTAAACCTGAAACATATATGCACAAGTAATGGTGCATGAATAAATTTGCTCATATAATAAAGGGGCAGGCTGGGACCAATATTTACACAATGAGATGCTATTTTAAAACTTGCGGATGCTCATAAGGCTGTTACTTGCGCATATTTACACCTGCTAATTATCTGTTGTAAGTCATAATAGAATTCTTGAGAGATTTAAGATGGCTGAACTAGCGGTGCACTCTTGAAGGTGTCTTATTTTTCCTGCTTACCCTGGTGAACTATGCCGCATTCAGTTCGTAAATGGAGGGCTAGAGAGAGGGATGCCTCAGTTGCCCTTCCTACAAGCTCCGTAATCAGGCCGAGGGACACCCATGTGCAGCAGGGGATCAACGCTGTGGGAGTTGGATTGCTGGAGAGGGTTTGAGAGGAAGGTAAACGGCGCCTTTCCTCCAGGCAGTGACACGGAGGGGCAGCTCTTCTGCACCGGGCAATCTCTGAGAAAAAATGAGAACAAAAAAGAACAAAAAAATTGAAAAATATTCGCGCCGAAACTGAGAATGCTGCGAACTCAGGGATGAAGAGATCCGCCCCCCTGATGTCATCACACTAAGCGGCCAGCCGGTAAATGGCGCCTTTCCACCAGGCAGTGACATGGAGGGGCAGCCCTTCTGCACTGGGCAATCTTTGAGAAAAAATGAGAACAAAAAAGAACAAAAAAATTGAAAAATCTTTGCGCCGAAACTGAGAATGCTGCAAACTCAGGGATGAAGAGATCCGCCCCCCCTGACGTCATCACGCTAAGCGGCCAGCTGGTAAACGGCGCCTTTCCACTAGGCGTCGCGCGCCGAAGGGGCACAACAAAGGGGCACTCCCCTTTGTGCACCCCTTCGTGCAACCCTTTGTGTTACTTTTATTTATTATAATTATTTTAACTTTTCCTTTGTTAATTAACCTTTTTTAAAGTATTTGGTAATTCCTTGTTAACTATTTCCTTGTTAAAAAATGTTCAATGTATTAGACTTAGGAAACCTATTTTCCTGCATACTCTGTTTTATTGTAAACTGGTATGATTTGTATTTGATACAAGAATGTCGGTATATAAAAATTAAAAATAAATAAATAAATAAATAAATAAATAAATAAATAAGGTGGACTCGAATTCTTCCCTGATTCGCTAAAATCTCTGTCCCTGGAGGACCAGCAAGCTCCTGTGAATCCTGCTGAAGTGATCAGGCTGAAGCCATGTTGGGTAACTGCGCTGGATGATGACATTTCCAGTGCTGAGCACCGTTCTGAGGCCATGGGCCTACCTGGAGACATCTCAGAGCCATATAACATTCTTGGCGATGCAGAGAGATTTTCTGGAGGAAAAGTTCAATGGCAGCATGGAGAAGCCTCTACACAGTTGGAAGTAGTTTTGCCGATAAGGTCTTGTAAATTGGTAAGACCTAATATATTTACTCTGGAAACGATATGGGAGGCCATTAAGTCAGCAAATGGGAGGCCATTAAGTCAGCAAATGAATCCTGTGCTGAATCATATAAATACTATGGATGTTCGTCTAAAAACTCTGGAAATGAAAACAAAGTCATTAAAAGATCTAATGAGACTTTTAAAGTAAATTTGGAAAGTTCCTCTGCTCTTCAGCAAGCTTTATTAAAAGATAACCAATTTCTTTCTAATTGTCTAGAGCAAATGGAAAATCAAATAAAGGGGGCAAATCTTAGATTTATTAACTTTCCAAAAAACCCTCTGGTGTCCCTTAAAGAGATGTGGAAGAAATATATGATCACATTATGCCCATCCTCAAAGATCTGCACTTAGCTTCAGAATCCTTCACAAATCCCTCACTATTATCCACAAATCCATACACCACCAGGTCCCCCTTGACCTGCAATTCCCACTCAAACTTCACACCTCTGCCAGACCTTTAAGGGAAGCTTATAAAGGATCTCTACATGCCCCCCCTAACAAAGTGGCTCACTTGTCTTCTACCAGAGAACGGGCCTTCTCAACAGCGAGACCTTCCATCTGGAATGCCATACCACCGGACATCAGACAAGAATCCTGTCTTCTGACTTTCAAAAAAAAAACTTAAGACATGGTTATTCAGACAAGCCTTCCCCTAATCTAGGCCAGCATCTTGCCATGCCACAGATCAGATGTAGGCTTCTAGTACCCACCATCGCTTTAGTTGTAATTAGTTACTGAGTTTCTCTTTCCCCCTCTGCTTATCACCTCCCAGTTACATCCCCTGTTTTATTGTAACTTTCCGCTTCTTCTGGTTATGGTTAACGTTATAATGCTTCTGTTCCCTGTAAACCGATTTGATTTGATCTGATTCATGAAAGTTGGTATAGAAAAGTTTTAAATAAATAAAATAAATATTTAAAAAATCTCTGAGCAAACTTTATCCCTGGTTTCAAGGGTTTACTATTTATCACCTTATACAAAAGATTTACTGGATGGAAAAGATATGCAGGTTTTGTCAACGATTAAATAATCTAATTTGAATCTTACAGCAGTCTTTGAGACTTCTCAGAGCAACATAGTTATCCTTGCCACTCTTCACTTTTCTCCTGGAAATAGACCAATGCATCACCTAGATAGGATTATAGACAGTGCTGGGGAGGAGCCGGCTGTCGTGGTACATATGTGCTGTGGCAGTCAAAGAAGCAAACAGAATGTTAGGAATTATTACGAAGGGAATGGTGAATAAAACGGAAAATGTTATAATGCCTCTCTATTGCTCCATGATGAGTCTGTACCTTGAGTACTGTGTACAATTCTCTCACCGCATCTACAAAAAGATATAGTTGCGATGGAGAAAGTACAGAGAAGGGTGACCAAAATGATAAAGGGGATGGAAAAGCTCCCCTATCAGGAAAGGCTAAAGAGGTTAGGGCTGTTCAGCTTGGAGAAGAGACGGCTGAGCGGGGACATGACTGAGGTCTTTAAAATCTTGAGAGGTCTGGAATGGGTAAACGTGAATCAGTTATTTACTCTTTTGGATATTAGAAGGACTAGAGGGCACATTTAAAACTAATCGGAAAAAAATTATTTTTCACTCAACGCCCAATTAGGCTCTGGAATTTGTTGCCAGTTAGTGTAGCTGGGTTTAAAAAAGGTTTGGATAAGTTCTTGGATGAGAAGTCCATTAATTGCTATTAATCAATTTGTCTTAGAGAATAGCCACTGCTATTACTGGCATAAGTAGCATGAGATCTACTTAGTTTTTTTGGTACTTGTCAGGTACCTGTAGCCTGGATTGGTCACTGTTTGAAACAGGATGCTGGGCTTGATGGACCCTTGGTCTGACCCAGTATGGCAATTTATAATGTTCTTATGTTCTTGACATCCCTGCCACAACAGAGGAGTCCATGCTAACCAGCTGGACCAGCTGGAAAGAAGGGCATATGGGCAGAGCTACTGCGCCTCAGGAGGGATGTCAACAGGCAGAATCAAATCCTGTGAGATCAGACAGCTGTAAACATGCAGCACATTCATCAATAGCATGATGAATGTGCTGATGCAGATCCTGAAAAGGATGCCCAATTAGCCATCTGAGTCTTCCCCAGCATCACTGGAGTCCACACCCTGCAGAAGTCCCCGGGCTGACAGACACCCAGGGGGTAGGCCCCCAAAAGAGATGCCCCACCCCCAAAAGTGGCAAGCCACAACGTGGCAAAGGGCCATAAAAGGAACAAAGGTTGTGGCATTGAATGGCAAATAAGAAGAATTGTACCAACATTCCTGGGTGGGACCCTCTACAGAGTTCTGTATCGGCTAAATGGAAGAAGCGTGTTGGGCCTGTCCTCACCTACAGAGTCCCTGTGCTGGCTAGATGGAAGAAGCCTGCTGGGCTCCTCCTCTTGACAGAGTTCCTCATGCAAAGGGATGGTCTACTGTCAGTCATTGTGGTTCAGCAGCCTACTCTAAAGCCTTCCTCAATGCTCTGCCTGTATTTCATCCTCCTTGATGTGGCCTCCAGTCATGTTCCAGCTGCTTGCCTCTTCTCATCATTATTTATTTATTTATTTAGCATTTTATATACCGAGTTTCCAGTAACAGAATTACTAATCAGTCGGTTTACATTTTAAACAATAACTGACAGGAGGGATGTCTTACAATAAACGGAAGATTGAACTCGGGATAATAATGTCATCATGTCTTATCTCCGCTCCAGATGCTGGTATCTCATCTCATTTCAGCTCATGCTGCTGCTGCCTCCATGCTGCTGTGTCCTTTTCCTAGGTCTCCTTCCTCCATGCTGCTGTATGTCTTCTCCTGGGCCTCTTCCCTCCATGCTGCTGTGTCTTCTCCTGGGCCTCCTGCCTCCATGCTGTGCTTTTTGGTCCTGGTCACTTGAACTCTGCTGCCTTGCCCCTTAGGCTGTCTCCTTGAGTGCACTCTTTCAATATGGACTGTCTAAGGGCCTTCACTTGAATTCTGCTGCCTTGACCCTTAGGCTGTCCCCTTGACACATTCTTTCACATGGCCTGTCTGGGGCCTTCAACTTGAACTCTGCTGCCTTGCCCTTAGGCTGTCCCCTTGAGTGCACTCTTTCAACATGGCCTGTCTGGAGTCTTCACTTGAGCTCTTTTGCCTTGCCCCTTAGGCTGGTCCCCTTGAGTGCACTCTTTCAACATGGCCTGTCTGGGCCTTCACTTGAACTCTGCTGCCTTGCCCCTTAGGCTGTCCCCTTGAGTGCACTCTTTCAATATTGCTTGTCTGGGGCCTTTTCTTAGACATCACAGGGCTGCTATCAGCTCCAACATTAGAACTGTACTGTAGCTATTGGGGGTGCCACTTCTGCTTTCTATGGTCTTTTGGTTTAATCATGATTGTGGCAAAAGAATAAGATGCTAAACCTGTATATGTAACGATGCATATCAAACATGTAGCACAGGTCACTAGAATGTGCTGTGCATACAATATACAATGATTGTGCTATTTGGTATCCTTTCTTTGCAGATTGTGATTACCTAAGACTTTTGACCTCATTTCAAACAGTGGCCTACATGTCTTCCCCTAATAAAATGGTCACTGGTTTGAAAAATACACTTCATGGTTGGATCCTTTCAGTATGTGGTTTTTGTGTAGGGTTTACTCTAGGCAACTAATACATCAACCACGGCCATATTATTATGATAATCTCACTAAATTATTGATATTATTAAAATCTCCATATTCAGATGAAAATCTTTTCATTATTTATTCCAAATTTTTACTATCATTTATATAACCCTTTAATACATTCAAAAGTATTGCATCAACCATCATTCAGCCACCACACATACTATTCACAACTCTGTCCCAGTCACACTACAATCCCCCAATACCCCCTTAGTAAAAATATCAACTTATACAAAATCAGTATCAATCAACATCGCACTTTCCTTCAAATAGAATATTCTTCAAACGACTCCTCCACCAGACTATTTTCACTTCCGTAACATTGTGTACTGGAGTTTCATCAATTTAATTATATATTTTCTTTTGACAGGCAAATGCAAATACTCACTTGTAAAATTTGTGCTTACTCCAATCCCAGATGTTTATACAACACTGGAAACAAGCCTTACTATCAGTTCCAACTCAATGCAGTTCATCACATAATGTATGTTGCACAATGCCCAAATCGAATCTTATCATCTTGACAATGTATATTCTTTGAAAGGTGAATGGCAATAGCTCCACTTATATAGTTCATGAAAGCCGCACTAACAATCGCCTCTATATAGTTCATCAGATGGTATACATTACAACATGCCGATGCCATGGCGTTTCAGCGGCTGTCCTGCTGCCTGCATCAGGGGACTCTTTAAACTCCAAGACTTTGTCCTGAAGACAGCTTCAAGATTGTACTCCAAAACCAACTTCGGAATTCCACCGGCTCGTTGGTGCTGACGGGCTTTTTTTGAAAAACAACTTTGAATTTCCAACTGCTGGTGTTAAACAAATAAAGCATTCAAAACTTCTCAGTGGATGAAATTCCACTTCACGGCATACAGCATATTAACATAACAGTGTCACTATGCATTCAAACAGTTTACTGTGCATTTCGCCAAAACACCCCAAGTCCCGCGAAACTTACTTACCCCATGTCAAAGTAACACATTCTTTTTGCGGCTGTGAGCTTCACTGCAATTATCCCGGCTTCAAAAAAGCCGCAAACCACTCTCTCTCTCCTCCCGCCCCCTACATTGTGACATCACCGACGTGCAGAGCTCCTTTCACTTTGATAATATATTAAATATTAAATTACATCCATTTTTGCCTCTCACAATTTTCTATAACTATTCCAAGATCTCTTTGCTTTATTTCATTGAATTTAGAATTGTCTCTCTTTTTTGAGATGCAGCAACCAGAATTGTACTCAGTATTCAAGGTGTGGTCTCACCATGGAGCAATATAGAGGCATTATGACATTTTCCGTTTTAATTAACCATTTCCCTTCCTAATAATTCCTAACCTTCTGTTTGCTTTTTTGACTGCTGCAGCACACTGAGCCGACGATTTTAAAGTATTATCCACTATGATGCCTAGATCTTTTTCCTGGGTGGTAGTTCCTAATATGGAACCTAATATCGTGTAACTACAGCAAGGGTTATTTTTCCCTATATGCAACACCTTGCACTTGTCCACATTAAATTTCATCTGCCATTTGGATACCCAATCTTCCAATCTCGCAAGGTCCTCCTGAATGTATCACAGTCTGCTTGTGATTTAACTACTCTGAATAATTTTGTATCATCTGCAAATTTGATAACCTCACTCGTCGTATTCCTTTCCAGATCATTTATATATATATATATATATATATATATATATATATATATATATATATATATATATATATATATATATTTATATATTTAAAAGCACTGGTCCAAGTACAGATCCCTGAGGCTCTCCACTGTTTACCCTTTTCCACTGAGAAAATTGACCATGTAATCCTACTCTCTGTTTCCTGTCTTTTAACCAGTTTGTTATCCACGAAAGGACATCGCCTCCTGTCCCATGACTTTTTAGTTTTCTTAGAAGCCTCTCATGAGGGATTTTGTCAAACGCCTTCTGAAAATCCAAATACACTACATCTACTGGTTCACCTTTATCCACATTTATTAACCCCTTCAAAAAAATGAAGCAGATTTGTTAGGCAAGACTTCCCTTGGGTAAATCCATGTTGACTGTTTTCCATTAAACCATGTCTTTCTATATGTGCTACGATTTTGATCTTGAGAATAGTTTCCACTATTTTTCCTGGCACTGAAATCAGGCTCACTGGTCTAAAGTTACCCAGATCACCCCTGGTGCCTTTTTTAAATATTGGGGTTACATTGGCCACACTCCAGTCTTCAGGTACAATGGATGATTTTAATGATAGGTTACAAATTTTAACTAATAGATCAGAAATTTCATTTTTGAGCTCCTTCAGGACCCTAGGATGCATACCATCCAGTCCAGGTGATTTGCCACTCTTTAGTTTGTCAATCTGGCCTACTACATCTTCCAGGTTCACAGTGATTTCGTTCAGTTCATCTGACTCATCACCCCTGAAAACCATCTCAGGAACTGGTATCTCCCAAACATCCTCATTAGTAAACACGGAAGCAAAGAATTAATTTAGTCTTTCTGCAATGGCCTTATCTTCCTAAGAGCCCTTTTAACCCCTCGGTCATCTAATGGTCCAACCAACTCCCTCACAGGTTTCTTGCTTCAGATATATTTTAAAAAGTTTTTATTATGAGTTTTTGCCTCTATGGCCAACTTCATTTCAAATTCTTTCTTCGCCTGTCTTATCAATGTTTTACACTTAACTTGGCAATGCTTATGTTTTACCCTATTTTCTTCAGATGGATCCTTCTTCCAATTTTTGAAGGATGTTTTTTTGGCTAAAATAGCCTCCTTCACCTCACCTTTTAACCATGATGGTAATCATTTTGCCTTCCTTCCACCTTTCTTAATGTGTGGAATACATATAGACTGCGCCTCTAGGATTGTATTTTTAAACAATGTCCATGCCTGTTGAACACTTTTAACCTTTCAGTTTTTTTCTATTTTCCCATTTTATCTAAGTTTCCCTTTTGAAAGTTTAGTGTTAAAGCTGCAGATTTACTTATTGTCCCCCTTCCAGTTATTAGTTTATATTTGATCATGCTATGATCACTGTTGCCAAGTGGCCCCACCACTGTCACCTCTCTCACCAAATCTTGTGTTCCACTAAGAATTAAATCTAAAATAGCTCCCTCTCTTGTTGGTTCCTGAACCAATTGCTCCATGAAGCAGTCATTTATTACATCCAGGAACTTTATGTCTCTAGCAAGTCCTGATGTTACATTTACCCAGTCAATATTGGGGTAATTGAAATCTCCCATTATTATTGCACTGCCAAATTGGTTTGCTTCCCTGATTTCTCTTAGCATGTCATCATCTGTCTGACCATTTTGTCCAGGTGGATGGTAGTATACTCCTATCACTATACTCTTACCCAACACACATGGGATTTCTACCCATATAGATTCTACTGAGCATTTAGTCTCTTGTATGATCTTTATCCTATTGGACTCTATACCCTCCCGGACATAAAGTGCCACACCCCCACCAAGTTGATCCCCCCTATCATTGCAATATAATTTGTACCCTGATATAGCACTGTCCCATTGGTTATCCTCCTTCCACCAAGTCTCTGTGATGCCAATTATGTCAATCTCATCATTTGCTGCTATACACTCTAACTCTCCCATCTTACTTCTTAAACTTCTGGCATTGGCATACAGAGCACGGCAGGTGTGCTCCTATACTCTGAATGATCTGCAGCTGGTTTGGAAGGACAGGAACTGGACACAAGAACTCTGAACAGAAGGCTACAAACTATGGCCTCAATCAGAGAATAAGAACAAACAAGACAGACCACCAAATCCAGAAGACCACAAACTTGGGCCAATACATACAAAGCTAAGACCAAAACAGAGTAACAGAGGCTACAATGAGGAATGAAACCAGACTCCAAGCTGATTTATAAACTGATTTATAAATTGTGGCAGTACAAAGAACATGGTCATCAGCAGGACCTCCAAGCAATAGAGCTTGGGTTACTGAGCAGAGAATATTCATGAAGCTCCTCAGCAGCTTGTTAACTAGTTATTGCTCTGTATAGGACAATGAGTGCGCCAAAATGTATGCTTCTAAAGTGGAGACTCTCTATCTTCACATGTACACAAACTCATATGAAATGTGAACATTGACAAGCAAACACAAATGTATGTTGGTGGAGGACATACTTCCACATGTGCATGGATGTGTGTTCACATAAATGACATATTAATCTTGTTGCTTAGATTCCAAGATAAAAATGAAAGTTTTCAACCAAGATTAAGCGAGGTTACCAATTCCTAGAATCAAAACTTGTTCTGGA